>NC_042615.1:290061708-290361708 GCF_901001135.1 Rhinatrema bivittatum
GTAAAGACATATGCTGTGTTCTCTATTAATATATGTGATAACCAAAAGTCTCCACTTAGGGACTGGATCATTAAGGATTTTCTCCCATTCTAAGCCTATGTGACAAACTTTTGATGAATGAGCCATTACTATGGTAAAACTTAAAGCTAAAAGTGTCAGTTTGAGATGCTGCCATTTACCTGTCCAAGCAAAGCTTTGTTGGTACCTAGCTTGTGTTTTCAATGCTTTTTCTCACATACACCCTTTCCGCTGGACTTAAGTCCTCCTTCATCAGAGCATGTAGTTTTCTGCTGCTCACTATCATGTCCTGAGCCTGTATGCAAGCTTCAGAAATAATGAGTAATGAAGCAGACACTCAAGTTCTGGATAAACAATGAGAAATCCTTTCTTTTCCTACCACTCTTTTTAAGAGCTTCCTATGAACTAAAAAGATAAATGACAAAACTCTGTAAGAGCCAGTAATATAGACATTACCATTCTTTTCAAATATCCAATTATATTTACTAATTCTTGTCCCAAAAATATAACCAATTTATTTAAAAAAAACAAACCCTGATATTAAAAAAAACAACTGCTGAAATCTTAAATTTAGGAATCTAAAGGGATCATTTTTCAAATTTTGGTAGGGCCTTATTGCGGGCATTAGGGCCCTAACTCCCACGATAATGCCATAACGCATGTGATAAATAACGCATCGTGAGATGCGTATTCAAATTAAAAAAATTTAGACAAGTGGGAGGAGTAAATGAAAATAAGGGGTGCTTAAAGTTACACACTATTGTGGGATTTAACACTGGAAATAACTACACCTTTTTTCCTGGCGTTATGGCCAAAATGGGATTTGTGATATTTATCGCAAATCCCGTTTCAGAGAGCGCCTCTAGGGAGGTACACATATTAGTCAACTTTTATACCACTGTAAGAGGGGCTATTCTGAAATTGGGGTGAAGTTTTGATGGTGGGCTAGTTTTGGGGGGCAGTTTTTATATGCACAGTCAGAGGTACAAACAGCACAGAGTAGACATCGGTGATGATTTATGTGATTTAGAGTGATGAAAGGTATAAAAAGATGAGATTTGCACAGTGTACTCTTGACTTAAGCTAGGTTGAGTACAATGTACAAATTTCATCTTTGTGTACCTTTCATCACCCAAATCCCTCCTATCTTGTAGTATTCATCCTTCCTCCTCCCCTCCCTTAGTCAGGCAATGAGCAGCAGGAAGTAATTCCTGAAGTTTTATAGTGTGCAGAGCCACCTCAGTAATAGCATGTTATAGATAAATATAACAAGCTGTGTATGTTTTCATCACTTTAAACTTGGGGTCCCCAAACTATGGCCTGCATGCCATTGTGATAGGTGACATGGGTGAGAGCCCTTTTTGCTGTAGTTGACCAAGCCTCATAGGTGAACCTACAAGGCCTATGCCAACAGCTAGTGAATGTGCCCTGAAGCAGGACAGGCTGGAGCTTCACCTATACCAGCCGCCTCCCCTGCAAGTTGAGCCCTTGGGTTCTGGTGGTCGGCAGGGCTTAGGTGGGTCCCTAGGGTGGTTAGGTAAACAAGCGTCTGAAGGCACACCGCTGTCAGCGCAGGCAGCAGACTTAGAGTCAAAGGCAGGCCAAGGATGACACAAGCTGTGGACAGATATAATCAGGTGTAAGCATGAGGTCAGGTCCAGGTGACAGGCAATCATGATAAGGCCCAGGCAAGAGATCAAGATCTGGAAGTCAGGCCAAGGTGGATAGAGACATATAGAAGACACTGAACGAGACAGACAGGAAAAGGAAGGCTGGACAAGGCAAGGCTGGATGAAGCAAGAGAAGAACCAGGAATCAGGAACACAGACATGAATCAGGAACCTAGACGCAGGAGCAACATGCACCGCAGATGCAGGGACCCGTTGCTGACGTGAGGTAATGCTGCAAGGCCCTTGCTTAAATAGGCTGGTCAGCCTGATGTCATCGGAAGCTGCCACTCAGATTTTCCCACCATGGGCCTATATAATGTGCGCATGCATGCGACTAAGGGAAGGCAGCAGCCTGGGATTGTCAGCGGCATTTGGAGCTTGCGGCAATGGCAACAACCTGTTGCACTGTTTCTGGGCTTGTAGCAGTATTGCGGTGAGTGTAGCTAGTCACAACATCCTGCCATGACTAATGCAAAAGCCACATCCAGCCCATAGCCAAATTTTATCCAGCCCATAGTGGTAGCTGCAGAAAGAGCAATGGGAGTGCGTTCCACCATTCACTACCTGCACCATGACTTCAAGTGCATTCAAACCTTGTAGTTAGCACATCTCTACTCACTAATCTCACATTGCATGAGATCAGCAAGGTGCAGGTGGTGAGCACCAGAGCAGGTGGCAGAGGCGGAACATGCTCTCATTGCTCCTCCTGCCACCATCACTACGAATTGTTTTCTCTGCAGTTAACTTGTGTTCCCTCTCTTTCCTGCGTGATCCCCCCCCCCCCCAGTTGTTTTATTTCCCTGTTATGATGTATTTTCAATTCTGTTGTTAATATGTGAACTGTATGATGTCCTCTCGAATACCGGTATAAAAAAAAAGCCTATAAATAAATAAATAAATAAGAACATAAGAAAATGCCATACTGGGTCAGACCAAGGGTCCATCAAGCCCAGCATCCTGTTTCCAACAGTGGCCAATCCAGGCCATAAGAACCTGGCAAGTACCCAAAAACTAAGTCTATTCCATGTAACCATTGCTAATGGCAGTGGCTATTCTCTAAGTGAACTTAATAGCAGGTAATGGACTTCTCCTCCAAGAACTTATCCAATCCTTTTTTAAACACAGCTATACTAACTGCACTAACCACATCCTCTGGCAACAAATTCCAGAGTTTAATTGTGCGTTGAGAAAAAAGAACTTTCTCCGATTAGTTTTAAATGTGCCCCATGTATTGGAGTCGCTGCTGAAGGAAAGAATAGTGAACTATCTACAAGCAGCAGAATTGCTGGACCAGAGGCAGCATGGTTTCACCAAAGGAAGGTCCTGTCAGACGAATCTGATAGCGCTCGATGTTATCTACTTGGATTTTAGCAAAGCTTTTGATATGGTCCCGCATAGGAGGCTAGTGGATAAAATGAGAAGCTTGGGAGTGAGTGCCAAGGTGGTGATCTGGATAGCAAACTGGTTGAAGGACAGAAGACAATGTGTGATGGTAAATGGAACTTACTCGGAAGAGAGAGCGGTATGGAGTGGAGTGCCGCAAGGGTAGGTGTTGGGACCGGTCCTGTTCAATATCTTCGTGAGCGACATCGTGGACGGGATAGAAGATAAGGTTTGTCTATTTGTGGATGATACTAAGATCTGCAACAGAGTGGACACACTGGAAAGAGTGGAGAGAATGAGACGGGATTTAAGGAAACTGGAAGACTGGTCGAAGATATGGCAGCTGAGATTCAATGCCAAGAAGGGCAGAGTTATGCATATGGGGTGTAGAAATCTGAAAGAAATGTATTCGATGGGGGAGGGGGGGGTGAAGGGCTGATGTGCACAGAGCAGGAGAGAGCTTGGGGTGACAGTGTCTAACAATCTGAAGTCGTGAAGCAATGTGACAAGGTGATAGCTAAAGCCAGAAGAATACTGGGCTGCATAGAGAGAGGAATATCGAGTAAGAAAAGGGAAGTGATTATCCCCTTGTACAGATCCTTGGTGAGCCTCACCTGGAGTACTATGCTCAGTTCTGGAGACCATATCTCCGAAGGGACAGAGACAGGATGGAGGCGGTCCAGAGAAGGGCGACAAAAAAGATGTATGGTCTTCATCGAATGCCTTATGAGGAGAGATTGAAGAATCTAAATATATATACCCTGGAGGAAAGGAGGAGCAGGGGGTGACATGATACAGACCTTCAGATACTTGAAAGGTTTTAATGATCCAAAGTCAACGACAAACCTTTTCCATTACAAAAAAATAAGCAGAACCAGAGGTCACGATTTAAAACTCCAGGGAGGAAGATTCAGAACCAATGTCAGGAAGAATTTCTTCATGGAGAGGGTGTTGGATGCCTGGAATGCCCTTCCAGAGGAAGTGGTGAAGACTAAAACTGTGAAGGATTTCAAAGGGGCGTGGGATAAACACTGTGGATCCATAAAGTCTTGAGGATGTGAATGAAGAGAGGAGGCATGGAAGTGGCTTACTGGAATGATGGTGATTAATACCCTTATTCAATAAACATACACACGGTTAATGCGACTCCAACATTGCTCTATGTTTCAACGGCAAGAGGAAATATGGGACAAAGGATTTGCATTCACAAATAAGCGTGGGAGTAGCTTGCTTGTTGCGGCAGTTACTATCCCAAAACAATTAAGCCTGATACTTCACTTTGAATACATATACAGCGCAGCTCACTGCTTCAACGGCAGGGGGGATGAAGATAAAAGGATTTACATTCAGACAACTACCAACTAGGATGGAATTGCATAGTCTGGGTAAACAAATAAGCATGGGAGCAGCTTGCTTGTTGTGGTGGCTACTACCCCGAACCAATACTTCACTTTGAAAACATATACAGCATAGCTCACTGCTTCAACGGCATAGGGGGATGAAGAAAAGAAGATTTATATTAAGACAACCAACAAGGACTAAATTGCACAGGCTGGGTAAACAAATAAGCGTGGGAGTAGCTTGCTTATTGCGGCGGTTACTACCCCTAACCAATTAGGCTTGATACTTCACTTTTATGCAGCTCCAGCACTGTTCTCTACATCAATGGCAGGGATGGAAGGAAAATTTGAACCAAAAAGTTACAATAAGGGCCCTGACCTCAGTGGTCAGAGTAACAGATAAGTACTGGGCAGAGTAATAGATAAGTGCTGGGCAGACTGGATGGGCCGTTTGGTCTTCTTCTGCCATCACTTCTATGTTTCTATGCCAATGAGATATGGTAGCCTTAGAGGCTTTGTCCCCTTTCTTCAGTCCACTGAAGAGAACAAACAGATGATCTGAGCAACAAAAGAACATAAGAACATGCCATACTGGGTCGGACCAAGGGTCCATCAAGCCCAGCATCCTGTTTCCAACAGTGGCCAATCCAGGCCATAAGAACCTGGCAAGTACCCAAAAATTAAGTCTATTTCATGTTACTGTTGCTAGTAATAGCAGTAGCTATTTTCTAAGTCAACTTAATTAATAGCAGGTAATGGACTTCTCCTCCAAGAACTTATCCAATCCTTTTTTAAACACAGCTATACTAACTGCACTAACCACATCCTCTGGCAACAAATTTCAGAGTTTAATTGTGCGTTGTGAGTGAAAAAAAACTTTCTCCGATTAGTTTTAAATGTTCCACATGCTAACTTCATGGAGTGCCCCCTAATCTTTCTATTATCTGAAAGAGTAAATAACTGATTTACATCTACCCCTTCTAGACCTCTCATGATTTTAAACATCTCTATCATACCTCCCCCCACCCCCCAGCCATCTCTCTCCAAGCTGAAAAGTCCTAACCTCTTTAATCTTTCCTCATAGGGTAGCTGTTCCATTCCCCTTATCATTTTGGTCGCCCTTCTCTAACCTTCTCCATCACAATTATATCTTGTTTGAGATGCGGCGACCAGAATTGTACACAGTATTCAAGGTGCGGTCTCACCATGGAGCGATACAGAGGCATTATGACATTTTTCGTTTTATTCACCATTCCCTTCCTAACAATTCCCAACATTTGTTTGCTTTTTTGACTGAAGCAGCACACTGAACCGACGATTTCAATGTGTTATCCACTATGACGCCTAGATCTCTTTCTTGGGTGGTAGCACCTAATATGGAACCTAACATTGTGTAACTATATGTTGCGGCCTGGGAGCTGCGGTTCGAGAGTGGACCCTTGAGCTGAACCACCCTGGGTAGAGTAGCTCGGGAGGCGGAGCCACAAGCACAGGTCTTCACCCGGGAACCAGGAACGCCCCAGGAGGAGCCCGTAGGGTCCTGGAGCCTTGGGACTTAGGAGACACACAGGGGTCTTCACCCAGGAACTGGGAGCCCCCCAGGAGGGGCCCGTAGGGTCCCAGAACCTTGGGACTTGGGAGTGCAGCTAAGCTCTTCACCCGGGAACCAGGACCCCCCAGGAGGAGCCCGTAGGGTCCCAGTCCCTTGGGACTTCTGCACGGTGATAGTCTCTCTAGGAAGGCCCGGGCAAAGGTGAGCACAGAGTCCAGTAGCAAGAGCCAATAGGCCAGGGAGCACAAAGCAAGCGGAAGCAGGATCAGAGTCAGTAATGTCTTGACTGGAACTTGCAGGAAGCAAGATAGGATCCAGCAGCGAGTAGGCCAGAGCCAGGCAGGAAGTAGAAGGTCTCGGGACCCAAGGCAGTCTGGTAGCGGCTCCAGCCCAGGCCTGCAGGAGGCACTGTCCAGAGGATAGGAGCGTAGCAGCTGCGGCAGAGAAGCTGAGGACTGAGGCAGGCGACAGGCAGCGGTCGAGACAGGAACGAGCAGAGGTCGGTGGCTGGCGGCAGGCAGAAGCAGAGTCAGGAACGAGCAGAGGTCGGTGGCTGGCGGCAGGCAGAAGCAGAGTCGGGAACGAGCAGAGGTCGGTGGCTGGCGGCAGGCAGAAGCAGAGTCGGGAACGAGCAGAGGTCGGTGGCTGGTGGCAGGCAGAAGCAGAGTCGGGAACGAGCAGAGGTCGGTGGCTGGCGGCAGGCAGAAGCAGAGTCAGGAACAAGCAGAGGTCAGTAGCTGAAGCGGAACAACGGAAGTGCAACTAAGAACTACACACTGTAGCGACCCTCGCTGCAAGGCAATGAGAGAACTGAGGAACGCCGGTTATATCGGGCTTGGGGCATGGCGTGGCCAGCTCAGGCGGGGTCAGGCTTCCGGTGAGCGTCCGTTCATAACGCGCGTCCCCGCGGGGCGGCAGCGAGACGGCCCAGCAATGGCGGACGTCCTGAATCCTCAGCAGAGCCGCGGAGGCGGCGCTCCCGGCCCCGGAGGTGAGTCCTGAACACGGCTAGCAAGGGGGAAGCGGTAGAGACCGCAACACTATAGCATGGGTTATTTTTCCCTATATGCATCACCTTGCACTTATCCACATTAAATTTCATCTGCCATTTCGATGCCCAATTTTCCAGTCTCACAAGGTCCTCCTGCAATTTATCACAATCTGCTTGTGATTTAATTACTCTGAACAATTTTATATCATCTGCAAATATGATTACCTCCCTCTTCATATTTCTTTCCAATACAGATCCCTGAGGCTCTCCACTGCCCACTCTCTTCCACTGAGAAAATTGTCCATTTAATCCTACTCTTTGTTTTTCTGTCTTTTAGCCAGTTTGCAATCCATGAAAGGACATCGCCACCTAAACCATGACTTTTTACTTTTCCTAGAAGCCTCTCATGAGGAACTTTGTCAAACGCCTTCTGAAAATCCATGTACACTACATCTACCAGTTCACCTTTATCCACATGTTTATTAACGCCTTCAAAAAAGTGAAGCAGATTTGTGAGGCAAGACTTGCCTTGGGTAAAGCCATGCTTACTTTATTCCATTAAACCACGTCTTTCTATATTTCTGTGATTTTGATGCTTAGAACACTTTCCACTATTTTGCCTGGCATTGAAGTCAGGCTAACCAGTCTGTAGTTTCCCGGATCGCCCCTGGAGCCCTTTTTAAATATTGGAGTTACATTAGCTATCCTCCAGTCTTCAGGTACAATGGATAATTTTAATGATAGGTTACAAATGTTTACTAATAGGTCCTCCAAATACCGAAGTAGTGTTCGCCGCACATCCAGAAGATGTAATTCTCTATCCTGAGGAGAATCTTTTGACCACTCTGGAAAAGCCGGAAGATCTACTGTTGATTAACATGAAAGGCAGACACCACCTTAGGAAAAAAGGAAGGCACTGTTCTCAATGAGATTCCATTCCTGGAAATCCGCAAAAACGGTTCCCTACATGACAGAGCCTGAAATTGCGAAATCCTTCGAGCTGAACAAATAGCTACTAAAAGACCACTTTCAGAGTCAAGTCCTTCAGGGTAGCCCTTCTCAAGGGTTCAAAGGAGGGTTCTGCAAAGGACACGATGTACTAAGTTGAGACGCCAATCCGGGCAGATCTTTCGCACCAGAGGACGTAATAGCTTAGCCCCTTTGAGAAACATTACCACATCTGGATGAACAGAGAGTCCTACACCCTGAAACCTGCCTCTAAGCTCACCCAAGGCAGTCACCTGCACACGAAGCGAGTTGTAAGCCAAACCCTTGGACAACTCCTGCTGCAGAAAATCTAGCATATGCAACACCTCCACTGCCAGAGTATCTAGTGACATTGAAGACACCAAATTTCAAACAGTTTCCAGTCCTTAATATTACCATAGAGATCGGTCTTCTGGATTGAAGAAGAGGGGAGATGACCTGTTCGGAGTAACCCTTCGATTGAAGTCTCCACTCTTAAAAGCCAAGCCACTGAGACAAAAGCAATTCTCCTGATCCGAAAATATGGAACCCTCAAGCAACAGGTCCGGAAGATGAGTCAGACTGAGAGGACCTTCCACCGCAAGCTGCACCAGATCTGTAAACCATGGTCTCCGTGACCACTCTGGTGCCACTAGAACCACAGTCCCGGGTTGTGATTCTGTGTGTCTGAGGACTGACCTATGAGTGGCCAAGGAGGAAAGACGTACAGAATTCCCATCAGCCAAGGGCACCCCATAGCATCGAGGCCCACCGAACAGAGTTCCTTCGGCAACTGAAGAATCTCTCCGTCTTGGAGTTGAGCTGCGTTGCCATAAGATCCAATTGGGGAGTGACCTACCTTGCACAGATATGGTTCCACACCTCCAGGGACAACTCCACTCCACTGGAGGGACATGATTTATTTAGGGTGGATCAGATTTTAAGCTCTCGGGTGGGTGACATTTACAGATCTCAGGAAAAAAATACCGCTGGAAGAGGGCGATTATTTTGCATATATTCAAATTCAAAATTATCTACATCGGAAGATAGGCAAACATTGGATAGAAAAAGGACATTCTACTTTGAAGTTTACTGCCTAAGGGGATTACCCCTTAAAGGTTTCATTTCTAAACCCTTAAAGGTTTCATTTCTTAAACATGAGAAAGTCTGGGTACAAGATCTAATTAACTATAGAGGATGACGAGTGAAATGGCATTTGATGGAGGATGGCGAAGGGTTGATATCTGTTCAATAGGTAAAAAATTGTTAAGGTATATCTGAGATAGTACTATAATTCCAGTGCAATTAAAAAGTATGTCCCCTAATGTTTCTGATCAATGTTGCAGGGGATGCAGGGCCAGGAGAACTATGCGTCGTATATGGTGGTTGTGTCTCACAGATCGCACCATACGTAGGATATGGCATGTAATTTAATTAAATAAATACACAGTTTACCATAGACAAAGATCCACTAACATGTTTATTCAGCATTGGTGGATGGAATGCCAAAAGGAATGTATAAAGTGGCAACTCAGATTTTGACAGCAGCTGTTGGTCCGTCGGTCTCAGACGGCTTCGACCTCTGTGCCTCACCTTTCTTCCTTCTCTCTCCACAAGCCTTCATGCCGCTCCCTCCGGTATCCCCAGATCGGCAACAGCAACTGTGTTCCCACAATTTTCCTGAGGGCCTCCTAGGGTGCGCACGCACGCCACCCACGTCTTTATCCACATCATGGCGGCGAGAACCTTGGGGTCCCATCCGAGTGACGTCATCCCATCCTGGTATTTAGCCTGCCCTTCGTTTGCTAACAAACTGAGTTAGCAAGGATTGGATTGGATTGGCTCTGGTCTAAGCTGCTCTGCTGCTTCCCAGCTGCCGCAGGAATCTCTCTCTGCCCTTCGGGGTATTTCTTTATAACCTGGGTACCCGCTCCTCGGGGGCCCTTCTGCTCTATTTCAGGTACCTATCTTGGGATACTGGGTACTCGCTCCTCGAGGGCCTGCACTCCCTAATCTAGTACCTGCCACTGAACAACTTCTGCCTGCCAGGACCTTCAACAATACAGCTTCTGCTTCAGTGAGTACTAACCCTTTCAGTCTGTCTCACCTTCAGCTTCATGGTTGAGTGTCTATCTGGGACCTGTCCCTGCGCCACGCTGCCTATCACCTACTCAAGTGTGAGACTGGTCTTCTCTGCTGAGGACCCTGGACTACTTCTGCTGGGTTACCTTCACTGCTGCCCGCTCCACGGACAATACCATCAAGCTGTACAATAAATACAACTTCTCTGTGTCTCCTCTGTGTATAGAGTCTAGCCTAGTACTGCGATTCCTCATGGGCTCCTCCCCATGGGAGTGGCCATCACTACAGTACCTAAGAATCCACTCCAAGACCTCATAACCATAACAGCAGCATGCTGTGTGATAGCAGCACATTGGAAAAAACTATATGCACCCAAACTATCAGAAAAAAAACTTTTATTTACATACCAAATGGAAATGCTCACAGCAATACAAAAAAAAAGAACTGACAAGTTGAGAAACTATGGCATATTTTTCAAACCTGGAATACAGAGGAAAATTGTCTTCTTCTTTAGGACATGGGTGGGGGGGGGGGGGGGGTTTGGGAGGTAAGATTCTGTACTAAGTTAATATATTATACATTACATTTTGATGGTTTTTATCCTGAATAATATTCAATTACAAAAAAAAAAAAAGTCCCTCATCTATGACAGTGGTTTTCTATGGTGTAATGGACAACACACTGCACTACTAAATCCCAGTTTGGGAAGGTGACAAAAGATCATGATTCCAGATCCACCATAGTAGATAAGTAACCTGTTAAGTAATTAGGTTACATTATCATGTCATAAGTTACATAAGAATCGCCATACTGGATCATACTGAACATTCATCAAGTCCGCATCCTGTTTTGAACAAGTAACTGGCAAGATCCCAAACAGTAAAGTATCCCATGCTACTATTGTGCAGTGACAAAACCGTAACGGTTTCTTAAGTCTACTTGGTTAATAACGGTTACAGACGTCTTCCAAGAATTTGTCCAAACCTTTTTTAAACCCAGCTACACTTCACAGAGATTAATTGTGAAGTGAGTAAAAAAGAATTTTCACAATTTGTTTTGAATGTGCTACTTACTAACTTCATGGCACGCCCCCTAGTCTTATATTTTTTGAAAGAATAAACAACCGATTTACATTTACCCATTCTATTCCACCATTATTTTATAGAACTCTATCATATCCTCCTTCCCAGATGTCTATTCTCCAAGCTGAACAGACCCAATCTCTTAAGCCTTCCTCGTGGGGGAGCCATTCCATCTCCTTTGTCATTTTGTTTTGCCCTTCTCTGTATCTTTTCCAATGCAACTATATCTTTTTTGATTTGCGGCGACCAGAACTGCACACAGTACTCTAATTGCAGCCTCAGCATGGAGTGATACAGAGGTATTATGACATTTGCCATTTTACTCAACATTCCTTTCTAAAATTCCTAACATTCTGTCTACTTTTTTGACTGCCGTCACATGTTGAACCAAAGATTTCTAAGTATTATCCACTTTGACGCCCAGGTCCTTTTCCTGAGCGGTAACTCATAATATGGAACTTAACATCATAAACTTCATTGCAGGTTACTTTTCCCTGTGTGCATCACTTTGTACTTCTCCACATTAAATTTCATCTGCCGTTTAAATGTCCAGTCTTACAAGATCCTCCTGCAATTTTTCACAATCTGCTTGTGATTTAACAATTCGGAATAATTTAGTGTCATCTGCAAATTTGATCACTCGTTGTTCCCTTTTTCAGATCATTTATAAATGTATTAAAAAGCACTAGTTTAAATACAGATCTCTGAGGCACTCCACTGTCTACCTTTCACCACTAAGAAAACTCACCATTTAGTCCTATTCTTTGCTTCCTATTTTTAGCCAGTTTGTAATTCACAACAGGACATTGCCTCCTATCCAGTGACTTTTTCATTTTCTCAGGAGTCTCTTATGGGGCTCTTTGCCATTTTCTCAGGAGTCTCTTATGGGGCTCTTTGCCAAAAACTCAAACCTGCCTCACACCCAAGTGACACCATTCCCCCCAAAGCGCTCCTTGCAATCCCAAACACCATTTCTCAGGAGTCTTATGGGGCTCTTTGCCATTTCTCAGGAGTCTCTTATGGGGCTCTTTGCCAAAAACTCAAACCTGCCTCACACCCAAGTGACACCATTCCCCCCAAAGCGCTCCTTGCAATCCCAAACACCATTTCCAGAGCAATAGCTGGCATCGTCAACTGCTCACTATCTTATGGCTCTGTCCCAGACTCACTTAAACAAGCAGTGGTCAAACCCCTCCTAAAGAAGCCCTCTCTTGACCCCAAAGACCCTGCGAACTTCCGTCCGATATCCAACCTTCCTTTCATTGCTAAGATAATGGAAAGAGTAGTTAACTCACAACTCACGGACTACTTAGAAACCATAATATTCTCCATGCCGCACAATTTGGCTTCCGTAAACATCTTAATACTGAAACCCTCCTGTACACTTACCGACCACCTTCTTATAGGAATGGACAAGGGCACTAGCTACCTTCTTGCCCTCCTGGATATCTGCCGCCTTTGATACTATATGCCACAATCATCTACTCGCCCGCCTAGAAAGCATCGGTATCTCAGGCCTGGCCTTAGCATGGCTCAAATCTTTCCTGTCAAACAGAACTTTCTCAGTCAAAATAGGCAATGCTATCTCTACCTCCCTCCCCTTACAACGGGGTGTCCCACAAGGCTCTTCCCTCTCCTCCACCCTCTTTAATATTTACCTTACCCCTCTATGCCTCCTTAACTGAACTCAAAACTTAACTTCTATCTATATGCTGACGATATCCAAATCATTATCCCTATCCACAACTCTTTATCCGATGCATTGAAGCACTGGGAAACCTGTCTCACTCCAATTAACTCTCTTCTAACGAACCTCCACCTCGCTCTCAATACCAACAAAACGGACCTATTACTCATCTCGCCCCACTCTAAACCTCATTCACTTCATAACCCTACTTGTAAACCCTTTATAAACCAACCCTTTGTAAGAGATCTCGGAGTCCTCCTGGATGAGCAACTAAACATGAAAAAATATGTAAGCTCATCCTCAAGGACGGTTTCTATAAACTAAATGTTCTAAAAAAACTTAAGCCACTGCTACACTCTCAAGACTTTCGCACTGTCATCCAAACTTCCCTCCTCTCTAAACTTGATTACTGTAATTCTCTACTCCTTGGCCTCCCACACGCTACAATCAAACCACTCCAAATGTTGCAAAACGCAACCGCCAGAATCATCACAACACCCGTAAAACAGATCACATCACCCCGATCCTGAAAAACCTTCATTGGCTACCTATCCCATTCCGAATACTCCACAAAACACTCACCATCATACACAAATCCATTTTCTCTCACAATTCCCTTTGGCTGGACATACCATTTAGCCCTGTCACTCAGACCCGCCCCACCAGGACAGTTCACAAAGGAACTCTGCAAGTTCCCTCGCTAAAAATTGCACACCTCTCCTCCACTAGGGAAAGAGCCCTTTCTATAGCAGGCCCCACACGCTGGAACTCCATGCCCATGACACTCCGATTAGAACCCTGCCCAATCAAGTTTAGATCTAAATTGAAGACCTGGCTATTCCATCAAGCCTACCCTGACTAATCCTTCCTCCCTGTGAACCCAATTCCGCCATTGTATCCATCTACTCATGCACTTTATAAAGATTATGCCTCTTCGGTCAGAGTTAAGTTTTTACCAGTTGCCGTTGTTGCATTTATTGCCACTTGTTGTTGATTTTTGACTTATTTAACTAGTTCACAACTCTGTATTTCTTGCCTTTCTCAGTTTGTTATATCCCCTCCCACTCCCTGTTATAATGTAGTTTCCTCGCTTTTGTTAATATGTAAACCGGCATGATGTGCCTATCTAATGCCGGTATATAAAAGTTATTAAATAAATAAATAAATAAATGCCTTCTGAAAATCCAAATACACTACATCCACTGGCTCACCATGAGCCACATGTTTATTAACCTGTTCAAAAAAATGTAGCAGTCTGGTGAAGCAAGATTGGGGTAGATTTAAGAGGCGCGCGAACAGCCTACTTTTGCTTGCGCATCAGACTCAAGCAAAAGTACGCTGGATTTTAGTAGATACGCGCGGAGCCGCGCGTATCCACTAAGGGGCGGATTTTCAGCGCCCTGCTCGCCTAAATCCGCCCAAAACCGGGCGGATTTAGGCGAGCAGGGCCCTGCGCGCCGGTAAGCCTATTTTACATAGGCCTACCGGCGCGCGCAGACCCCGGGACTCGCGTACGTCCCGGGGTTTTCGGAGGGGGGCGTGTCGGGGGCGTGTCGGGGCGGGCCCGGTCGACGCGGCGCTTCGGGGGCGTGTCGGCCGCGTTTTGGGGGCGGGTACGGGGCGTGGCTACGGCCGGGGGGTGGCCGCGCCCTCCGTACCCGCCCCCAGGTCGCGGCCCGGCGCGCAGCAGGCCGTGGCGCGCGGGGATTTACGTCTCCCTCCGGGAGGCGTAAATCCCCCGACAAAGGTAAGGGGGGGGGTGTAGACAGGGCCGGGTGGGTGGGTTAGGTAGGGGAAGGGAGGGTAAGGTGAGGGGAGGGCAAAGGAAAGTTCCCTCCGAGGCTGCTCCGATTTCGGAGCGGCCTTGGAGGAACGGGGGGAGGCAGCGCGGCTCGGCGCGCGCAGGCTATACAAAATCGATAGCCTTGCGCGCGCCGATCCAGGATTTTAGTGGATACGCGCGGCTCCGCGCGTATCTACTAAAATCCAGCGTACTTTTGCTTGAGTCTGATGCGCAAGCAAAAGTAGGCTGTTCGCGCTTCTTTTAAAATCTACCCCTAAATCCTGGATCGGCGCGCGCAAGGCTATCGATTTTGTATAGCCTGCGCGCGCCGAGCCGCGCTGCCTCCCCCCGTTCCCTCCAAGTCCGCTCCGAAATCGGAGCGGCCTCGGAGGGAACTTTCCTTTGCCCTCCCCTCACCTTACCCTCCCTTCCCTACCTAACCCACCCACCGGCCCTGTCTACACCCCCCCCTTACCTTTGTCGGGGGATTTACGCCTCCCGGAGGGAGACGTAAATCCCGCGCGCCAGCGGGCCTGCTGCGCGCCGGGCGCGACCTGGGGGCGGGTACGGAGGGCGCGGCCACGCCCCGGGCCGTAGCCACGCCCGTACCCGCCCCCAAAACGCGGCCGACACGCCCCCGAAACGCCGCGTCGACCGGGCCCGCCCCCCGACACGCCCCCGACACTCCCCCCTCCGAAAACCCGGGACGTACGCGAGTCCCGGGGTCTGCGCGCGCCGGTAGGCCTATGTAAAATAGGCTTTCCGGCGCGCAGGGCCCTGCTCGCCTAAATCCGCCCGGTTTGGGCGGATTTAGGCGAGCAGGGCGCTGAAAATCCGCCCCATTGTGTACAAATCCATGTCTTTATATATGTTCTGTGATTTTGTTCTTTACAATAGTTTCCACGATATTTCCTGGTATTAAAGTTAGTTTCACGGGTCTATAATTTTACAGATCACTCTGGAGCCCTTTTTAAAGATTGGGGTTACATTGGCCACCCTCCAGTCTTTAGCGTACAATTCCAACAACAGGTTACAAATTACCAGTAACAGATTTTTAGTTCTTTCAGAACTCTGGAGTTACACTATTTGGTCTGGGCTGTTTGCTACTCTTTAATTTGTCAATCTGCCTTATTACATTTTCCAGCTTCACCGTGATTTGCATTAGTTCTTCTGAATCATCACCACTAAAAATAGTTCCTGGCACAGGTATCTCCCAAATTCCTCTTCAGTAAATACCGAAGCAAGAATTCAGTCAGTCTTTCCATGATGGTCTTACCTTCCCCTAAGTGCCCCTTTAACCCCTCAATCCAACTGACTTCCTCGCAGGCTTCCTGCTTCAGATATATTTTAAAAGTTTTTATTATGAGTTTTTGCCTCCAAGGCCAGCTTCTTTTCAAATTCTCTTTTAGTCTGCTTTATCAATGTTTTACATCTAACTTGCCAGTACTTATGCTTTTTCCTATTTTATTCAGATGGATCCTTTCCCCAAGTTTTGAAAGTACTTTTAGCTAAACTAGCCTCTTTCACTTCACCTTTTAATCAAGCCAGCAGTCGTTTGGCCTTCCTCCCACTTTTTTTTAATGTGTGGAATACAACTGAAGAGGGCTTCTAAAATGATATTTTTAAACCATGACCACTCCTAATGTAAACTCTTAACCTTTGTAGCTGCACCTTTCAGCTTTTTCTTATTTTACCAGACTCCCTTTTGAAAATTTAATGCTAGAGTTGTAGATTTAATTGTCCTCCCAGTCATAGTCAAATTTGTTCACACTATGATCACTGTTGCTGAGCAGCCTGCCACCGTTAACTCTTGCTTCGAATCCTCAACTACTCCTTGTAGCAGTCATTTATTTTATCTAGAAACTTTACCTCCCTTATCCAATCTATATTGGGGTAATAGAAATCTCCCTTTATTATGTGCTGCTAAATTTATTCTTCTTGTTTATATTCTGAATTTTAGCATTTTCAAATTTGCATCAAATATAAAAGTTCCAAATTATCTGTAACTGATTAGTTTGCATTTTGAAAAACCAGTAACTGTAAGTAGCTAGAATTGTGTGATAGGATTCTTCAGTAACAGATAAACAAATTAGCACATTTGAGAAGGCACTGGCAGCATCAGACTGATTTTTTTCAGACTATACTCCCACTATTATGAAAAAGAACTAATAAAGTCTGAGAAATGTATTCTTACCTTATATTTCCCTTTCCTTGAATCCTGCTACACTAGTCCAGATATTGGGGGTTATTCCCCCTCAACCAGCAGTTGGAGGCAGCGGACACAGATTTTTCAGTGACATCATTATAGATACTTAGTGTTGCAGCCCAGCAAAAGCCAGTATTCTCATGACAAAAGCAACAGAAGAAGAAACAAAACTATTCCCATAATAAAAACTCATTTTTTTGTTAAACAAACCTAAAGAAAGAACCACTCAGAACAAATTCTCCCCAAACCTCCCTAAAAAAGGAGGAAACAGCAAAGAAGGTAAGCACACAAACTAAAAGGTAATCCCAGAGTTTTCCCAAAGGAAACAAAGATTTTTGCATAAAAATCCAAGCAAGCCCAAAACTTGCTGAGTGAGTCTTGCACTGCTGTAGCAGGATTCAAGGAATGGAAATGATCAGATAAGAATACATTTCTCCTTATCATCCTACTATACCAGTCCAAACATATGGGAAGTACACAAGCTAATAAATCCAGAAGGAAAGAAGTTAGGGCCACTTTGAAGACTCTAGCTCCAAAAGCTGCATCCTCC
Source organism: Rhinatrema bivittatum (assembly GCF_901001135.1). Lineage (NCBI taxonomy): Eukaryota > Metazoa > Chordata > Amphibia > Gymnophiona > Rhinatrematidae > Rhinatrema > Rhinatrema bivittatum. Next base: position 290,079,019 of record NC_042615.1, read on the forward strand.
ATGGCATGAACATTCAATTTGTAATGTTTTGCAAAGGAATGTAAGGAAGGCCAAATGACTGCCTTACAAACATCTTCCAGATCAAGAACTGAAGATTCAGCCCAAGAAGCATAAGCTCTTGTTTAATGGGCATGAATACTTTCTGGAACCTCTCATCCTTTCAAAAAATAAGCAGAACAATTGTTTTTTGATCCACTTAGCTAAATGCAACTTAGAAGCTTCTTTGTCCTTTGAGGTATTTCAAATAAGGCAATCTATCATATTTCCAAAACAGATTAGTATTAGTGTCTTCCAAATATCTCAAGAGAACCTGACAGACATTTAACAGACAGAGTGACTTCTCTGTACCACAACACTCCTCCCAAGAAAAAGCTTGTAGTGAAATTGACTGATTGAAATCAAATGAAGAAACCATTTTAAGCAAGAAAAGAAGGAACTGAACATAGTGATACCAAGTCTGAAGAAAAACCAGAAATTAATCCCTGTAATACAACGTCTGAAGTTCAGAAATACTTTCTGAAGACCTGGCCAACAAAAAAACTGCTTATAACGAGATATCCTTCTGAAAGGCATGCTGACGTGACTGGAATGGGAAATCCACTTCTGAGGATCAAATCTAAATTCCACTGAGGGTCCAAATGCCTGAAGTGTGTGTGTGTGTGGGGGGGGGGGGGGGGGGGGGGGGGGGCAGGGGGAGGAAATCTAACATTTTAGTTCCCTCAGGAAAATACACATCTGGATCAAACACAACTGATAACTCTTGGGACTCTATAACAGGAGATTGCTGCCACTTGAACATTAAGGGGCAAATTTTGAAAGCATTGCTCGTGCTAAAAGGCCCACATGTATGAGTCTCTGAGCTGTGCATGAGCAACGTGTATTTTAAACAACAGTAGTTATGTGCGTATGTTCGAGCAAAAAAAAAAAAAGACAGAAAAGGGGCGGGTAATGGGCATTCTGGGGGCCAACAGGTATGTAAGTAAAGCCAATTTTTTAAAAACCAGCTGCCATAGTGAGCAGCAGGCTGTTAGCCGCCTATGTTTACTTCTGCTCCTGATGAGGTATAAGTCTTCATAAATCTCGGTTTAGTCCTAAATTGACTGAGTGAGGGGTCTGGGTCAACTGGGGGGAGTGCAGGCTGAAGACCTATGGTTGACCTTGAGATGCGCTGGGCAAACTGGTAAACTAATGGGTAAAACTGGTAATGTCCTTAACACGTTTTAAAATCCACTTTCCTGTGCATGTTAAAATCAACAAAATCCTAAAGAAAATATACAAAATACATTTGCTTGAGTAATTGCTTAAAAGTAGGAGTATACATATACACATGATTTAAAATCCCAGTATGTGGGCATTCACACGCTTATTTTAAAGTTACCGGCTAAAAGAATTTAAAGATAAACTCTTTTCTAACCCTTTTTGTAGAAATGTTAAGATATCAGAGATATTCAACTTCCAGAGAGATACAGACCACTCTCTACAGCATATCTCAAACAGATGCCAAGCCCTGACATAAGCCAGCAAAGTGGAATTTTTATGGCCCTTCAGTAGTGTTGAGATTACTGCAGATCAATATGCTTTCTTGCACAACCACAACCTTTCAAAGGCCATGCCATAAGATAAAATAGCCCTGGTTCTTCAATTAGAGTTGGTTCTTGATTTAGAAGACCTTAAGTCTCTTAAAATTGGATTGGGAAATCCACGTGAATTCTTTCAAGACTTGCATACCAGTGTTTTCTTGGCTTATCTGGAGATACAAGAATTATGAGCAAATACTGGTTCTTTATTTTTTGCAAAATCCACTCTATCAGAAGCCAGGGAGGAAGTCATACAACAGCTCTCTCTCACTTTGGCCATGCTGGACCACAGAGTCTTATCTTTTTGTAGTTGTACTCCTCGAGTTGATTGAATAACTAGAGAGCCTTGGAATTTTTGTAGGTTGCTATCAGATCCATATGGCAATCCCCAATGATCCACTATCTTCTGAAAGGCCTTCCAGCTGAATTTCCAGTTTCTGGGATTTAGTATGTTTCTGTTGAGAAAATTAGCCGGAACATTCTTCATATCTGCAATATGAGCTTCAGAAATCTGAAGTAGATCTTGTTCTGTCCATTGAAACAGAAGAATTATCTCCTTGGACACCCCCTGACTTTGGGTACCACCTTGTTTGTTAACATATACCAGTGCCATAGAATTGTCGAACAGAACCAGAACCACTGTTCCTTTCATTCATGGAAGAAAGTGAACGCACACCCATTTGAAGGCTCTGATTTCTAATCTGCTGATGAACAAGAGACCTCTTCCTAATAAAGTCCCTGCACCACCTGGCAATTAAAATTCCATCCCATTTAACTCGCATCTGTCTTGAGGTTCACCCACTGAGGAGGTTACAGACTCACTCCTTTCCATAAGTTCAGTGGTGGCCATCATATGAAATTCTGTCTCACTCACTGAGGAAGAAACAGGTGAACTTTGAGGTCCTGAGACGGAGGAGACCAATACGCAAAAAGAGAAATCTAGTGGGTGCATGTGGGCTCTGTCCCTCAGAACCAGATCTAAGATGGCTGCCAAGAACCCAGAAACTGTAGATAATCCTAAACTCTGGGAGCTCTTGAGCCAGAAGTTTCTCTACTTGACTCAAAATCTCAACTATCCTCTGATTAGTCAGGTAGGTTCAGTCCAGGAATTTCAGAAACTAGGATAGAAAATACTTGCTCTTGGAAAGATGAGTAACAGCCCAAGACGTCTGAGACCTGTACAACTTTGTTAGACACCAAAAAACCTTCTTGGGTGGGATCTGATCCTGATCAACCAATTAATGAGATAATGAAGAACCATGATCTCTTCCCTTTGTAATAAGGCTACCACCAAAAACACCATTAATTTGGTGAAGGTTTTTGGGCTGAGGCAAGACCAAAAGGGAGTGCTCTGAACTGAAAGAGTTCCTCCAGGAAGTAAAAAAACAGAAATCTTTGATGCGCTTTTCTGACAGAAATATGAAAATATGCTCCTGAAAGATATAGGGCAGACAGAAACTCACTCTGATGCACAACTACTGAAATGGACCTTAAGTCTCCATTTGGAAATGAGATATATAGCTTGCTATTTATTCTTTTTAAATCTAGGATGTGCCTGTAGCAACCCTCCTTCTTTGGGACTACAAAGTAGATGGAATACTGACTGAGACCCTGTTCTTTGCATGGCACTAGAACTACTGCTTGCAAGAGCTGAAGCTTCTCAATGGAAGACTGAACTGTTTGCTTTCTGATGGGGGAACTGCATGAAGAGACCATGAAGGCATTGGGAATCAAAGTGGTAAACTCCAGAGCATAACCATTCTGAAAAATCTCTCAAATCACTCATGCAAAGTTATGTGGGTCCACTCCTTGATAGTCAAAGGTGACTACCTATAGGCACTTCCAAGGAAAGGACCCACCAACCTTCATTGGGTGGAATAACAGGAACTTGTGGAAGCTGTCAACTTACCTTTGAATTTTTTAGCACCTCAAAATCACTGATTTTTACTTTTCTATCTGGAGATTTGAGAGGCTGATTGTTACCTAGCCCATAGCGCTTGGAGTCTCAGAATTGATCTCAGTCTAAGTTCTTACAGAATTAAGGACAAACCTTATCTTCTGGCATCTTTAGAGACTTTATCCTTCTGAGATTTTTACCAATATTTCTGTCTTCCCAAAATAACTTTCCCTTGAAGGGAATTTTGCTCAGATGCACTTGTGAATCTGCATCTGCCATCCACTGACAGCCATAAAAAACCTGTATGCTGCCACCAAGAGGGCATAGACCTACATGAAATTCTGATAAGATCATACATAGCTTCAGTAAGGAACACAGTCCCAGACTCAAGCTGAAACACTCCTCTCCCTCAGAAAGCTGCTGTACACAGTACCAAACAGCCCAAGTCACATAATATCCAAAGATAGCAATTTGTGCTGTCAAAGCTGTTTAGGTGAACACATGCTTTAAAAGGACTTCAGTCTTCCTATCGTGTACATCCTTCAGGGTGATGGCCTCCTCAATTGCGATAGCTGTGTTATGTGTAACTGCCAAAACCAGGGCATCTACCTGTGGCACCTGAAAACAGCATTGAGAGACAACTAGAATTAAAGGGTGCAGTTGCAATCTGATACCTTTAAGTTCAAGAGATTGCCTTTCATTTCTGAATGTAGTGGAAATGTTTTAGATGATTTGCGAACCCCCCTGAAGAATAGAATCCCATCCAGATCACTCCTGTAACTAATTTGACTTCCTGAAGGATAAAACCACCTGGGTAGGCAGGGAACAATATTGAATGATACTGTTATCCTCCCACTTGGAGGAAAGTTCCCCCTTTCCCAGGAAACTACCACTAATCACTTTTGGATCCTCCTCCAGCTTAAAAGACTGGAGGGACCCTCAAGGTATCCTCTAGACTGATCAGTTTTGCTAACTTGGATCACTTGGGAAGCATCTGACCTGTGGTTGAAGTCTTGGCATAGGGCTTTGGCCTGTTAAAAGAGCAGCTCTTCCTCCTTCACCAGGGCTCTGGAAGGCATAGTAAACCTGTGCAATATCTGGAATAAAAATTGGAGAGGAATGCCCTCTAAAAGAGAGACCAGGGGGTTGGTTGGAAATCAAAGGCAGAATCCTCCAAAGGAAATAAAACCAGAGGCAGAAATCAGCACTTCAGACTGTGCCTGCCTTCCCAGCATGGCCCTCCAGCCCTGCCATATTGGAAGAAGAAAGCCCCATTGCCTCTGCATTTCCTTCACTTCCTGAATCTGAGTGGGTGGGGGAGTTTCCCCAGGAGAAATCTCTTTCCGTCTGCATTCAGGAAAGTAGGAGCCAATGGAATTGTTGATATTTTTGTATTTTTAAAAATGTATTAATCGCTTAACACAATTGGCCTAAGCGATATACATAGTTACATACATAAAATTAAAACAATGAAATCACAAAGTTTCACGGAAACTAAAATCAAACAAATTTCAAACTGACAAATATTATAAACAATAAAAATCGTCATAATAAGACTAAAAAAACAAACCACTGTCACATCTATATATGAAGTCAGATGACATTCACTTCATTGCATTACGACTTAAATGCATGGGCAAGGAGAAATTCTTTATAAGTTCTGCAGAGTTGACCGCAATTGCCACACTCCAAGCAGAGACTTCTACGGAATGGAAGAAGTTTTGCCAGCCAAATCCTCAGGCCAACGTCCGAGAGAAGGCTTGTGGGCCAAAGGCGTTAGAAACTTACCAGCTTTCCAGCCTCTCTGCATCAGCAGGCACCACCTATAAACTTTCTCTTTTTTTTTTTTTAGCTTTATGAAGAGAAGACATAAAAAGGCAAGTGAAGGGGGGAGGAAAGAGGATAGGGAGAAGACTTTTAGAGGGTCTTGCTAAGCTTCAACAGCTCTCCTTCAATTCTACAAAGTAACCTCTGGGACTGGGAATTTGTTAAGTAGGCTCACTGGAATTGGGAAAACCAATAGCCTGGTCCACAGTCTAAGACAGAACTGCCAGAAAACACTCCACCACGCGGGACAAATCAAACCTGGGAACCAAAGATCCTGCTGCACTAGATGAGTAGGTCTTACTATCTGCCGGAGATAGAAAATACTGGCTTTTGCTGGGCTGCACCACTAAGTATATGAGATGATGTCACAGGAAAAGCTGCATCCTCTGGCTCCATCCACTGGTTGGGGGGGTGGGGCAGAGAAATAACCCAAGTGTCTGGACTGGTGTAGCAAGATGATAAAGAAAGTCCAGATATTTATCTTGGGATCTTCCAATCTTTATTCCAAATATCTTGGAATACGTCTGACAATCAGCCCTATCAACAATAGGAACTATGGGAAGACCTATAATGCAATTGTAGAGTGAATATAGAAATAGGCCATGAACAGAGCCTTGGGAATCCCCAAGCAAGAGATGAGAGAGAGGAGATAGTAAATGAGCGAACAGACAAGCACGAGGACATGGATCTGGATAGAGTGAGTAAAGCCCGGGAGAGAGTAAAGTGTAAATAAAAATATGGATGACGGCGTCAAAAGATTCAGGAAAGTCAAAAAGAATAAAAATAAATGTAAGTGTGTTCAACATTTGCAACAGAATAATTCACAAATCACAGTGCAGCTAAGGCAGAATGGCTGGAAAAAGCATGAATACAATAGCTGAAAGAGCAAGGGAGTGGCAAAACAGATAACAGAAAACTTTTTTTTACAAAGTGTTTGAAATAAATAATAGTACAGAATTTGAGTGATAGCCAAACTGATTTCAGTTTTTAAAAATCTTTTTATACTTTCAGAGTAAGAAGGAAGGTGGCAGTAAAGCATTTCAGAAAGATATTCTTTTACACACACTTTAAATTAGATAAAATCATCTACAGTGTGATACAATACTCTTTAAAAAAAAAAAAAATAAATAAAAAATTGGGGCTTTTAGCTTTTGTGTGCCCATGCTCTGTAATTTGTAAATAGATTGTTGACTATCTATAATACTTGTTTATATGATTTTCCTCACATGTTATAAAATAAAATGTACTTCTAAAAACAAAGTTTACAATAGTGTTACATCTGCTGCTGAGAAGATAGACCTTGTGTCAAAAGTTAGGAAAACATTTTAAGCAGAAATCTAAGAAAATTAAATACAGACTATATATGCATACAGGGCAGTAGACCTAAGCTTCAGCTTCCCTAGTGGGATCATCCTCATCTCCAGCAGTACTTGGCTCAGGCAACAAGTCAGTATTTTCCCCTCTCATCATTTCTAAGCCTTCTAAGCTTTCTAATGCTGTGCTATGTTCAGTCAAGGATCTCAGAAGAGACAAGTCTTTTACCAGCCGAGAAAGGGCTAGGGATTTGTCTGCATTCACCCATCTTTTCTGACAATTTCCTTCTGAATTTTCATATTTGTCTCCATTGACAGCAATTGTGTTGCACGACAAATTAACATATGCTTCCAATTCTTCTGAAAGATATTTACTTCCTAAAGATGGAATAGAAGTTTTAGAAACACAGGGATCTTCCACTTCATTATCCAACTTGCTAGATGTTGTAGCACAACATTTTTTTTTAATCAATGCACAGCAGTTCTCATCACCATTCTTTAGTGATACAGTCAGCAAAGGACTATCTGATGTAATGTCAGGATCCCTGTAGCTCAGTGAAAGGTCTCGAGATTGTACTCCTTTGTGTACTATAGTACCTTTCTCAGACACATTTGTAGGAGCAGAAAATATATACTCAGGAGACTGTAAAAACATCTCTGAAAAAGGTGAGAGGCAGCTAGAGGTGACTGGTGCAATTTGCTTAATGTTTTGAAATATCTCAATTTCTCTTGATTCATCTACCTTACGATTAAACTCACAGAGAGTCATTCCTTTGTGCTCGGAAGCACTAGTGTGTTCTTCATTCATCATTAAAGAGTTTGTAAGAACAGATACTTGGGATAAATTAAAAGCTTTCTTATCATCGGTGATTTGGAAATTTTCTGCATTTGCTCTCTGTATTATGTGTTCCGATTCCGAAGGCTTGAAATCAAGCAATGATTCAGGGGAACTATCTTTTACAATTCTCTCCTCATCCATGGATATTTTATCACTAAGCAGTGCCTCACCATTTATAGATTTACAAACATTAATATTTGCAGACAGTGACATGTTTTTAATCAAATTATTTTCTCCCTGATTGCTTGTCATCTTTTCAGGACTTCTGACCCCATTTTTGACTAAAGTACTTTTTAATAAGCTTTCAGAGCTTGGGGAAAGACTGCTACTTTCCTGTGGTTTATCCTCTTCTGAAACCCCAAAGTCAAAATTATCCAACAGATTGAAAGTGATCTCCACAAAGTCCTGCAATGGATCACCGAAGTCTCCTGACACAGGCAATATATCTTTCACAGCTCCACCTGCAGAAACAATATCATCATCAACTATACCCTCAATGCTATTACCTCTACTTTCTGAAAGTGTTCTTGGCGAAAGCCTACAGCTCAAGGATTCAGCAGCAGGAGAAACCTTGGGATCTTTCACACTGTCAGTCAGATGAGTTGTACTGCCATTCTGAGCAGTTTTCTGCAAGACACACAATTCCTTACTACTTGCTGAATAATTAGAACCTTCCAAGGACAAACTGTTTGTGATTTCATTAAATTTAGATGTTTGACTCTTATTTTCTTTGTCTTTGGGGGCATGTTCACTACCTGCTGATTTATATGCTGCTCCATCATTTCTACAGAGTGTGGAAAGCAAAGTTGCTGCATTCTGATCCCAGGAGCTCTGCTCATAGTTCTTTTCCATTGATCTATCACCATTGGTTCCATCTCCTTTTTCATTAAGTTGCTGGGATCCAAAAATATAGATTTCATCTTGACTGTGGGGTTCCTGCAAACCCAGATGCAAACAATGGAATTCTTCCAGGTGCTTCTTTTCTGTCTCACAGGGCAGATCTGTTGGCCTCTGAGGTAAATAAATATCCCATTTACTTTTAGAAATGCTATTGGAGGGATGCTTTGGTTGTATATTTTCCCTTTCTTCTATAACATTACTTGTACATAAATCTGTATCAATGCACTTCTCAGATAAATCATTCATATTTTCTCCAAGCTGATCCCCAGGATGACACTGTGCAGCTCCTAAACTCTTCTTCTCTTCAACTACTGATGTTGGGTTGAACTTCAAAAGTGCTAAAATCTTTGTTCTGCTCCTTATATTTTGTGAGACAGTCACACCGCTGGGAGTTGGGGAGTCTTCTGCTGAATATGGAACAGCTCCCTTGCATTTTAATTGCTCGACTGTAGATTTTGCAGTAATGGAATGAGTGTATTTTTCAGTTTCTCCCACCTCATTTGGAAATCCCACAGAAGAAGCAGAGAGCAGGGAAGGGTCCAACATGCCAGGCTTTTTGTCTGGTGCAACAGTGTTTCTCCAAAGTATATTGCTAGAGGTTGCAGGCAAATTAATTTCTGTATCTTTTCTGTACACAGTGGAAAACAATGAAGAAGTGGTATAAGATGGCGAACAGGAAGTATAAGATCGCTTAGCAGGAGGGGAAATGGCAGGTGCATGAACTTCATCTGCTGTTTTCTTTGGAACTTCACGTGGTCCTTGAAAACCCTAGGAGAGCAAAGTAGATTGCTGGTTTTACATTCTCTGAAAAATATTTGATAGCAAGTATTTTGTGCACTTTCACTGCATTTAAAGCTACCCAGACTGCATTTCTGCAGACTAAGCTGCTGTTTTACAATTTCACAGTCACTACTATTGCAGGGGAAAAAAAAAGAAAATGGGTTGTAACAAAAATGAAAATATTAACCACCCACCAAAATATTTAAAAATACAATTGTATTTATTCTTTAGGATTTCAGACCCCTCTAGGACCATTCTCAGAAAATCAAAGGCTTATCATATAGTTCATAAATTATACTAATGATTTTCTAAAAATATACATAATGAAAGTGTGAAAAAATCCTAAATTTTTCAAGAATTCGTTCAATGCTCAGCATTTCATGCATTTAACATGCTGTAAAAGAGGAATTTTCTTACAGACCGCTTTCTTCTATTAATTCTTACAATATTCTGACCAATGAATACCTCCAATTGGGAAATGTAATACACCAGCAATACCCTGAAGCTTGCAAGCTCCATGATTTCTGGGTTGAATTCCTCACTTCCTATTGCATGCTGTTCTTCCCCACTCTAAACCTGCATCAGCGATATGATTATTATGGAAAAAACTTAAATAAAAATTCACCTTACTAGGAGCAGCTTGAAGAAGAACTTGTCTATCAAAGACCATTATCTGTTAATGTCCATTATTCTGTTCTACAGTATTTTGTGAGGATTTCCTCCAGATATATGAAACAGATCTGTTCTGGTGGAATATGCTTTAAGGAAACTCAAGTCTTATGAGCTTTCACATATAATGCAGTTATACAACAATGAATGTATCTGGGAATGGATGTAGAAGAAGCTATAATCCTTCCTTGACAGTACCAAACAGAACTAATAATATGCAGTCATAATAAAAATGAGACCATATATACTCAACTAAAATCTTTGCCAACCTTAAGGTTAAATTTAGTCAGTAGTGTTTTATTCATAGGGCTCTAATTTATAATTTTTGCGCAACAGTATGTATCTTTGTTTGGTATGCAGTAATGTATCCCTCTCCAAAACTATGAAATCATAAAAATATTTAAAAACGTAAATGTTCCATTCTGTCCCGAGACTGCATCGTTTTGAGCTTTGTCTGCCTCAGGGGAAATAACATCAACTGCTTACCGGAAGAGGCTCTGTGCTAAAAAGATACATCTTTAAATATCCAAAATAGCCAATCGTATCTCACATAGAACAATACGATTACTTCAAACAAATCTAATAAGTAAAAACAATTCATATCTCATGCTATGTAATTTCTTCATTTAATCCACTAGGTGCTAAGGTATTCAAGAGTAAAAATAAAAACAAAATATGCTCACAGTGATGTAATAATGTTTCTCTATCTCCACCCATCCAGCGAAAATTTTTGTTTCCATTTAAGTGATAATCAGACATTATATGATCTGGAAATATTACATTGATACTGTGTTTTTTATTTGGACTTCAGATATGTTACAGTTACAAAGATTCCCTCAATGGATCAATATGCTAGAGCAAGATATTCAATTTACTATTCAAAATGATGTGCAACAAACTCAATTCCTTGATATCTTGATAAAAAAAGAAATGGGGAGATCTTCACTACACTATACCTCAAGTTGGTTGAAAGTAATAATCTTTTGAAATTCAACAGTAGTCATCCACATTCCTTGAAAATGGGGCTCACAGTGAGCCACTTCTTTTTAGAAACAGATATATGTACAGATTTAGAAAAATGAAATAAACAACCCAGTTTACTATATTAAAGTTTTTTAATCAGAGATATCCTTGGAAGACCAATAAAGCAGCATACAGAAGAGCACGATTTGCCGACAGACAGTTTTGTTGGAATAATGAAAAAAGTCTTATGAATCACAATTAGCATGTGTGTTGCAGCATTTGGTTCTTTCCATTTTGTAAAACTTAAACTCAAGCAGTTACAGGAATATAGAAGCTTTACCACCTTTGTTTCTTTTTTTTTTGACAATAGGTTAGAATTCGTTTTATCTTGTGATTGATTTTTGTTTTTATTATGTATATTTTACTTGTAAACTATTTTGACCAACTGTAGTTGTAAAGCGATATATAAAATTTAAATAAATAAATATTCTGATAAGGCAGGTGCAATAGCACAAATACTGTTTAAATATTGGGACATATCATTACATTTCATTTTCAATACATGTCCAATGATTGCTTATTCAATATCAAATAGTACTTTTTTTTTTTTTTTTGCCTGTAACAGAACCACTAAATACAGTTGGGGGCCATTTGAGGTGTGGTCATTGTGATCTCTGTCATCAGACTATTGAGGACATGTGGTGGCATCCTGGTTCATCCCACATAGTATGATGGAAGTTTACTACTGATTGCCAATATAATTTTGTTATATAGGCCATCTTTTGTCCTTGAAAGAAGATTTATGTAGGCAAGGTAAAAAGAAAGATTCGTGCAAGATTGATTGAACATAAAAGTTGTGTATGGACAAATAAGATGCAGGCTCCTATTGTTTCACATTGATTTGATTGTTCTCACTCTTTTGAAGATTGTAAATAGACAATTTAGAGTACATTCCTTTACACTGCAAGTGTGGAGACAGAAACTTTATTATATCGCCGTGAACAATTTTGGATCTTCACTCTGAATGCATTTGTACAGTGGATTAAATGAAGAAATAACATAGCATTAGATATAAATGATTTTTACTTATTAAATTTGTATAAAGAAATGGAGAAATTACTTACCTGATAATTTCATTTTCCTTAATGTAGACAGATGGACTCAGGACCAATGGATATAGTGTGCTCCGATTGGAGTTGGAGACTGAGTCAGATTTCAATCTGACATCAGCACTACATATACCCGTGCACGAGGCTCTGATCCTCAGTTTTCTCCTTGAAAAGCAATTATGGATATATATGTGTTTGGATAATTTTGAATAATTTGGTTTTGATTAACTTGAAACGTTATTACTTGGATTGGATGACGAGGTTTCTAGCTGGAGACCACTAGGGCATTCAACCGAGAAGCACAGACACCTGGTAATATGGGTGTCTGAAGAAGAAATAAGGATTGGCTTACCCGTGCTTGCGTTGCGCTCGGCGAGAGGTTCCCCCGGGACTTCTTGATTGCGAGGCAGCCATGGGCGTGGTGCTGAGTCCATCTGTCTACACTAAGGAAAATGAAATTATCAGGTAAGTAATTTCTCCATTTTCTAGCATGTAGCAGATGGACTCAGGACTAATGGGATGTACAAAAGCTACTTCCGAACCAGGCGGGAGGCTGCCCATGGCCCATTTAGTACTGCCTTTGCGAATGCTGTGTCCTCCTTGGCAGGAACATCCAGGCGATAGAATCTCAAGGTGTGGATGGAGGACCATGTTGCACCCGACAGATCTCTGCGGGTGACAGCATCTTGGTTTCTGCCCAGGACACTGCCTGGGCCCTTGTGGAATGGGCCTTGACTTGTAGAGGCGGGGGCTTGCCTGCCTCTACGTAGGTCGCCTTGATTACTTCTTTGATCCAGCAGGCGATGGTTGCCCGCAAGGCCACTACCCCTTGCCTCTTCCAGCTGTGAAGAACGAACAGATGGTCCGTCTTTCATACAGGCTCTGATCTTTCCAGGTATCGGGCTAGGAGTCTGTCGACGTTCAGGTGGCGAAGAAGGCGTGAGTCTTCTGAGTCCTTATGCTCGTCTGGAGATGGCAACGAGATGGTTTGGTTTAAATGGAAGTGAGAAACCACCTTTGGCAGGAAGGAGGGTACAGTGTGCAGCTGTATGGATCCCAGCATGAATCTGAGGAACGGCTCCCGGCATGATAGTGCTTGAAGTTCGGAGATTCGACAGGCTGAGCAAATTGCCACGAGGAACGCAGACTTCAAGGACAGGAGCCATAGGGACAGACCGCTAGTTTGTCTGAACGAGGCTCCCGCTAGGAAGTCTAACACTAGATTGAGATTCCATAGGGGTATCGGCCACTTTAGAGGTGGTCGAATGTGCTTGACCCATTTTAAGAAGCGGGAGACATCTGGGTGGGCTGCTAGGCTGTTGCCGTCCACGCTGGGTCTGAAGCTGGCCAGGGCGGCTAGTTGTACCTTGATGGAGTTGAGAGACAGCCCTTTGTTCACGCCGTCCTGCAGAAATTCCAGGATCATGAGGATTTTGGCTGTCTGTGGAAGGATGTTGTGGTCCTCGCACCAGGCTTCGAATATTCTCCATACTCGTATGTATGTTAAGGAGGTGGAGAACTTGTGCGCTCGGAGCAGTGTGTCAATCACTGGTCCTGAGTATCCACTCTTTTTCAGGCAAGACCTCTCAATGGCCAAACCATAAGCGAGAATCTCGTTGGGTCTTCGTGGAGGATCGGTCCTTGCTGGAGTAGATCCTTGTGTGGAGGTAGGCATAGAGGGTTTCCCGCCAGAAGTCTTCGCATATCCGCATACCACAGCCTTCTTGGCCAGTCCTGGGCCACTAGAAGTACCAGCCCTCTGTGGTGTTCTATCTTGCAGATGATTCCGCCCAGTAGTGGTCATGGAAGGAAGGCGTACACAGTAGATCCTCCTGAGGCCAGGTCTGGACGAGGGCGTCTATTCCCGTCTTAGGCTGAACTTGGGAACCTGGGCGTTGGACCCGGTTGCCAGAAGATCCATGGCTGGTGTCCCCCAATGGTTTACTATCTGCTGGAAGGCTGTTGTTGACAGTGTCCATTCCCCTGGATCCAGACTCTCTCTGCTGAGGTAGTCTGCCGTGACATTGTCTTTTCCCGTGATGTGGGCGGCTGATATCCCTTGTAGGTTTGATTCTGCCCACGTCATTAGGGGTTCTATTTCCAGGAACACCTGCTGGCTCCTGGTTCCCCCATGGCGGTTGATGTAGACCACTTGCAAGTGGTCAAAGAGGAAATCTATGAAAATGATTGATCTTAAAGGGTAGTTCATGGAGATAGGAAGCAGAGTCACTGAAGTCAAGCAACGAACAGAAGATCATGAGAAGCAACTCATGGAAGTGAGGGCAACTATCTCATAAATGGAAATACAGCAAGCTGAACTAACCGATAAAATATAGGTCTAGATGGAATAACCATAGGATAAGAGGCTTGCCTGAAACTACTGACTATGATAATGCAGTGCAGTTGGTGCATGATATCAGTAAGGCACTGCTGCAGAATGGTGAAAAGGATGATTCTGAATACACTGAATTTGCATTGAGTGCGCATATAGGGCCTTGGGCCCGCAAAGAGGTAACCTCCCTAAAGATATTGTGGCTTGTTTCAGGGACTTTCTGATAAAGGAAAAGATTCTGGCAAAAGCCCAAATACAGAGCCAGTTTGAATGGGGAGGTCATAAGCTATCGTCCAAAAAGGAAATACCAACTCCAATATTATTTAACCAAGAGTGCCACTCACCAGAAATGTATCAAATATTAAATTAGTTAAATTTGTTAGATTTTTTAGTTAAATTCTTTTGCCGCATCATCAAGCCTGACAGCGTGCCCAGTCTTCTAATCATCTGCAGTCACAGTCTTTTTTCTTAAAAATTTTTTTGAATATATGGTCACGGTAGTTAATGCATTTAAGCGTTTGGGATGTAATGTATCTAAAAAATGTATCCACTTTTGTTCTGCCTGTATTAATTTCTTGTTGATGTCTCCTCCCCACCAATGTGGTAGGATGAAATCCAGTCCAAATATAGACGCAGATACAATGATTCTTCTGGAGATGATTCAGAGTCCAGACAGAGAGATAATTCCGATACACGAGCACAAGATCAGCGTTTTTTAGGATCCCGAGGGCGGTCAAGCCGTCGGCCATATACAACTCGAGGCAGGGGAAAACCCTGGACAGATGAGACGGGGTACAATTTCAGGCAAACCCGGTCCCAAACCAACTGGAATGTCTAATTTTGAATTTATCAAAAGTTAATCTGTCTCCAGTACATGAATGTGTATTGAATAAGGGTCTGACTTTTGTACTGACCCCAAGAGCAAAACTATTTGATATGGAAGTAGCTTTATTCAAATTTGTGAGAAAATTATACATAAAACATTTCTTCGTTGATCAGCCTGTAAGCATGGACATATCAATTTTAACGAATCCTTCCACTTGGTGTCCATCAGGTCCGCCTGATCCGATTATTTTTGCATTCTATCAAATTGTATTGAGTCAATTACGTCGGCGTTTCACCGATGTAAACAAATTCTGTAATTTAACAATCGGAAGAATTTACAGCCATACAAGAATTATGTGAAAATTCTGATTTGATCATTAAGCCTGCCGACAAAGGCAGGAAAATTGTGCTAGTAGATCACATTCAATATTCAAATGAAATACATAGTCAGTTATCGAACACTGAATTTTATCGTCCTTTGCAAGAAGATACTACAATGGGTTTATCAAAAGAAACAATGTTTAGTGCGAGAGGGAGAGAGACTTCCCCCTCCAGAGACACCGTAGGCCAAGGGGATGTCCCAACATGAGCAAAAGCTGTAGTAATCAAATCGCTTTGAGCATCTAAACAGCACTGACACAAACAGAGAGAGAGGACTGAATTGCTATCAGACAGCAAGCCTCACAGGCAGCAAGGCGGTTGGACCTGTTCGTCCCTGGCGCCTAGCTCTCCTCAACTTTGGCTCTAGGCAGTCTCCTGTGCGCATACCGATGCCACCTGGGCGTACACGCATACCCCTCCAGGACGTATGCAAATACACGCTCAAGATTAGGTTGCAGTTGTACGCGAACAAGTAGCTGGGCAAATATGTGCTTATATAGGCCATGGTCGTACACACACAAGAATCTGTGCAAATACGTGCTCCAGTCTTGGTTGCAGCCTTACTTGTACAAGTTCCTAAGCAAATACGCATCATGCCTACGCACACGAGTAAAGAACCACTGCAGTGGCCTACCACACGGCTAAGTAAAGCCTGCCTGCACCTTCAACGCATTTAGGCCCAGATCCATTTAACATCCGGCAGCAAAAATCATCGGCCTGAAGAGCTTCTCAACAGCTCAGGCCTCTTGACTAGCTGAGAATCCATGGAGACTGGGGCCATGAGCCACCATCTCACTAAATACGCTTTTCGCACAAGCAAATTAAAACTGGCAGAAGACCTCTACTCCTCCTCAGTGCAAGTGCCTCTCTGCACGTCTGCGGGACAGGGAACTGCCGGCGATAGTTGAGGAGGGGATTCCCCTGCCTCTCCCGCTGACGTTGCTAGGAAATCGAAAATGGCTGCAGTTTCCTTATTGACTGAGAAAGACTCAGTACTAGACTCCATTATCCATGAGGCTTGTTCTACCGATGCGGCCATGCTTGACGCAGACCCTTGAATTAATCTGCTACATGCACACGCTGTTCCTCCTTGCTCCCACGGCAACACCCAGCAAGCAGGGGAACAGTCCCTCAGCACCAAAGAGCCAATACCTGGTCTCCTCCGCAGGCAGAGAAGCTGCTAAAAGAACCCCATTGCTGAGCTCTGAGCTGCTTCCCCTCCTGGAACCTCGCTGCTACACAGATTCCTCTATCTAGTTCCTTGTTCTCTCTTTTTTTTTTTTTACTCTGAGAACAAATAAAGATACATAGAAACCAATACTTTCCTTTGGTGCAGAGGTTAAGGTTCCAGGAAAGCAGGCCACATGGCAGATCAGAAAAAAGCAAGACCTTTTTTTCTTCAAAAATTTACCAAACTTACGTTACCTACTCCCTAGAATGGAACACAGAGCTGCTCACAGAAAAAAAGAAAATCATCCAAATTAAAAAAGGGACCAACTAAAAGAAAACAGCTGCCCTGAGCCTGTAGCTGCCTCAGCAACCTCGTGAAGGGGAGGAATCTGGACCACCAGATTTACACCCCACGGAAGGAGCAAGCATACAAAAGGGTCACCACCCCCAGCTCATCCACCTTGACCAGACAGGGAAGGACCCAAAAACCCCCTGGGAGGATAGTTTCCTGACTGCTGAAATGCAGGTTTTGCACCATCTACCATCTGCTAGAGACAGAGACATACTGAGTGACTGCAGGTGGCACACTGGGTTATTTAGTGTCAGTGAAACTTTCTCTGTCTCTATCTGCTGGCAAGGAGGCAAAACCCTAGGAGTCTGGACTGATCTGAGTATGACCAGGAAAGGGATCTTTCCCTCTTTTTGTAATGTTTTGATTTATTGCGTTCTGTTGAGCTTTTAAGCTCATAGTTGAGCTTTGTGTCTCAATAAATGAGTGCCTTTGGGAACATTCTGCCATAGGGGGCCGCATGTTGTGCTATCATGATCTGGGCTCAAACAGCGAAAGCACCAGTTGTGCTGTTCCGCTGAGGCCATTTTATGGTGACTTTTTTTGCATGATTTGAAAGGACTTTTTTTTCCCAAGAATGAACCTGATGCCTACATTATTTGGATGTCTTTTTTGATGGTTTTCTTATATTGATGCAGATCATTTCTTCTTTTTATGTGGATGACCATTTGTGACCATTTGCAAAGCGGACAAAATTAAACTGATTAAGAAGCTCACAGCAACGTTAACGCAACAACTCCTGTACACCTCCAGAAAAAACTTCAGAAGTTTCTGAGGGCTAAGAGAGAATACAAGACCGAATTGCTGCAGTAGGATGACGTTACCAATCTTGAATGGTGCTTTGTGATGCTTGTCCACAGAGAAAATACTGCTCTAGTGATATAGATTCTCCCTAAGAAAGTATTTTTAATTTCAGCAATGTACTCACTTCATTGATCTTAAACATATTTGATCTCAGTGCCTTAAAGAGCATATGTATTTATGTACCTCATAAGAAAGGCTTAACAAATTACACAGAGGAAGACATAACTAGAAAAAGACAGAAAAAGAACCGTACAGTAGATTTTCTTTTCAAGCCAACAGACAGTTGCAGGCGAGGGTGGCCAAAAGGCTTCAAACCACTTCTTTTTGTTTTAGGCAATTCTTTTTTCTCAAGTTTGTCATGAGAACTATATTCTGTGAATTTTTCTGCTTCAACTGTGATCAAGAATCGATCGCTTTCCAAGTCATCCCCAGGTTCCACCTGACAATGAAGAAATATGAATCTTTCAGATCATATTGTTAAAATACACTACAGCACTAGTGGAAGCAATTAGTTTTAAATAATTCATGAAATCATCAACTTTTTATCATTTTTATTTCACTCTTGATGAGATGATAGTGCTTAACATTTATAGAAGTTCCTTCTTTTTAGTCTTTCTCATCCTTACCAAATCAAGCAAACTGTTGCATTGTTATGCTGAAACCTGATCAGCTAGAGGTTCTGAGTAAAGTGTAAATATTAGTAAGAACAATTGAATGGATTCTAGGATGGAGATTTTACAAATAGGGAACAGTTTATATACCAAGAAAGTGTAAATATATTGAGACTCCCTTTTAACATAGTAAATAGCAGATAAAGGAAAATTGGTTCTTATCTGCTAATTTTCGTTCCTGTACTACCACAGATCAGTCCAGATTCCTGGGTTTTGCCTCCCTTCCAGCAGATGGAGGCAGAAAAAGTTTTATTGGCACCGTAACAACCTGATGTGCCACCTGCAGTCCATCAGTATTGACCTGTACCCAAGCTAAAATGGGAAATAATACCAAAACTCAACCATCACCTGAGCCAGAAATCCAATTGAAAATACTTCAGAATATAATGTCAACAGCACAAATCGAGCGGACTCTCCAAACCCGGGCGGGTCTCTGGATTGATCTGTGGTACTACAGGAACAAATATTAGCATGTAAGAACCAATTTTCCTTTCCCTGTATGTACCCAGATCAGTCCAGACACCTGGGATGTACCAAAGCTTCCCTAAACTGGGTGGGACTGGGAGAATCCTGCTCGAAGTAAACTCTCTCCAAAACTGCTAGACTCTGGTGCCTGGACAAAATGTGCAAAGATTTCCAAGTAGCTGCCCTACAAATCTCTTGTGGCAACACTAACTGACATTCAGCCCAGGATGCTGCTTGCGACTGTGTCGAGTGAGCTCTCAGACCCTGAGGTACCAAACGGCTATACAAATGTATGCCAAAACCATGGCCTCTTTCAGCCATCATGCTATGGTCGCTTTTGAAGCTTTTTGCCCCTTCTTTGCACCACTCCAAAGAACAAAAAGATGATCAGAAATTCTAAAACTGTTAGTGACTTCCAGATACCTCACATCGAGACACCTATTATGGTTTTGAGGTGTTGGAGTGGATTCTTGGGTACTGCGGTGATGGCCATTCCCACGGGGAGGAGCCCCGTGAGGAACCACAGTACTAGGCCAGACTCGAGACACACACAGAAGATTTGTCTTTTATTATACAGCTGGATGATACCACCAGAGGTAGCAGTAGTGAGGTGATCCAGTAGAAGCAGTCCAGATCCAGTAGAAGCAGAGGAGACCCGTCTCACAATGGTAGATGTTAGCAGCACATGGTAGTATAGGGAGTTCCGGATGCAGGTTCTCAGTGCTGAGCGCTAGATGAGACAGACTGACAAAGGTTAGATTACTCACTAAGTTGGTAGCTGTATTGTTGGAGATCCCAGCAGGCAGATGTAGTTGGATTGCAGGCACCAAGGCAGGGAGAGCAGGCCCTCGAGGAGCGAGTACCTGGTATCCCAGATAGGCACCTGAAAGAAAGCAAAGGGCCCCCGAGGAGCGGGTACCTACCCATGTTAGATGAAATATCCCGAAGGGCAGAGAGAGCTTCCAGCGGCAGCACAGAAGCGGCAGAGTAGCTTAGACGGAGGCATATCCAATCCTTGCTAACTCGAATTGTTAGCAACGAAGGGCAGGCTAAATACCCAGATGGTGTGACATCACTCGAGGGGGACGCTTTCGAGGTTCCCGCCGTGACGTGGATAAAGACGTGGGTGGCGTGGGCGTGCGCACCCTAGGAGGACCTCAGGAGAAACATGGCGGATAGCCTTGCCATTGCCATTCCGGGGACGCTGGAGAGAGCGGCATGAAGACGTGGTGGCAGCCATCTTCCCAAGGCTAGTGGAGAGAGCAGGAAGAAAGGTGAGGCACAGAGGTCGAAGCAGTCTGAGACCGAAGGACGCAACAACACCTTAACTTCTTATTCAATGCAACTGTCCTATCCAAATTCAAAAAGGCCAGTAACTCTACTGTCTAGTTCAAGTGAAAAGAGGAAACAACCTTGGAAGGAAAGAAGGCACTGTATGCAAAGAGACACCATAATCTGAAAACCTGAGGAAAGGTTCTCTACATGACAGGACCTGTAGCTCAGAAATCCACCTAGCTGAACAAATTGCCACCAGAAAAACAACTTTTAAAGTAAGATCCTTCTCTGTTGCCCTGTGCAGTGGTTCGAACAGTGCCCCACGCAAAGCTTTAAGAACCAAGTTTATGCGCCACAGAGGACAAGCTTTCTGCACCGGGGAACTCAAATGTTTGACCCCTTGTAAAAAACATACCACATCCGGATGCGCAGCCAGAGACACACCATGCCTCTTCCCCCTAAGGCACCCCAAGGCGGCCACCTGGACCCTTAATGAGTTGAAAACCAAACCCTTTGCCAATCCTTGCTGCAAAACCCATGTGGGCCATCGAAGCCCGAAAGGGATCTACAGTATGCTCCCTGCACCAAATCTCAAATACCTTCCACACCCGCTCATAAGCTAGGGAAGTGGACTCTTTCTTGCTTGGAACAGAGTGGTAAGGGTTATCCAGAGGATGTTGTTATCTTTTAGGCGCCTCCTCTCAAAAGCCAAGTTGCGAGAAAGAAGCGGGCCACTTTATCCAAAAATATAGGACCCTGGTGGAGCAGATTTGGAATGTGAGCCAGACGGAGCAGGTGGTCCACTGCGAGATTGACTACATTCACGAACCATGGCTGGCAAGGCCATTCCAGTGCCCCGGATGAAGCTCTATTCTTTGCAAGATTTTGCCTACCAGCGGCCACGGTGGAAACACATATAGAAGAATTCCTTGTGGCCACGGGAGGATCAAGGCATCGACCCCTTCTGCCCCGTTCTCTCTCCTTTGGCTGAAGAATCTCGGAGCCTTGGCATTGTTGCATGTTGCCTTGAGGTCCATTCATGGTGCTCCCCACCTGCGACGAATCAGGAGCATGGCCTCCTCCGACAAGTCTCACTCCCCAGGATCCAACTGCTGGCAACTAAGGAAATCTGCCTGGACATTGTCTAACCCCGCTATGTGGGGAAGCTGCCAGAATCTCCAGATGGAGCTCTGCCCAGTTGTCTAACTCCTATGCCTCCTGCGCCACCTCCCGACTCTTGGTACTGCCCTGCCAGTTGATGTAAGCCATCATCGTCGCATTGCCTGATAATACTCTCATTGGCTTGCCCTGAACAAGAGGAAAGAAGGCCTGTAATGCCAGATGCACTGCTCTCGTCTCAGACCAAGACTTCTCCACCAGAGACCATAGTCCCTGCACCACTTGAGCCTGACACACAGCCTCCTAACCGGAGAGGCTGGCGTCAGTTGTGACCAAGATCCAGTTCGGAACCTCCAAGGGCATCCCATGGTTCAAACTGTCCTGACACAGCCACCAATCCAGACTCGCCTTGGTGCACTCCGTAAGAGGCAGTGGTAGATGAAATTGCTCCGATCAGGATTCTACCTGGACAGCAAGGCCGACTGAAAAAGCAGCATATGAGCAAAGGCCCAAGGGACCAATTCCAAAGTGGAAGCCATAGACCCAAGAATCTGCAGATAATCCCAGACTGTGGGAGTTGGATTGCTTAGCAATCTTCCAATCTGTCCCTGGATCTTGACAATCCACTCCTCTGCGAGAGAAACTTTTCCAAGCCTGGTGTCGAAGCATGCTCCCAGGAACTCGAGATGGCACCAGCTGGCTCTTTGGGAAATTCACAAACCAGCTAAGGGACTGTAAGCACTGCAAAACTACTGCCATGGACTGATGACAGAGGTCCTCCGACTTCACTCACCCAGTTGTCCAAATACGGGTGGACCAGGACACCCTCTTGCCGAAGAGCTGCAGCTACCACCTCCATCACCTTTGTAAAAGTCCTCGGTGCTGTACCAATCCAAAGGGCAGGGTGCAAAACTGAAAATGATTTCCGAAGATCATAAACCTGAGTAACCTTTGATGGTCCGGATGAATAGGAATGTGGAGATAGGCCTCGGTCAAATCTAGCGAAGCCAAAAACTCCCCCATGCGCACTGCAGCAATCACCGACCTCAGCATTTCCTTCCGAAAATGGGGTAACTTGAGCACCAGATTCACCTTTTTTAAATCCAGAATCGGACAAGAGGCGCTGACCTTCTTTAGGACCACAAAAATAAATGGAATACTTTCCTAAACCTCTTTTTTTTTTTCTTTAATTTCCTTCAGACTGGAAACAGAGAAATACTGACCGATTGCAGGTGGGCACACCAGGTTATGTTACAGTGTCAGTAAAACTTTCTCTGTCTCCATCTGCTGGAAGGGAGGCAAAACCCAGGAGTCTGGCTTGATCTCGATACGTTCAGGGAACAACTAATTGGTCCATTCAGTCTTTCTAGTTATTCTAGTCTACATTGCTAAGGATATATCTCTACTAGATACAGAAGCTTGACCACTTATAGGCATTCGCTCATTCTCCAAGTTAGTTTTTGTTGTTTGATTCTATACCATCCTGGGTAAACAAGCAAAATAAGAACACCTGTTACAGGTAAGCAACTCTGCTTTCTCCCAGGAGAAGAAGCATGGTAGACCTCACAGCTGGGTGAATACCAACCTGCAAGCTGCCCCCGGAACACATTGGGAAACAGGCACAAGGGTGCTGTTGGAAACAATGGGGGCAGTGTGAATCTCATAGTGGGCCCTAGGTAGGAAGAGTTGGGTTTTCATAATGGATATAGGTTAACGAGGACAGACTGGCCAAAGACACTGTCTTGTCGACCATCCTTGTCCAGACAGTAATGGGCTGCGAATGTGTGGACGGGACTCCACATTGTGGCCTTACAGATGTCGGCAATGAGGACTGCCCGGAAGTGTGCCACTGACACTGCCATGGCCCTTACTGAGTGCGTTTCACTCGGCCCCTGAGCGGAAGGTCTGCTTGCTGGTAGCAGAAAGCAATACAGTCCGCCAACCAATTGGACAAGGTATGCTTGCCCACCGCAACTCCAAGTCTATTTTTTGTCAAAGGAGACAAACAGTTGATTGGACTACCTGAGGGCTGTGGTGCCCTCTAAATAAAAGTTGAGAGCATGTTTGCAGTCCAAGGTATGTACAGCCCGCTCACCTGGATGTGAGTCTGGCCTCGGGAAAAGGGTGGGCAAGACAATGGACTGATTCAGGTGAAAGTCAGTCACCACCTTAGACAGGAATTTAGGGTGAGTGCGCAGCACCACCCTGTTGCGAGGAACCTCATGTAAGGTGGATAGATGTCTAGGGCCTGCAGCTCACTGACTCTGCGAGCAGAAGTAACCACCACTAGGAAGAAGATCTTCCAGGTGAGGTGCTTCAAGGTGCAGGGGCTCAGGAGGCCACATGAGCCACTCCAGCACTATGCTGTGGTCCCAGGCGACAACAGGGGAACATAGTGGAGGCTTCAGTTGAAATAAGCCTCTCGTGAAGTGCCCCACTAAGGGCTGCACCGAGACCGGAGTGTCGCCCATTCCGCGGATTTATGCGCTGATGGATTGATGGATTGAGGTAGTCTGAAGTCCAGACTCCGAAAGGCGCCAGAGGTAGTCCAAAAGCCTAGGTGTGGGGCAAATGAAGGGTTCAAGACCCTCCTCCATGCACCAGGACTAGAATCTCCTCCACTTTGCTTGGTAGGACTTCTGCGTGGAAGGCTTAAGCGAAGCTACAAGGACTTGCGAGACATTGTCCAAAAGGTTAAGAGACCGCAGTACTAGCCTTTCAATATTCAGGCCGTGAGAGTGAACGATTGGAGTTTCGGATGGCATAGACTGCCATGATCCTGCGTGATGAGGTTGGGCAATGTGCCCAGGTGAATGGGCTACTGGACAGACAGGTCACGGAGTATCGGAAACCAAACCTGACGTGGCCAATACGGGGCTATGAGGATCATGGACCCTCGGTCCTGTTGGAGCTTCACGAGAGTCTTACTTATTAGCGGAATCGGAGGATAAGCATACAGGAGACCCGCATTCCAGGAATGGGTGAAGGCATCCACGGCTGGTCTCTGTCCTTCCTTCAACAGGGAGCAGAAGCGGTGCACCTTGTGGTTCTGCGAGAATGTGAAGAGATCTATGTCCAGTTGAGCCCACTAGCGGAAGATCATGTCCACCACCGAGGGGTCTAGGACTCACTCGTGGGTGGAAAGTTCGACTGAGGCGGTCTGCCACCACATTCTCGGTCCTTGCCAGGTAGATGGCCCATAGGAGCATGGAACGTGACAGGGCCCAGGCCCAAATCTGCGCCACCTCTTGGCAGAGGAGGTAAGAGCATGTGCCCCCCTGTTTGTTCACGTACCACATGGCCATTTGGTTGTTCGTCAGGATCAAGACGACCCTGTTGGACAGGCAGTCCTAGAATGCGTAGAGTGCATACTGCATTGCTCAGAGTTCCAGGAAGTTTATCTGGCATCTCGCCTCAGGCTTTGACCACACCTCGTGTGTGGAAGCCATTGACATGGGCCCCCCAGCCTAGGTTGGAGGCATCCGTGATCAGGATCACCTGAGCAGCAGGGGGCTGAAAAGAAAGTCCCTTGCTGAGGTTGGATTCCTGCGTGCACCAGGCGAGGGAGAGCTGGAGTGGTTTGGTTATCTGGATCAGTGTGGAGAGTTCTTCAGAAGCTTGGTGCCATTGGGACCGCAGGGTCCATTGTGTGACCCTTATGGCCAGGCGGGCCACTGGGATGATGTGCACTGATGCCATATGATCCAGCAGCTTTAGGAGCAGGCGGGCCGAGGCAGTCTGTCGGCAACGGCCAGGATGGCTATGCGTTCACTGGGAAGGAACGCCTTGGCTACCGTGGTGTCCAGATCCGCCCCAATGAAGTTTGAGTCACTGGGATTTCAGGTAGTTTACAAGGAACCCCAGTGATTGGAGGAGTCTCCCACTTTTGAAGAACTCTTGATGAGCCAATCATCCAGATCCAGCTGTCATGCTGCAACAAACATGAGAATTCCCCGAGCCTACACCCCCTCAACTCCCTATATACTGAATTGAAACATAATATACATACCTTGTTTTGTTTAACCATCAAGCAATCATACATGTTAATTTGTAATATATAATTACACCTTGACCACTTGTTTAACATTTTACCTTTAAGCTGTTATAAATGTTCTCTGTATTAAACAAGAGGGAACGCATGGCTCCCTGCACTACTCAGCTGTTCGTAAACCCTGGTGACAAATGACATTTAGTTTAACTCTTATCTGTTAGCTGTTATAAACTTTCCCTGTATTAGACAAAAGGAAAAGCCTGGTTTCCTGCACCACTCAGTTGTCTGTAAACCGTTGTGATATGTAAAATCAAACATCGTATATAAAAACAAACAAACAAACAAATAAATAAATAAATATGGGAGCACATGCACCCCGTTCCGGCACAAATGTGCTCCCACCACTGCCAGGCACTGTGTGAAGACCCAGGGTGTGAAGGCTAGTCCAAAGGGGAGAACCCTGTATTGGAAGTGCCGGTGGCCTACTACGAAGTGCAGATACTTGCGATGAGGTGGAAAGATGGCAATGTGCGCATAGGCGTCCTGTAGATCGAGAGAGCAGAGCCAGTCCCCTTGATGAAGAAGCAGAAGTAAGGTGCCCAAGGATACCATTTTGAACTGCTCTCTTCGGAGGAATTTGTTTAAGGCCTGAAGATCGAGGATGGGACAAGGCCGTCTGTTCTCTTTGGAATGATTAAATACCAAGTAGAACCCCTGGCCACACTGAGCCCAGGGAACCGATTCCACAGCTCTAGACTGTAGCAGGGCCGAGAGTTCTAACTCAAGGGTCGGTGCGTGTTCTACGAGGCTCCACGCTAGAGAGGGTGGGGAGTCTGGAGGAACCCTGAGAAGGTTCAGGCGGTATCCTTGTTCTACGATGGACAATACCCATCGGTCGGTGGTGACTGGGGACCAGTTGTTCACGAATAGGAAGACGACCCCCCCCCTCAGGTGGGTCAGATAGTACGGGCAAAGAGGTTAGGTGTATGCTCTCTCTGTGCAGTCAAAAGCCAAGCAGGACTTGGCTGGGGGTCTGGCTGAGCCCTAGGCGCTCTTTGTTGGCGAGGGTGACCTCATTGGATAGCCCAAGCTGGACGAGCACGGGAGGCCAGAGGATAGTACTTCTGTTGCCGGTAAAACTGTTTCCTGGAATCCCTACATGGCGCCCTGAGGGTCGCCGAAGAGGGGTCAGAGATGGTAGTAGACAACTGACATAAGGTCTCATGGTGGTCCCTGAGTTGGGCCACTGCATCCCGGATTTTTTCCCCAAACAAGTTTTCTCCTGTACAGGGGAGGTCAGCCAGTTTGTCTTGAACCTCCGGGCAAAGGTCAGAGGCTTTCAGACAGGCATTAATGCCTGCCGCTGAGACTCTTGACGTTGTCTCAAAAACGTCATAGGCCACTCTCATCTCGTGTTTCCCAGCTTCCAATCATTTTTGGAGGATGAATTCTAGGCCTTCCTAAAATTGTTGAGGCAGGTTCTTGACAAACTCCTGGATGTATTTCCAGAGGTTACGATTGCATTGGGTCATATATAACTGGTATTTCACTATGTGAGCAATAAGCATGGATCCCTGGAAAACTTTTCGACCTAGAGCATCTAAGGCTCTGTGGTCTTTCCCCGGAGGTGCAGAGGAGTGTGGCTGGGCCCTCTTGGCTTTCTTCTGGGCTGATTCTACCACCACTGATTGGTGAGGAAACTGGCTCTGTTGGAAGCCTAAGGCATGTTGCACCAGGTAGGTAGCGTCAGTCTTCCTACTGACTGGGGCCATAGAACCTGGGTGTTCCCAGAGCCGTTAGAGGAGGTCTAAAAGGACCTCATGTACGGGGATGGCCATCACCTCCTTAGGGTCATCCACAAATTGGAGGACCTCCAACATCTTGTGGCAGGCGTCCTCTTCAGTCAAAAGCTGAAAGGGAATGGTTTCCGCTGTTGCCTGCACAAAGCCTGAGAAGGATGAGTCTTCGGGAGGCGAGCGCCGTCTCTTGTCCGGGGGAGAAAGTTCCGACAGAATGTCCTCTGAGGCCTCAGAGTAGTAGTCGGAAGAGGCATCTTCCCACAAGTTGTAAGGGGCTTCATACTCACCACTGAATTGTCCGGGTCGAGGAGGGAGGTCAGAATCCAAAGTATGGGGCGCAGGTGGAAACCAGGGCACTGGGAGGCCTGAGGGCCCCAGAACGGGATCCGGCATCGGTGGCACCGCCCATGGGGATGGGAGTGGCGCTGCTTCCTCCTCCTCCAAGGATCCCGGAATTGGGATCGAGACAGGGGAAGGCTAGTGGGCTCCCCAGTACAGACTGCATCAGTAGGGCACCGAGCAGCATGTCCAACCTTTCCAGCAGGGGCGAAAACATGGAGAATGCCCGTTCCGATGCCGGTATGGGAACCAGTTTCAGTGGCTGCTGGAGGCCCTGAAGGGCATTTAGCACTACCTGTTGTACCACATGGTCCAACTCCTCTCTAAATGTGGGTGCAGAAAGTACCGACCCAGGAGGAGGCAGGCAGGCTAGGCGTCATCGGAGCCTCCATGGGGATCCATGGAGGCTCTATACCAGGCACAGATATCGGTGGGGAATGCCTTGGACTCCTGGGCTTGGAGGAGGGAAGGGCCTCCTCTCCTCGTGGTTTCTTCGGAGGGGGTTTGGCCGAGGCCGATGCTGCTCGATGTTGGTTCCAACACCGGTCGGTGAAGCATGTCGGTGCCGATGTTGGTATTTCCCACAGTGCTCGGCCCGGTCCTTCTTCGGCGCAGAGGATGACAATCCCGAAGCTTCTGAATGCTCCGATGCCATTTAGGGGTGATCTCCTGCCCCTTGTCATCACGGTGGGGCGCCAAGGGCGAAGGTCCCGTGTCAGACTGATCCTCGCTACCAGACATACCTGCCATAGGAGTCGATGGAGCAGATTGCTTGGAATCAAACAAGTGCTCCATCTTGTCCAGGTAGGCGTGTCGGCCTTTGAGGGTCATCTGAGCACAGCTGGGACACCGACAGACGTCGTGGGAAGGCCCAAGACACAGGACACAAACATCATGTGGTTCCATTATGGACATAGTCCGCGGACACGCAGTGCACTTCCGAAAAACAGTTGCCATAGAAAAAAGGCGGTGTGCGCTCAGTGGCCATTGGCCACCAGCAGGTAGACACTCGGGAAAAGATCGCAACAACACGAAAAGAGACCTACCAAGCGCGCCAGAGGAATCGGTTCCTGATGGGGGACTCCGAAGTGGGGAAAAAAAAAAACTGAAGAAAACTTCAAATTGTTCTGTGAAAAAAAGGAGATTGAAGGGGGACCCCATGTGGTCATGTGGTTGTGGGCATGCTCAGCGTGCCAGTCAAAGTACTAGAAACTTTGACAAAAGTGTTCCGTGATGGGGCTCCATCTGATGATGTCACCCACCTGTGAGGACTACCATCCTGCTTGTCCTGGGAGAATACATTAATTTTTGTTTTATTACATGATTTATTGGATCTGATTATTTTGTTTGCTTTTTACATGATATGCTTGTGCACTTATAAACTGCAATAAATATAAAATAAAAACACAGATTAATTATAATGCTGGAAAGTGCTTGAAATAATGATGTATAATATTTTAAAGTTTCATGCATGGCTGTTGCAAACTACTTAGAAAGCAATTATGGGGGCAGTATATGGCATTATTTATCAATAAGAATACAACTAGTAGGTCTCAGACCTGCGTGCCTACCCAAAAAATCAATTCTGGCTATGCCACTGGACCCTAAGTTGGGAGAGTTGGGTTCTACACCTCAAACAGGTTCCAAAGGAAAGACTGGCCGAACCTACTATCGTGTCACTCATCCCTATCCAGACATTAATGAAATGTGAATGTATGGAGAGAACTCCACGTCGCAGCCTTGAGGATGTCCTCCACGGGAATTGCTTGCAAGTGGACCATTGAAGCTGCTATGGCTCTGACAGAATAAGCCTTGACATGAGCCACAAGATGCAGTCCCTTCTGGGCATGACAGCCAAACCAATTACGCAGCCACAAGTGGCCTCGAGCCGCCACCACAGAGACCATACTCCTACCCATAGTGTACACCCCTTTTTATGTGGTGTACACTATGGGTAGCATCTGCTACACCCCCGCCTCCAGACGGGCCGCCTGTGTGGGGGACAGAACTCCCAGAGACGCCTGCTCCTGTGGCCTCTAAATCCAGCATAAGCAAGCAAGCTCCATCAAGCTAGCACACATCGCTTCCGGGAGGCTCAGCGCCGAGACCTCAAACATGCGCTTCAATTGGACCTCCAATTTGCGATCCTGGACATCCTTGAGGGCGGCTGCCCCGGTCACTGGAATCGTAGTGTTCTTGGTCGCAGCAGATACTGCAGCATCGACCTTAGGTGTTTTAAGGCATTCTAATTGTTCCTCCAACAAGGGATACAGCTTCGCCATGGCCCTTCCAACCTTCAAGCTTACCTCAGGGGAGTCTCACTCCCGACTAATGAGCTTCTGAATCTTCTTTGGAATGGGAAAGGCACTGGGAGAACCCCGCAAACCATCCATATGGGGTTAATGCCCTCACCATCAGAATCCACCTGAGTCAGCTTGACCCCTAATTCCTCCAAGACCTGAGGAATGAGTTGCCAGAACTCTTCTTTCTTAAATAAGCGCATCACCCAGGGGTCGTCACCGCTTCCGGAAGGTCCAGGTCATCTTTGCCTCCCTCCTCAGGACTTTGGTCCTCATCGAGGTCTCCCCACGGGTTCGTAGCCGGAGAGGCCGTTCCCGCCTCCATCAGATTGTCAGAGTCCCACAGATCCCTAGGGTCTCGATCCGGACAAGCACTCTGCGACCCTCGATGCCCGTCCAATCTCCTAGAGAGCACTGGTAAGGGCGCCCGAGCTCTCAGACGGTTGCGAAGATGGCTCCTTGGGTGCCCGCTTGGCTGCTTGACATGATAAAAAGGCCTCGTGCTTAAGGAGGACAAATTCCAGAGAAAACCCAAAAAAGCATTCTGAAACCCGCTCGGGGATACTAGACTCAGACCTCTCCCTCCTCAGTACCATCCTCACAAACCTGTGCTGCAGGGGAGGCAAGTGGGGAGAGGTCCCCACCTTGGGTCGGGCCACCCCGTGGACCGGGAGGCCCTCTGGGTCTTAGGACTCTTAGTGGAGGATCCCTCCCTCCCCTTCAGCACAGCGAGTGCACAGAAAAGGGAGTTAAGGTGGCCTCCACATGTGGTTTCTCTGACATCCACACTGCTGCCGCGCCCCCGCTGTGAGCAAGGCTGCACCACGTTGCCCCACCCGACCGCTCAGCAAAATGAGCGTGAGAAGGCCGGCGAGTGCGGGACGTGTATCCAGGAAAAGAAGAAGGCTTCAGAGCAGTGCAAAACTTGGCAGAAACAGGGAAAGCCCCGGGCTGCTGTCCATTCAGCACCATGTGGTCGGGCAGAGGCCTGCATCAAGCTAAAAAGGAAAATTGGTTCTTACCTGCTAATTTTCGTTCCTGTAGTACCACGGATCAGTCCAGACTCCCGGGTTTTGCCTCCCCTCCAGCAGATGGAGACAGAGAAGTTTTGAACAGACTCTGCCCTATACCCTGAGGTACCACCTAGAATCTGTCAGTACTACACTGTACCCAAGCGGAAAGGTTAAACCATAACTTCCACTATAACACAACTTCCCCCCGAAAGAGCAGAGGGAATGTAAACTTGTAACGTAACTGACGAAGCATGTCCATACTCACACTCTGTAAGGGGGGGCCTACAGTAAAAACATTTGAAAAATCTGCAGAATATTAAATAACTAATGACCGAGCGGACTCTCTGTTTCCAACACTGAAATGGGCGGGAGTCTGGACTGATCCATGGTATTACAGGAACGAAAATTAGCAGGTAAGAACCAATTTTCCTTTCCCTGTACGTACCCGGATCAGTCCAGACTCCTGGGATGTACCAAAGCTTCCCTTACTGGGATGGGACTGAGAGAGTCCCGCTCGGAGCACACTAGCCCCAAAAGAACCAGGCTCTGGGGCCTGGACATTCAGGCGATAATGCCTGGCAAACATGTGTGTAGATTTCCAAGTAGCCGCCTGGCAAATTTCCTGCGGCGACACCTGTTGACATTCTGCCCATGAGGCACTTGCGATTGAGTAGAATGAACCCGAAGACACAACCAGGATCGGACGGCCCTGAACTAGGTATGCAAAGACAATAGCTTTCCTTTAGCCAGCGCGCAATAGTGGCCCTTGAAGCTTTTCACTCTTCCTGGGGCCACTCCACATGACAAAAAGATGGTCCAGAGACGGAAACTGTTCATAACCTCCAAGTAACGCAACAGCACCTCGTTTCAAACGTTCCAACTTCCTTAGATCCTAGACTCGGGAGTAGAAGAAACCAGGTCTGCAAAGGAAGGGAGCTTCCACAGACTGATTCAAATGAAAAGAGGACACCACTTTCGGGAGAAAGGAGGGAACGGTCCTCAAGAAGACTCCTGCCTTCTGTAATCCGTAGGAAGGGCTCCCTCAAGACATAGGGGCCTGAAGCTCCGACCCACAACGCCTCGCTGAGGAGATAGCCACGAGGAGGAAGATCACTTTCAATGTCACTCACTTCACAGTCGCTCACATTCAATGGCTTGAAAGGCGCATTACAAAAGGGCACGGAGGACCAGATTTAACTTCCATGAGGGAAAGGGTTCCGAACTGGAGATGCAAATGCTTGGCCCCACAGAAAAAATGAACCACATCTGGATGGGATGCCAGGGCAACGCCCTGTACCTTACGAAAGCAACCAAGGGCCGCCACCTGGACTCTTAGGGAATTAAAGCCAACCCTTTAGCCAGTCCTGCCTGTAAAAAGGCCAAACACATCCGCAACTGAAGCCCTGGACGGCTCCACCTCGTAGTCCAGACATCAGGCCTCAAAGATACCCCAAACTCTGATGTACGCCATGGAGGTAGAGGGCTTGTGAGACTGTAGAAGTGTGGCAATTACCGCATCTGAGTAACCCTTATTCCTCAATCTCCGCCTTTCAAAAGCCATGCTGCTAGACAGAAGCGATCTGCCTCTTGGTGCAGAAGATTCGGAGACAGATGAAACCTCAGGGGTCCGTTCACTGCTAGATTCACGAGGTCCGCCAATCAATGGGCGACGCGGCCACTCTGGCGCAACTAGCACTACTCTTCGCCCGGATGAGCTTCGATGCGATGCAGCACCTTGCCGACCAAATGGCCAAGGCGGAAATACGTACAACAGAATGTCCTTCGGCCAGGAAAGGACAAGAGCATCCACGCCCTCCGCTCCTGGCGCCGACTGAAGAACCGGGTGAACCTTGGCATTGCAGAATGTTGCCATCAAGTCCAGTGGTCACATAGAAGATGAAAAGGCCTCATTAGAGAGCTCCCACTCCCCAGGGTCCAGCTGGTGGCGGCTGACAAAATCGGTTTGCCACATTGTCCACGCCGGCTAGTGTGAGAGGGCTGCTATGCTGTGCAAGTGCTGCTCCGGCCAGCTGATCAACTACAGGGCCTCCATTGCAACCGGTCGACTCTCGGTTCCTCCTTGACGATCGATGTAGGCCACCGTCATTGGCATTGTCGGAGAACTCTTACTGAAGTTCCCTTTCCCAAGGGAAAGAGGGCCTGCAGAGCTAACCGAACCGCTCTGGTCTCCAACCGAATTGATCGACCAGGAGGACTCAGTTTATTGACCACTGGCCTTGCACCACTCTCCCCCGACAGACTGGCTCCCCAACTGGAGAGACTCGCATCAGTGGTGACCACTGTCCAAGAGGGCATTTCCAAGTCCACTTCCCGGCGTAAATTGTCCGGGAGAAGCCACCAAACAAGACTGGAACGCGCCGAGTCTGTAAGAGGTAGAAAGAAGGTGAAACTGTTCGGAGAGCAGATCCCAACGGGAGAGTAATGCTGACTGAAGAGGCCTCATATGAGCAAAGGCCCATGGAACTAAACTGAGAGTGGAAGCCATCGAACAGAGCACCCTGAAAAATAATGCCAGACTCTGGGACGAGGCATGGATCTCAAAGCAATCCACTTTAGTCTGCACCTTGGTGAGTTGCTCCTCGGTAAAGAAAACCTTGCCCAAGCAGGTATCAAACCGAGCCCCCCAAAAACTCTAAGGCCTGGGAGGGAACCAGATGACTCTTGACTGGATTGACCACCCCTGCCCAGAGCCCACAGCAACACTAGGACCCCCGTTGCACCGCCTTCCACAGAGGTCTTCTGATTTCGCTCAAATCAGTCGGTTCGTCCAGATAAGGATGCACTAGAAAACCCTCTTCTCCGGAAAGCCGCTGCTATGACCACCATTACTTTGTGAAGACTCTGGGTGCCGTTGGCCAGTCCGAAGGGCAGGGCACAGAACTGGAAGTGATGCTAGAGGATTGCGAACTGCAGATACCTTTTGATGGTCGGACGGATTGGCTATGTACAAGTACACCTTGGTCAGATCTAGAGACGCCAAAAACTCTCCTCTGCAAACGGAAGCTATCACGGACCGAAAGAGTTTCCATGTGAAATCGAGGCACTCTTAGAGACCGATTAAGTCTAGGATGGGCCAGAATGTGCCTTCCTCTTTGGTACCATGAAGTAACGGAGTAGCGACCCCCGCCTGAGCTCTCCTGGGGGTACTGGTACTATGGCGCCTAAACTCCTGCAGCCGCCCTAGGGTGTCACTACAGCCAGATGTTTTTGTTCGTAAGAGCATGGGAAAATCAGAAATCTCTCCTGGAGTGGCCGAACAAAATCTAAAGCATAACAGTGTTCTATTATGTTGAGGACCCACTGGTCCGACATCAAATTAGTGCACTCCTCTAGGAAAAGGGTCAACCTGCCCCCTTATCTTCAGTATGGAGGAGTGAACCAGCATCGCTTCATTGTGTGGACTTGAGACCTCCATGTCCCTGTGGAGCCCCATCTCTGCCAGGACAACAGCCTCGAAAGGACAGATTCCAAGTATGTTGCCCGGCTCGAACCCTGGCAAGATGAGGATCCGGAGTATCGAAAATGGCGATTCCCCTGGAAATCTCGACCGCTGGGGAAAGGATCCTCTCATCCTGGGCTTATCTTCCGGTAATTTATGGACCTTGTTCTCTCCCAGAGACTTAATCATGTCCTCCGATTCTTGGCCAAAGAGAAGCTTTCTCTTAAAGGGCAAGGATCCCAGCTGGGCTTTTGAAGAAACATCTGCGGACCAGTTCCTGAGCCATAGGAGTCTGTGGGCAGAGACAGCTGAAACCATAGTCCTGCCCGAAGTTCGAAGGAGTTCATAAAATGCATCTGCACTATAAGCAACCGCGGCCTCCAGCCGACCGGCCTGAACAGCTTCTGTGTCAGAAAGGGATGCTACCAATTGTAAGAGCTGCACCCAGCAGAGGCTGGCTCTCAGCACAAAACTGCTGCACATGGTGGCACGGATCCCAAAGCAGACAGTTCAAGAATCTTCTTGAGCTGCAACTCCAATCTGCAATCCTGCAAATCCTTAAGGACTGTGGCTCCCGTCATGGGATGGTGGTCTTTTTTGTCACTGTGGAGACCACCGCATCCACCTTGAGGAGGTCCACGGCGTCCTCTGGTAGTGGGTACAATTTGTCCATAGCTCGGCTGACCTTCACGCCCAAGTCCGGAGTGTCCCACTCCCGAAACAATAGGTCAGTAACTGATATATGAAAGGGAAAGAATGAGCTGGACCCCTGAGACGGACCACCCAAGGCTCCCAGCCGCAAGTCCTCCTGAGGAACCTCTATTCCCAATTCCTCCAGAAGAGCGGGAATAAGTGGCCCCCAACTCATCCTTCGGAACAAACGCCCACACTTTGGGTCATCACCTGCGACCAACGGTTTGCCCGTCTGCTTGGAAGGCTGAGCCTGACTGTCTGGATCCGCATCCAGACACCGAGGATCCAGCGGATGGGGCTCATCTACATACAAAGCCTCCGAAGACAAACTGTCCGTTGGGGCAAGATACAGATCTGAGCGGCCGTTTAGGGTTCGCTGAGCCCTCTTCCCCCCCCCCCTGTGGCTTGGGACGCTTGTGGGTCAAAATATCCTCTTTGTCCCCAGCCGAGGGCGCTGGGGCTGTACGAGAAGCCTTGCTACCATGTTTTCTAGCTGCTTTCTGAGCCTTAAAGGCCTTGGAGGAGGAGTAAACAAAATCGGAGAACGATGAAGAAGAATCAGTGGGCCCCCCGGGGCCCTCCCCCGATGAGTTCTCCTGATCAGCCTGTATATCGCCCCTGCCCCCCCCCCCGGAGGCTCACGCCAAGGCGATAGTGGTGGTGGAGAATTCCCTTCCCCAAAGCAGCCTGTTCCTGTGCTCTGAAAAACCTTCAAAATGGCTGCCGTTCCTACACTCAGCGGGAACGGGTCTGAAGGTTAATGCAGCTGATCGAGCCTCCCAGGCTCTCGCGTCCGCGGGAATCGCCGCTGCGGGAAACCACATTTTCGGTCATCCCTGAGGTGCCCCCCCCGGGAGGCACTCGGAACAAATACCAGCTCTGGAGAGCCATGCGCACGCACTCCTACAGGCGCACTCGGCAAGGAGGAATGGCTGCAGTAAGCCGGCAGGCAGTCAGCGGCGGGGGAGGAATGGCGAGGTCGTCGGGCAGAAAGGCAAACGAAAATTGGATTACCTCGCTGCTCCTTGCTGAAACAAAACTAACAGGACCTGTCCCCCTCAGTGGGTTGAGGGGACCGGGCTCCCTGGTATCACCCTCAAACTGCCAAGAGGGCCAGTTACAGGGTTCTCAACCCTCTGCTCCTCAGCCTCAAATACCAGGGGAGGGGATGGTCCCACCAGGACCTGCCAACCCCCTGGGAGGCTTAAAGTTCCTTAGTCTTCTTTTCTTCTTTTATATTGTAGACTCTAAATAAGTTTCCCTCTAAATTTTTCCTTTTTTTTTTTTTTTTTTTTTTTAAACTAATTGAAAGATTTCTAGCTATTCCAGATTGAAGGGATTTGCACCTCCACCATCTGCTGGAGACAGAGAAATACTGACAGACTCTAGGTGGCACTTCAGGGTATAGGGCAGAGTCTGTTCAAAACTTCTCTGTCTCCATCTGCTGGAGGGGAGGCAAAACCCAGGAGTCTGGACTAATCCAGGTACGTACAGGGAAATAAACCTGCTCCTCAAGCTAGAGAAGCCGCACACGCTGGAGCAAAAACGTTTCCTGCCCAGGACATGCCCCCCCCCCCCCCCACAAAGCATCGGAAACCATTACTCCTCACTCCTGAAAAAAGACACAGACAGAGAAACCACCGACCACTGCGGCCCTGTACCATAGGCTGATACTCCTGGCTGTCCCTCAAACAGTGCTTTAGTTCTTCTGAGGTTTTTTTGTTTTAAAAACAATAAAAAGTTTACTACCAAAGATAAAGAAATAGAAGAAAACACCTCAGAGGGGATCCTTGGGGATACCTGAGGGTGCCGGCAGTGGACAGGAGGGGGGACTTTGGGGCTCTAAGAGGGAACCAATGCCCTGGCTATCAGGGGCCCCAAAACCTGTGGGCAACAGCCAGAGGTATCCAAACCCCCCATTCGCCCGGCTTAACTCAAGGGATGGCCCACTAAGGAACCTGGCAACCTTGAAGAGCAGTTCCAACTCTCCAACTCCAGATCAGTCCGGACTGCAGGTATGCGACGCTACCATCTGCTGGAAACAGAGAAATACTCAAGGACTGCAGGTGGCACACTCAGTTACGTAGCAGTGCCTCAAAGTTTTGTTTTCTGCCTCCATCTGCTGGTAGGGATGCATAAACCCACTTGTCTGGACTGATCTGGGTATGCTCAGGAACCCTGCTTTTGATGGACTACCTCTAAGAGTGAAAAGGTAATTCAGTCTCCAATGTCTGAGCAAGCCTGGTTTCTCTGCTGAGATTACCCACAGTGGTTCTAATGGGAAATGAGACCATCAACTCATTTCATTTATGCCACCAAATGGTTTTCAGGTAGTTGGTTGCAAACAAATGAAGTCAGCTTTGAATTAATAATCTAAAATACAAAGCTATTTAACCCTGTGCAAATTTCCTCCTTGAGCCAACAGTCTGCAGGGGTATTAGAATCTCAGGTTTAGCATAAAGTTAAAAAAATAAAACATAAAATGCATACCTTATGACTTTGAGAAAAAGACAATCCAAATGTTTTCCTTGGACATCAAACAAGACTGCCTGTATTGAGACATGAACGTGTGGAGAAGCCAAGCACAATAATAATTTCAGAATATACATGTTTTCAACAAAATTGGATTCAACACAAAGTAAACAAGCATTATTTTCTCTCTATATAATATAGAATATGTTTTAACAAATAAGTAGGTTTCTTAAAAACTGAGTTATTTAGCAATGCTTGGAGCCCAATTGGGGCTCCTAACTACCTGCAGCACGGATTTCCTTCTGCTGCCAGCAAGAGAATTATGTTGGAGCTGCAGACAGCTCAAAACCTTGGGTGGGTTCCAAGTGTTGTCCAGTAATAATCCTCTATTTTCATAAATCCTATGATATGTAGTAGGCTTGAGGTTCTGTTTTGGTAAGCTATAATAACACTATTACAGTACACACAGCATTTATAATTAAGTATATGTAGAATTGTTAAGTACCTTATTTCCTTCAGAGCTCATCTTCAAAACTCCATCCTGCCATATTTTTGACTTCCTTGCTTTTTGATGGGTGTACAACACCTTATTTAAAAGAAAAAAACACATTGAAAATTATAAAATGAGAAATTACTACTTACCTGATAATTTCCTTTTCTTTAGGACAGTCAGATGAATCCAGAAAAAGTGGGGTATGCAACTCTACCAACCAGGAGATGCAAATGGAGCAAACCGATGTCACAGTATATATACCCCTGCAGTGAAATCAGCCTACCAGTATTCTCTTCAAGAGCAACTGTGGACAGACTAGCAAAACTTGATTAAACAGATAACCATTTCAATACTCAGCCAACAGGCAACACTGAGCTCAGACATGAATGAATTAAACACTAGCCTTAGGGACTGGACTAACACTTACCAGTAATCCCTGTAATATGTAGACACTGAGGAGGACCATAATACAACCATTCGGCAGCCAAGAGAGGGAAACTGGATTCATCTGACTGTCCTAAAGGAAGGAAATTATTAGGTAAGTAGTAACTTCTCATTTCTTAGTGTCCTGTCAGATGAATCCAGAACAAGTAGGATATACCCAAGCTACTCAAATAGGGTGGGAGGCTGCCCGCAGTTCAGTCAAAACCGCACGTGCAAAGGCTGCGTCCTCCCAGGCTTACACATCCAGACGATAATACCTAGAAAAAGTGTGTAACGAGGACCACGTCGCAGCTCGGCAAACATCAACAGGAGACAATTTCACTTCCTCCCTTGATACTGCCTGAGCCTTGTGGAATGAGCCCTGTAGTGTATTTGGATTTTCAGAAGGCGTTTGACAAAAGTCCCTCATGAGAGGCTTCTAAGAAAACTAAAAAGTCATGGGATAGGAGGCGATGTCCTTTTGTGGATTACAAACTGGTTAAAAGACAGGAAACAGAGAGAAGGATTAAATGGTCAATTTTCTCAGTGGAAAAGGGTAAACAGTGGAGTGCTTCAGGGATCTGTAATTGGACCGGTGCATTTCAATATATATATAAATGATCTGGAAAGGAATACGACAAGTGAGGTTATCAAATTTGCGGATGATACAAAATTATTCAGAGTAGTTAAATCACAAGCGGACTGTGATACATTACAGGAGGAGCTTGCAAGACTTGAAGATTGGGCATCCAAATGGCATATGAAATTTAATGTGGACAAGTGCAAGGTGCTGCATATAGGGAAAAATAACCCTTGCTGTAGTTACATGATGTTAGGTTCCATATTAGGAGCCACCACCCAGGAAAATGATCTAGGCATTATAGTGGATAATACTTTAAAATCGTCGGCTCAGTGTGCTGCAGCGATCAAAAAAGCTAACAAAATGTTAGGAATTATTAGGAAGCGCATGGATAATAAAATGGAAAATGTCATAATGCCTCTATATCGCTCCATGGTGAGACCGCACCTTGAATATTGTATACAATTCTGGTCACCGCATCTCAAAAAAGATATAGTTGCAATGGTGAAGGTACAGAGAAGGGCAACCAAAATGATAAAGGGGATGGAACAGCTCCCCTATGAGGAAAGGCTGAAGAGGTTAGGGCTGTTCAGCTTGGAGAAGAGACGGCTGAGGGGGATATGATAGAGGTCTTTAAGATCATGAGAGGTCTTGAACGAGTAGATATGACTCGGTTATTTACGCTTTGAATAATAGAAGGACTAGGGGGCATTCCATGAAGTTAGCAAGTAGCACATTTAAGACTAATCAGAGAAAAATGTTTTTCACTCAACACACAATAAAGCTCTGGAATTTGTTGCCAGAGGATGTTGTTAGTGTAGTTAGTGTAGCTGGGTTCAAAAAAGGTTTGGATAAGTTCTTGGACGAGAAGTCCATTAACTGCTATTAATTGCATCAGTAGCATGGGATCTTCTTAGTGTTTGGGTAATTTCCAGGTTCTTGTGGCCTGGTTTGGCCTCTGTTGGAAACAGGATGCTGGGCTTGACCAAGGATGCTTGGTCTGACCCAGCATGGTAATTTCTTATGTTCTTATGACCTGACTAGATAACGGCTGCCCAGCATCAACGTATGCAGCTGTGACTACTGCCTTGATCCAGCGAACTATGGTAGCCCATGAGGCTGGCTCTCCCTGCCTGGTACTGTCTTGAAGGACAAACAGGTGATCCATCTTCCGCAAAGGTTTAATAACCTCCATATACTTGACAATGTGTCTCTTGACATCCAAGGGTCACAACAGAAGATACACCTCTACATCTCTCTCTTTGTCCAGAGACGGCAGGGAGATTTATTTATTTATAACTTTTCTATACCAAAGTTCAAATAACAGAGTTAATTATCACTCCGGTTTACATTGCAACCATAAAAAACAGTGACAAAGTTGTCTTACATAGAACAGGAGGAGAGAAAAACTTGGATACAGCTTAAGCATGGGGAGTAACGTGTCAAAACTGGTAAGAACTGATAAGAGTTGGCTTTTTGGGGTAACAAGGTATTCCGAGGGAGGGGGTAGGAATGAGGAGATGTACTGATTCAAGTGAAACTCAGTGACCACATTCAGTAGAAAAGAAGAAACAATACACAGCTGTACCGCCCCTGAAGTTATCCAGAGAAATGGCTCCTGGCAAGACAAGACCTGCAGTTTGGAAACCCTACATGCAAAACAAATTACCACAAGAAACACTGTTCCTCAAGGCCAATAAAAGCAAGTTTGCTTACCGTAAACAGTGTTTCCGTAGATAGCAAATGATTTAGCCATGCTGTATGGGAGCTTGTTGCGACCTTCGTAGGTGGAGCTTCACTCAGTGAGTCACAGAGTTTGAACTCTGTGCATCTAGTTCTTTATTATAATTATTATATTATATATAATATATTATATATTATATATAATATATTATATTATATATATATTATATATATATTATATATATT
Organism: Rhinatrema bivittatum; assembly: GCF_901001135.1. Taxonomy (NCBI): domain Eukaryota; kingdom Metazoa; phylum Chordata; class Amphibia; order Gymnophiona; family Rhinatrematidae; genus Rhinatrema; species Rhinatrema bivittatum. The sequence continues at coordinate 290,119,775 of NC_042615.1, forward strand.
AATATATTATATATAATATAATATAATTATATTATATATATTATATTTATTATATTTACCAAGTTCTTTATTCCCTGTTGATTGTAACTTTGACTTATTCTTATCTATTGTTATCTATGGTTTTATTGAATTGTTACTCCAGTTATTCCCTTGTTAAATGTAAACCGATCCGATATGGTTACTTACTATGAAGGTCGGTATAAAAAACTGTTAAATAAATAAATAAAATCTATGCGGTGTGTTCCCGCGCGAAGCGGCCATCTCTCCCTCAGTTTCTTTGTAGCCAAGATAGAACGTAATCGTTAAGTCCTTTCTCTCCTTTTTTTTTTTTTTTTTTTTTTTTAAACTGTCTAGGGCAGTGGTTCTCAGCCTTGTTTCTGTCGGGACACACCTGACAGATGGTTCTCACATGCATGAAACACACTTACCCATGATCGTCACGGAGCTAGATGTAAAAGTACAGTTGGCATCCACAGGAACCCCCATGACCCACAATAATGGATGTAAAGCAGAATTATGACATTCCCCATACAACTCACCCTACAAAAAAGATATTCTGGTTCTGGTGTCATCTCAGTAACAGCAACTCAAACTCCTTCTACTTCCAGGCTCAAATGCCCTACTTATGAAAAGACAGCAGTTTACCACCAATGCATATCCTCTTGAGAAAACACAACAAATAAGACTGATACAAACGCTTACATGCTAGTAAAATATCTCATCTCGGTAACAGACACAGAACCGACATAATATACTCCCAGGATCTGTAGTAATGCACATAAACTAATCCGCACATAGTTACACCTGTATTATGGAATACACTCAAACAGGAGCAACCCTATCTATGAAAAGGCAACACTACAAATATTAAATCAAGCCCTAAAAACCAATACACCTCTTGTTAGGAAAACAAAACTAGCAAGCAGCTATAGATCCCCACACAGAAATAATTGTAAAACTATATTAATAAGCAGAATAAATGTTTCAAAACAGCTATGAACAGAATAACATCCAACAATTAAAAACTCATAAAAACTATTAAACATTCTCCAAACACCAATAAAATATTTCAAAAAAGCAGACATCACATAATATTAAATAATTAAAATGGCAGTCAATCAAGAAAAATAAACTTAAAAAGCCACCTTTACTTACCCCCTCCTGCAGCTCTCCTACTCCCCTTCCATGCAGGCCGTGGCACACACCAGAAGCAGCAGTAGAGCCTAAGCTCTATACTCATGGTCTTCTTCCTTAGTGCCCATGTTTCTCTCACACACACCATACCAGTCATGTCCCCATGACCAGTTTCTGTCTCTCACACACCAATCATCTCCCAAACAGTCTTTGACACACCAGTCACCTTCCTGAACAGTTTCTCTCATGCCATACATACACACACAGGCTTCCCACTCCCATGTTCTACTTACATATATGGGCCTCTCACTCTCATAATCACTTTCTCTGTCTCACTCACACACACACACACACACGTACCAGTCTCTCACTCTCATGCTTGTTCTCTCCACATGCACAGGCTTCTCATTCTCATAATCACTTTCTTTCTCTCACACACACACCAGTCACCTGACCTCTCTCATGCATACACACACACAGGCTTCCCACTCCCATGCTCACTCTCTTCACATGCACAGGCTTCTCATTCCCATAATCACTTTCTCTGTTACACACACACCGGTCTCTCTCTCATTTCCATGCTCGCTCTCCACATGCACAGACTTCTCATTCCCTGAATCACATTGTCTCTCTCACATTCACACACACCAGTCTCTTTCTCTCACACACACACACACACACGTCACCTTACCAACCAGTCTCTCTCTCTCATGCATGCACACACACACAGGCTTCTCACTCCCATGCTTTCTTTCACACACACACACACACACACACCCCAACAGCACCAGGCTTCTTACACCCATGCTTTCTCACATACCCAGATTTCTCACTTCCATGCTTTTTCTCTCTCTCTCACACACACACATATCAGTCACCTCCCTGAGCAGTCACTTTCATTGTCTCTCACATATACACACACATCAGCTGTCTGACCAGTTTCTCTCAATCACACACATGCTCTCAATCACACGCAGGCTGGTTGGCTGGCTGGCTGCTTCTCTCTCTCTCACTCACTCTTCCCCCCCCAAGCACAAATGGTAGATGCAGCAGCCTCCTCCTCCAGCCCCTGCAGGGCAAGAAAGAAGAATCCCATTGGCCGCGGGAGGCTCATGCTGCTGTCTCCTTTCCCGATTACCGGCTGCTTCGATTGCTCGAGGGCCGATGCTGCTGCTGCCGCCGCTGCTATTTTTCCACGCAGCATGGCTCTTTCTCCTTCCCGCGCACCGCATATCACTTCCTGTTCCGGGTCACGGGGAGGGGGGCGGGAAGAAGAAAAGGCCAGCCGCAGGTGTCACTGTTTCTTCTACCACTGCTGCTGTTCCAACTGGGCTTGAAACGTACTGATAGCCCGGTGGCAACGGCAGCAGGGAAGGAAGAGCAGCGGGAGAGACTGGGAGCACGCGACACACCTGTCGGTGCTTTGCGACACACCAGCTGAGAAGCGCTGGTCTAGGGAGGAAGGCGGGGACACATGGCTAAATCATCTATCTACGGAAACACCGTTTACGGTAAGCGTACTTGCTTTTTCCCGTTGATAGCAGGCTGATTTAGCCATGCTGTATGGGAGTCCCAAGCTATTGGTGGTGTCCTGCTAGTGTCTTATGGAAAGATTAGGACATCCATCGGTCTGAGAGTAGACAGTCTTATCAGCGTTGGAGGTTTGACAAGACTGCTGAACCTAGTGCAGCATCCGAAGCAGATTGTTGTTGCAAACAGTAATGTAACGTAAAGGTGTGTAAAGAAGACCAAGTCGCTGCTTTGCAAATGTCTAATAGTGGTACCTTGTTGAGGTGGGCTACAGACGTAGCTGTGGCTCTAATCTGATGCGCTTTAGGTTGCTTATCTAGTTTTAAGGAACGTTTAGAGTAGCATAACTGAATGCATTGTGATAACCAGTTAGCTATCGTTCTTTTGGAAACTGGTTGATCCGGCGTATTAGGATTAAAGGAATGGAAAAGTTGAGAAGGTCTAGTCTTAGAATCTGTTCTCCATTTATAATAAGCTAGGGCCCGCTTGCAGTCCAGTGAGTGCAATTGACGGTCCCTGTCTAATTGATGTGGTTTCCCTAAAATCCATCCTTCCCCTTCTCCAACCCAACGATTGGATGTGTTCACTAGATCTGAAGGATACCTATACTCACATTCCGATGCATCCAACATCATGGCGATACCTGTGTTTCCAATTCAATGGCCAACACTACCAATACAGAGTACTTCCGTTCGGACTAGTGGCTGCACCCAGAGTTTTCACAAAATGCATGATAGTGGTGGTGGCCCACCTCAGAAAACAAGGGATCCATAAGAACATAAGAAAATGCCATACTGGGTCAGACCAAGGGTCCATCAAGCCCAGCATCCTGTTTCCAACAGTGGCCAAACCAGGCCATAAGAACCTGGCAAGTACCCAAAAACTAAGTCTATTCCATGTAACCATTGCTAATGGCAGTGGCTATTCTCTAAGTGAACTTAATAGCAGGTAATGGACTTCTCCTCCAAGAACTTATCCAATCCTTTTTTAAACACAGCTATACTAACTGCACGAACCACATTCTCTGGCAACAAATTCCAGAGTTTAATTGTGCGTTGAGTAAAAAAGAACTTTCTCCGATTAGTTTTAAATGTGCCCCATGCTAACTTCATGGAGTGTCCCCTAGTCCTTCTACTATCCGAAAGAGTAAATAACCAATTCACATCTACCCGTTCCAGACCTCTCATGATTTTAAACACCTCTATCATATCCCCCCTCAGTCGTCTCTTCTCCAAGCTGAAAAGTCCTAACCTCTTTAGTCTTTCCTCATAGGGGAGTTGTTCCATTCCCCTTATCATTTTGGTAGCCCATCTCTGTACCTTCTCCATCGCAATTATATCTTTTTTGAGATGCGGCGACCAGAATTGTACACAGTATTCAAGGTGCGGTCTCACCATGGAGCGATACAGAGGCATTATGACATTTTCCGTTTTATTCATCATTCCTTTTCTAATAATTCCCAACATTCTGTTTGCTTTTTTGACTGCCGCAGCACACTGAACCGACGATTTCAATGTGTTATCCACTATGACACCTAGATCTCTTTCTTGGGTTGTAGCACCTAATATGGAACCCAACATCGTGTAATTATAGCATGGGTTATTTTTCCCTATATGCATCACCTTGCACTTATCCACATTAAATTTCATCTGCCATTTGGATGCCCAATTTTCCAGTCTCACAAGGTCTTCCTGCAATTTATCACAATCTGCTTGTGATTTAACTACTCTGCACAATTTTGTGTCATCTGCAAATTTGATTATCTCACTCGTATTTCTTTCCAGATCATTTATAAATATATTGAACAGTAAGGGTCCCAATACAGATCCCTGAGGCACTCCACTGTCCACTCCCTTCCACTGAGAAAATTGCCCATTTAATCCTACTCTCTGTTTCCTGTCTTTTAGCCAGTTTGCAATCCACGAAAGGACATCGGCACCTATCCCATGACTTTTTACTTTTCCTAGAAGCCTCTCATGAGGAACTTTGTCAAACGCCTTCTGAAAATCCAAGTATACTATATCTACCGGTTCACCTTTATCCACATGTTTATTAACTCCTTCAAAAAAGTGAAGCAGATTTGTGAGGCAAGACTTGACCTGGGTAAAGCCATGCTGACTTTGTTCCATTAAACCATGTCTTTCTATATGTTCTGTGATTTTGATGTTTAGAACACTTTCCACTATTTTTCCTGGCACTGAAGTCAGGCTAACCGGTCTGTAGTTTCCCGGATCGCCCCTGGAGCCCTTTTTAAATATTGGGGTTACATTTGCTATCCTCCAGTCTTCAGGTACAATGGATGATTTTAATGATAAGTTACAAATTTTTACTAATAGGTCTGAAATTTCATTTTTTAGTTCCTTCAGAACTCTGGGGTGTATACCATCCGGTCCAGGTGATTTACTATTCTTCAGTTTGTCAATCAGGCCTACCACATCTTCTAGGTTCACCGTGATTTGATTCAGTCCATCTGAATCATTACCCATGAAAAACTTCTCCATTACGGCTACCTCCCCAACATCCTCTTCAGTAAACACCGAAGCAAAGAAATCATTTAATCTTTCCGCGATGGCCTTATCTTCTCTAAGTGCCCCTTTAACCCCTCGATCATCTAACGGTCCAACTGACTCCCTCACAGGCTTTCTGCTTCGGATATATTTAAAAAAGTTTTTACTGTGAGTTTTTGCCTCTACAGCCAACTTCTTTTCAAATTCTCTCTTAGCCTGTCTTATCAATGTCTTACATTTAACTTGCCAATGTTTATGCTTTATCCTATTTTCTTCTGTTGGATCCTTCTTCCAATTTTTGAATGAAGATCTTTTGGCTAAAATAGCTTCTTTCACCTCCCCTTTTAACCATGCCGGTAATTGTTTTGCCTTCTTTCCACCTTTCTTAATGTGTGGAATACATCTGGACTGTGCTTCTAGAATGGTATTTTTTAACAATGACCACGCCTCTTGGACATTTTTTACTTTTGTAGCTGCTCCTTTCAGTTTTTTCTAACAATTTTTCTCATTTTATCAAAGTTTCCCTTTTGAAAGTTTAGCACGAGAGCCTTGGATTTGCACACTGTTCCTTTTCCAGTCATTAAATCAAATTTGATCATATTATGATCACTATTGCCAAGGGGCCCCACCACCGTTACCTCTCTCACCAAGTCCTGTGCTCCACTGAGAATTAGATCTAAAATTGCTCCCTCTCTCGTCGGTTCCTGAACCAATTGCTCCATAAAGCTATCATTTATTCCATCCAGGAACGTTATCTCTCTAGCATGACCCGATGATACATTTACCCAGTCTATATTGGGGTAATTGAAGTCTCCCATTATTACTGCACTACCAATTTGGTTAGCTTCCCTAATTTCTCTTAGCATTTCACTGTCCATCTCACCATCTTGACCAGGTGGACGGTAGTATACCCCTATCACTGTAGTCTTCCCTGATACACAAGGGATTTCTACCCATAAAGATTCAATTTTGTATTTAGTCTCATGCAGGATGTTTATCCTGTTGGACTCTATGCCATCCCGGACATAAAGCGCCACACCTCCTCCCGACTGCTCCTCTCTGTCATTGCGATATAATTTGTACCCCGGTATAGCACTGTCCCATTGGTTATCCTCTTTCCACCATGTCTCTGAGATGCCAATTAAGTCTACGTCATCATTTACTGCTATACATTCTAATTCTCCCATCTTACTTCTTAGACTTCTGGCATGAGCATACAAACATTTCAAAGTTTGTTTTTTGTTTGTATTTGTATTCTGCTTTTTAATTGATAGGGATAAGTTAGAATTTTTTAGCTCAGGTGAGTTTTTAGTTACAGGCACTTGGACTACTTTTCTAATTATTGGAACCTCACTGTCGGGATGCCCTAATTCTAATGCATCATTAGTATCCTTTAAAGATACATCTCTCCGAACCATGCGCTGCTGAGCGACTGTCGGCTTTCCCCTTTGTTCTAGTTTAAAAGCTGCTCTATCTCCTTTTTAAAGGTTAGCGCCAGCAGTCTGGTTCCACCCTGGTTAAGGTGGAGCCCATCCCTTCGGAAGAGACTCCCCCTTCCCCAAAAGATTCCCCAGTTCCTAACAAAACTGAATCCCTCTTCCTTGCACCATCGTCTCATCCACGCATTGAGACTCCGGAGCTCTGCCTGCCTCTGGTGACCTGCGCGTGGAACAGGGAGCATTTCAGAGAATGCTACCCTGGAGGTTCTGGATTTAATCTTTCTACCTAAGAGCCTAAATTTGGCTTCCAGAACCTCCCTCCCACATTTTCCTATGTCGTTGGTGCCCACGTGTACCACGACAGCCGGCTCCTCCCCAGCACTGTCTAAAATCCTATCTAGGTGACGCGTGAGGTCCGCCACCTTCGCACCAGGTAGGCATGTTACCAGGCGATCCTCACGCCCACCCGCCACCCAGCTATCTACATTCCTAATAATCGAATCACCAACTATGACGGCCGACCTAACCCTTCCCTCCTGGGCAGTAGGCCTTGGGGAGATATCCTCAGTGCGAAAGGACAATGCATCACCTAGAGAGCAGGTCCTTGCTACAGGATCCTTTCCTGCTACATCTGGTTGGTGCTCTCCCATTATGAGACCTTCTTCCTCCAAGGCAGCACCAGGGCTGCCAGTCTGAAGTTGGGACTGGACTACTATGTCCCTGAAGGTCTCATCTATATACCTCTCTGTCTCCCTCAGCTCCTCCAGGTCTGCCACTCTAGCCTCCAGAGATCGGACTCGTTCTCTGAGAGCCAGGAGCTCTTTGCATCGCATGCACATGTACAACTTCTCACCGGTGGGTAAAAAATCATACATGTGACACTCGATGCAAAAGACTGGGAAGCCCCCCTCTTGCTGCTGGACTGCTGCCTTCATCTCAATTTTGATCAGTTCCTAGTTAAGTTTTAGGTTGCTATGGGAGTAGGAATGTGTCTAAGTTCCTTTAAATGTATTAGTGAATTCACTATATATCTGGTAGTGGCCTACTGGGGTCTGATCGAATTCTCAATAAAGTTTTTGTTGATGGGGGTTTTTTTTTTGTGCAAGTGGCACCTGCCTATAAATTAAGGGATGAGCTTGGGGTGGGTGGGCGAGGGGTTGGAGGGTTGGGAAATACAAACAGTCTAACTTCAGTTAGTCAGCCTGAGTGACTCACAGCTCCCTTGATTAACAAATGTTGTTCCCTATTCAAACCTAATCACACTACCTCAACACCTTTCCAAGGTGAGTAACTGAGCTGAACTATTCAACTTTTTTACTTGGTATATACTGCTCCTAGCTTATTTCTAGCTTCTGGCTACTTTTTTGTGGGGGTTTTTTTTTTTGTGTGTTTTTTTTTGTTTTTCAATACAATGCACTCAGTTATTTATTAAATAAAACACTTAGCTCTTTAAAAGTCTGGAGGACACTTTAATAGTCAGGCAGACTTTTAAAAAATAAACACACTACCTACTGCTACCTTATTGACTGACTAAATACAAACAGTCTAACTTGTTTATTTATTCACTGCCAACCTACTGCTACCTTATTGACTGACTAAAAATACAGTCTAACTTGTGTATTCACTGCCTACCTACTGCTACCTTATTGACTGACTATTTAAAAATGCAAACAGTCTAACTTGTTTTATTCACTGACTGACTATTAAAGGCACAGACACACAAACACACTAAATAATATTCCCAAATAGTTAACTTTGCCCCAATACTTTTAAAAAAGTCAATGTCAATGTCCCCAGCAAAAACTTACTGATTCCTTTCAGCCACCAGCAAGGTGATCCTCTCCTCTCAGTGTTTCCACTGGAATGTGGGTTACTGAGCTCTTTCCTTCTAATTTATAATGTGCTTCTAAAGTAAATTAGTGCAAAATAATCCCTTAGGAGATGTACACTTCAGTTAGATTTCCTGAGTGACCTTTCAGTTAGATTTCCTGCGTGACCTTTCAGTTAGATTTCCTGAGTGACTCACTGCTGTGCTGATTAACAAAGAATAGCACCTATTCACAAATACACAATAGTACCCGGAGACTCTTCAGTCTCAGGTTCACCGGACAATACAATGTCTCCAAGCATTGGGGCTGGTGGTAAATTTCAAGAATTCCAGCCTCAACCCATCTCAATCTCTTCAGTTCATTGGGGCTCAGCTGGTGACGTATCAAAGCAGTGCTTTTCTCCCACAGGACAGAAAGGCCACACTCAGAAAACTTAAAAAACCTAAAGATCACAGCACGGCCGACAGCTCGTCAAATTCTAACTGTCCTGGGGCATATGTCAGCAGCCATTTATACAGTCCAAAATACTCGGCTCCACATATGCAGGCTCCATTGGGGCTTGAAAGACAATGGTCACAACACTGTCAGCCACTATTGCGAGTCATTTCTCTAACACACGAGATGACTATGGATATAGATTGGTGGTTACAAAAGCGAACGCTCACCAAAGGAATGCTTTTCCGAACACTGCCTCACAACGCGGTTCTCACAACGGACGCTTCCCACAAGGGTTGGGGAGGTCATCTCGACACGCAGGGTCAATGGTCTCAGCGAGAGAGCACATACCAAATAAACCTCTTGGAACTCAGAGCCATCAGGAATGCCCTCAAAACATTTCTTCTACAACTGCAGGGCAAACGTGTCATGGTGTACATAGATAATCAAGTCGCCATGTTCTACATAAACAAACAAGGAGGGTCAGGTTCATGGTTTTTTCCGCCTTCCCGGGCCTGATGGACAGCCCAAGACAGCATGGCTGATTCAGCCCTGCTATCGACAGGAAAAAGCAAGTTTGCTTACCGAAAACGGTGCTTCCGTAGATAGCGGGATGAATCAGCCATGCTGACCCGTCCACCTCACTGGACAGCCACGTAAAAGGACACATCAAGTTCATCTACTGCTATATATATATTACAGACTGAGAAGAATCTGCTTTTCCTGCGTGGGAACTCACGCGCAGCCGCACAGAGTTGAACTCTGTGTAATAGCTTTGAAAAGCTCTGCCTTCCCGGACCTGATGGACAGCCCAAGACAGCATGGCTGATTCAGCCCTGCTATTGACGGGAAACTAATTTTCCTTTCCCTGTACATACCCAGATCAGTCCAGACTCCTGGGATGTACCAGAGCTCTCCTACCCAGAGTGGGACCTTGAGAGTCCCGCTCAGCTTACACCTTCACCAAAACTCCCAGAGTCTGGAGCTCGCACATCCAAGCGGTAATGACGAGCAAAGGTGTGCAAAGATTTCCAAGTGGCCGCTCTACAAATCTCCTGTGGCAAAATCTGTTGGCACTCAGCCCACGAGGCTGCCTGTGAACGTGTAGAATGCGCTCGAAGACCCTCCGGGAGAGGACGACCCCGAAGAAGGTTCACCTATCCAATAGTCTGGTTTTTTGTTTTTTCATTTTAATTCAGCAATTATAAAAGAACAATTGTCGTCATCACGGCATTTGGAACTGTTAGAAAATGGATTGAGACAATTGAACATAAGAATTTTAAATTTTCCCCAAATTATGGGAGAGATACCATATATAACTTTAAAAAGATTTTTGACAACTTCCCTAGGGTTCCCTGAGCAAAATACTTCCTCGATAAAAACCTGTAGATTTCTAACAAATAGGGCAGTTGTTAAAAGTGAAAATGTAAATGTAATATCAAATTTGACGGGTTTTCTCGAATCCTCTAATTTAGATATAATTGAGAGGAAAGTTCTTCTTGTTTCATTTATTTCAACCCATGATGTCTCAAATGTTATGCGAAATTATTTTAGGAAATTTCCTGTGAGTTTTTGTGATCAAGAAGTTAGGTTGTATCCCAATATGGCTCCGATTACACAGTATCGTAGAAAATAATTTTTATCTTTTAGACAAAATGTTACCTCTCTAGGTTTCTCCTTTTCATTATGATACCCCTGTAAATGTATCCTAAAGAAAGGGGAAGAAATATTTGTATTTTTTCAAACTGACCAGTTGCGGCAGTTTATTGAAGCCCGTAGGCCTGTAACATCATCTCCCAATGCTTAAGTGGTAGAAGGTCTATTTAAATACATCACTATGAGTCTATGTAAAGTCCATTCCTTTTGATGTCTCTTTAAACTCCTGATTATATTTTTGTTTGCCCCCCTGTTAGGCTGTCTTTTAATGTTATATTTTGAATATCCTTATCATAATGCTTGAGTTAGTGGATTAATTTAATTTTTGTGGTATATATATGAAAAGTTGAGAATTAAATTAATATAATGTTAATTAATGGAAGGATTATCAAGTGTATAATGGAAAATGATAAATAAAATAATTAAAACCAATAGTTTGTTTTAACCAAACGGGCTATAGTAGTCCTCAGCGCTTCATGATCTCTCCTGGGACCGCTCTAGAGCACAAATAAATGATCTGACATGCGAAAACTATTTGTGACCTCCAAATAACGCAGCAGAGCCCGACGGATGTCTAATCTCCATAAATCCGCAGAGTGGGGATCAGAAGGATCCAAACCAGAGAATGATGGAAGTTCCACAGACTGATTCAAGTGGAAAGAAGATACCACTTTTGGGAGAAAGGAAGGAACTGTTCTCAAGGAGACTTCTGAATCCGTAATCCTCATAAAGGGCTCCCTGTAAGACAACGCTTGAAGTTCCGACACTCTGCGAGCCGAAGAAATAGCCTCGAGAAACGACACCTTTAAAGTAAGATCCTTCAAAGTAGCCCTTTTTATGGGCTCGAACGGCGCATTACATAGAGCTTTAAGAACCAAGTTCAAATTCCACGACGGAAAAGGCCTTTTAAGCGGAGGATGCAGATGATTCGATCCTTTAAGAAAACGCGCCATGTCAGGATGCGCGGTCAAGGAAGCTCCTCGTAACTTACCACGGAAACATCCAAGAGCCACTACCTGCACACATAGTGAATTGCAGGACAATCCCTTAGCGAGGCTGGCCTGCAAGAAGGAGAGAATATCCCGCCCGAATGGGATCTATGCTGTGTTGAATGCACCAGGCCTCAAATATTCCCCACACTCGAACATAAGCTAGTGAAGTAGATGTCTTTCGCAAGCTTAAAAGAGTAGCTATCACCGCATCCGAGTATCCTTTGCTCTTCAAACGTTGCCTCTCAAAAGCCATGCTGCGAGACAGAAGCGATCCGCCTCGTCCAAACAGATGGGCCCCGATGCAGAAGATTCAGCAACTCTGAACCGCAGTGGGCTGTCCACCACTAGGTTGACTAGATCCGCAAACCAGGGATGCCTTGGCCACTCTGGAGCAATTAGTACCACTTCCCCCGGATGGGAGACTCTTCGAAGCAGTCTTCCGATTAATGGCCAGGGTGGAAACACATACAGGAGGACTGCCATCGGCCAAGGAAGAACCAAGGCATACTCCTTCCGCCCCGTCTCTTAACGCTAACTGAAGAAACGAGGAGCCTTGGCATTTCAGAACGTGGCCATGAGATCCATGCTTGGCCTGGACCACGCATCGCATATCATCCAAAATGCTTCTGCGGAGAGTTCCCACTCTCCGGGATCGTCGGCTTGAACGTTGACGACTCCGGCAATGTGAGAGTCTGCTTAACTTGGACAGACTACTAGGCCTGGACGCACAGCTAGATGCACACACCGAACAGACAATCCTGTAAAGGGCAGCCTAAAGAAAGTGCGCGAAAAGCCGTTAAGACCCACCACGCAGTGGGCAGGAAAAAGCCTTAGAGTGGGGCCTAGTCTACAGAGGCTGTTCAACCCACCAGACTGCTCACATCCTTCGACCTCCCATGGAGTGGAACGAATGTCGGAACAGCACGCCATGCATGGAGACCAGCGAAAGGAGGAAGCCATACATTTAAAAAAAAAAGCCCTCCTTCTCTGTATTTTTTTTTTTTTAAACTTACCCGAGCTCAACTTTACCTGGCTGAGTACAGAGACAGTCTCTGGCTGCAGGGGGAGAGGGAATATGACGTCACTGTCTCGCTCAGCTTCCTGCACCCACTGCCTTTCAGCTACTTAACAGCTAAGTCCATGCTGGATGAAAAACCAGCTACAGGACCAAGGCACTCATTTGAGGGACCACGGAAATCACCTCAGAAATTCTCAACTGGGGGAGGGAACTTTTGGTATCACTCCAGGAGAGTGGAACAAATTTTCCTTATTTTTCCTTTTTCAAATCGAAGCAATCCTCAGTAGGGAGATGCACGTCCACCATCTGCAGGAGACAAAGAATACTGGCAGGCTGATGTCACTGCAGGGGTATATATATACTGTGACGTCAGTTTGCTCTGTCTTCATCTGTTGGTAGAGGTGTATAACTCACTTGTTCTGGATTCATCTGACTGAATGCTAAGAAATTCTTAGTTTAGCATTTGTAAAATGAGGAAACCTTTACCTCATCAGTAATAACATTCAGTGGAATCAATTAATACAATAACAATGGCAAAAAAAGACCATACAGCCTATCTAATCTGCCAATTTCTACATTCCCTACCACTCTCTTTTACAGGATCATATATGTTACACAGAAAAGAGCACTAGACTTCCCTTTACTGTTTCCATTGCAACTCGTTCAGTCTTCTCCTTAGGTTGGCACTTCTTTCAGTGTCATATGGCACAAAAGCATAGTTCTTCCACAAATTCTCATATATCCATTGCTCTTCTCCCAGCCCTACACTCATTGCATTCTGCAACTAGCATAGTTGTCTTCTTGTTCCCTTCTTGAGAGCTAGCATGTTGCAGCAATGCATAGACCTCTCAACAGACATATCAACTGCTGGTCAGAACCGCTTGTAATTCTCAGGGTCAGACCAATTCCAATGGGCAACCCACCTTCAGGTAGTTTGTGCACGGTGAGAGGGTTACATACAGACATGACCAGGACATAAGGCATTTTATGAATATTAATGCCTAAAAACAAGGTACCCAAAATCATGCATAGGCATTGATTTTGTAGCAGTTTCCAACTTTTCACTTTTATCTTTAAACACAACTGAGGTAAGTATTTGACTGATTGTGTAGAAGCATCAGTAATAATGTGCCTTTCGCAAAGCTATGTATATTTTGACTACTGATCAGTTTGGGGTGAATTTGAATAGGATATATTTTAGGAACATGGCTGTCTTCACACTTACTTAGTCCATTTTAACTGAAGTATTCGTGCCTCTGACTGGATGGCTAGAACCACCACACAAGCACTTTTCATCAGACGATTTCAGATGAAAAAAACTACTTACAGTAAACTCCTGACATGACATTGTGCTGGATCTCCTCCCGCTCCCAGCCACTGCCGTCTTTGGCACTTCACATTCCCTGAAAGGCAGTTACAAAAAGGTATCGCGCTTTATGCAGAAACATCGCAGTTAAAGTCACCTCTTATGTCAGGTACATTTTGCTGTTGAACACTATGTGTCTATCTAATTCAAATATTTTTCTCGAGAATACGCCTCTACGGATGCGCTTTACAAGTGATTAAAGAACATAAAGTATCAAGTCCTGATACCAGATTCAGACTTTTCCGGTACATAAATCTTAATTACGTGCCGAGACACCGAGTGAAACGGTCAGTTTTAAGAAAAGACAGGAGCCTTTCCCGCGGGCTGCGGCAGGCACAGCACAACCTACCCCTTGCCCTATTCTACCAATAAAAAATAAGTCGCTACTGCCGCTGCGCTCTGCCCTTCCCGCGCTCGTGTCAGCACAGGAGTTTGAGCCGCGCGGGCTGCCGTACCCCTCGGCAAGTCTGGCGGGCGGTGTCGCAAGCAGCGAGTTGCTGGCAGCTGCCGAGAGCAGCACAGAGTGCGCGTGGCGGTGAGTGACGAAAGTGTGTAAGGGGGGGGGGGGGGGGGGGTGTTGTAACGGCAGTTTCCCCCTCTGCAACCGTGAGGGAAGTCAGCGGAAGTTGGATGGCATGAAGCGGACTAGCGGGGGGGAGGAGGGAGAGGGGGCAGGTTCAGTTTGGAAGGAGAGAAGCGGGGGGGGGGGGGGGGGGGGGTTGCTTACGAGGATGACGAGACTAAAGGGAGGTAAAATAAAGCCAGGGCGATAGGAGGGGAGGAAGTTTGTCTAGAAGAAAAAGAGAGAGACGGGTGGTTAGGTTTTCTTTCATTGCTTCCTTGGGGTCACGGCTCTGCCTCCTGACTTTTCTTGGGAAAAGAATCCCGTTTCTATCTTGGCTTACCTGAGGATCTGGTGTTTTGGAGTAATTCGTGGTTACTGCCCCGGTGATCTTTGCTGGGCGGGGCAACAGGCTGCAAGGTGGGAGGGACGGTGACTTTGTTTAACCGTTGCAGGGGCAGCCAGCAGGGGGAGTTGTTGCTGGGGGAGCTCTGTGCTACTCTCGTTAGTGTGGCCAGATATTACAATGGGTTTGTAGCTCGATGTAAATTAAATTGCAGGCATCCCCTTTGAAAAAAGTAGCCCAAAGAAAGGAGACTCTTTGCAAAAATACAAAGGGTCGCAAAAAAGTCCCTCATGCAGAGTCCACCTCGGTAGTTCCAAAGGAGTAAGGGGATTCCTCTCCAAAAAAGAGGGCACTCCTGCCTGCTTTTCCACCACAATTGAAAGGCTACCTGTTCTGTACAGGTGCATGGCACAACATCATGCTTATGATATCTGGGGTGACACAGGTTTCCCAGTAGAAATAGCCCAAAATAATATTTTATAAAACTTGGTATTTTGCGATTCTTCCCAATTTTAGTTCAAGGTAGCTGACAGCATTTTTGCAGGCACATTAAGTCTCTGCCTCATATAGCTTACGGTCTAAATGGTTCTTTGAGGCAGTGGGAGATAGTGACTTGCCCAAGGTCACAAGGAATGTCAGTAAGAGGATTGGGGTTTGAAACCTGGTCAGTAGGCCGCTCCTCCCAAAATTAGCCCAACCCATATAATGGGGAAAAAGACTAGCCCAACTGAGTGGGAAATAGCCCAGTTTAGCAATATATATTGTGGGTCTATATAGAGGGGGAGGGGGCTGTGCTACCATGTGAGTATGTATGTGGGAAGAAGCAAGGAAGAAGCACTGGTTGTCCTTTTAAAAATATTCCCTTGCCTGTATCTTGATGCCAATGATTTCTCTTTTAATATTGTTCTTGCCCTACTGTATATGTGTATCAATATTTATATTTTTAGTGGCTTGCAAAAGTATTTGACCCCCTAGAAAGTCAGCAGATTTGTGTGGATTACAAATGATGCTTTGACAGATTGTTCCAGACAGCATGTTTATTGCAAACCGACATGCTCTTAAAGTAAATTTTCAAAGTCACAATTCATTATTTCTCTATATTTCCGTTGATAAGCAGGCTGAATTAGCCCTGCTGTTTGGGTGAAGTCATTGGATGGCGCACTTGATCGGACATTTTCTTCAAGAATCAGTCTGAGCTGCGCATGTACGGCACATCTCGCAGCTCCTCTGTTTCAGTTATTTTTCTTTTGCACTTGGGCACGGATGCTTTTTCTTCTTCTTCTCTCTTCAGAGAACTTCTACAGCAACTCACTAATTAAAAACAGCACTTTTCAGTCCTCCAGTGGCCGTGAAAAAATCCAGCTTCAAATTCTGACAACCACTCTACAGCTTCGGGCTCATATGCCCCGTTCTATCCAATCATCCCAGGGGTCCAAGATGAAGACTCAGAGCTTACCTAGACGGTCCTCTTTGGCTGAACCGAGACAAAAAAGCATCGATCCACCTCAGATGCAAAAAAGGTAAAATTGAAGCGGGAGGAGTGTGGTCTCGACTCAAAATGCGCCGCTAGATAACGCATCGATGCTAGCCGGCACCTATAAACTGAAGCACTCCACCTCAACGCAAGATGCGTCGCGTCCATCCAAATACGATGCACTCCCGTCATCACAATGCTCCAATGCACTCGTGCCCTCATTCAGATTCTTTGATGCGAGAACAGAGCACGACAACGCATGCATTGTCCAAATATAAAAGTAAATTCCCATCGAGGGCTCATCTTACAGAGGACCCCATCTTGGATATATTATCACATACTCCGTGGGTTTCCCTCAAAACCCAATTTTTATTAGTTCAACCTCTACACAAAGTGGTTGATCCGAGTGCTCTGTACATTTCTCTCGTTCCCAACATAAATCATCACATTTACAAGAGGAACTAACTCCGAGAGCTATACCTCCCCGACATCCTCCTTTGGACATCCTTGCTGCGTGTATACACCACCAGAAGTTATCTTCTCATGCTTCACAACCAAAGGCTCAACCTCCGAGCACCAAGAGGATACAAATACATTCCACTCCCAGGAGGCCATAAATCAAATCTCTGCAATTATAAGAAATCTTTTTTCGTCTTTGCATCCGCAAGTAACTCCACCACACTTCCCAGGTCCATCAGGGGACATACTGCACCCCATTACTCCTGACTCACCATGCTCTCCCAATGCAGAGCAGACCAAGGGAAAAGCGCATTTATCTCATTTGACTCCACTGGATTCTCTGGGCGACCGTTCCCCTGACAGCTCTATTGGTATACCCTCCAACCTGCCAGAAGAACTGCTTGACCATCTCTGCCTGAAGACCTTACTTTTATTCTTGTTTTATTGAGAAACTGGGTACCCTTCTGGGAGTAGAAATCAGAAAACTACCCAGGGATGAGGTTTTCAGAATCCTAAAAATTTTAGAAGTTCCTGCTGAACCATCTTGCAAATTATCGGACTCCGTTCTTGCAAAAACCTGGGAATCTACTCAATCAATGCCAACAGTTTCTAGAAAGCTAGATCTGAAGTTCAGATTACAAAATTCTAACACATGCATCAGTCGTGGAATCGGCTATGAAGCGAGTGAAAAAAACCAAACTACATTCCTCAACTCCTCCCATAAAGGATCATAGAATTCTAGATGAATATGCTAGAAAATCTTTTCAAAGTGCGATGCTCATGTCCCATAAACAACAGCATCAAGTAAGTCCAATATCTTTATGAATCACTCCAACTGCTAAAACCATTTCTCCGTTCGGATACAGGACAACCCATCACACCTCAACCATTTTACGACATGGAAGAAGGTCTCAAACAGCTTCTACGGATAGTTTTTTGAAACATCTGCCAGAACTTCCGTCATAATTGCGGCTCGTCGCATGGCATGGCTACGTTCCAGTTCTATCAGAGAAGATGTTCATGAAAAATTGGCTAATCTTCTTTGTGAGGGAGACAATTTTGTTCGGAGACAAATTTAAGGATACGGTAGCTCAACTAAAAGAACAAAATGTAGCAGTCCAGTCTCTCTCGGGATCTGTAGACCCTCAATTCTCTTTCAGGCTCTATTTCCAACGAAAACCTACTTAATTATCAAAGACCATACAAAACTTACATTCCATATAGAGCTCAGCAATTCCAATCTTATTAGCTACCTTGTTCACAACCTCAAATGGCTCAGGCTAGACCCCGCCAGAGAGAAAGGAAACAACAGAAACCAGTCCAGATCCCTCTCCAAAAATCTTCAGTCTTTCTGAAGATATCTAGCCACAGCCAGAATTCCTGATCGGGGGATGAATTCAACATTACTACCCAGAATGGCAAAAGATCACCTCAGACCAATGGGTACTCCAAATTGTGAAGGAGGGATACCATCTCCATTTTATATCCAAATCTCATCTTCCTCACCTCTCTGCCAGAGTGACAGATATCTCCACTGTTCACCTGCTGGAGCAAGAATTACAGATACAGCAACAAGCCGTCCAAATAATTCCGAACAAGAAAATCAATTTGGGGTTTTACTCCCACTACTTTCTCATTCCGAAACACTCAGGAGGTCTCTGACCAATTGTTGACCTTTTGACCCCTAAACAAATTCCTCTGGAAAGAGAAATTAGAGATGACATCCCTCCACTTGGTGCTGCTCAGTACACCCCAGCCCCATCAGATACAGACAGGATGCCTTCCTGATGGCATGGTCTCAAGTTCTCCTTTATACATTTCCTCTAATTCCTCTCATATCAAAGACAGTTCAGAAACTGATTTGAGACAGATCACGAATGATACTCGTAGCTCCCGCATGGCCGAGACAACCCTGGTATGCTTATCTAGTACAGTACTCTGAAACAGACCCTTGGAATCTCGGTTAAGATCCAGATTTGCTTACCCAAGAAGATGGAATTCTTCTTCACTCTCTTTATTCGTCTCTCCATCTGATGACTTGGATGTTGAACGTGAAATCTTAAAAGACTTCATTCTTTCAGCTGATATTCAGCACATCCTTATAGCATCAAGAAAGCCATCAACAAGGAAGAATTACTCCTTCAAATGGAAAAGATATACTACATGGTGCCAAATGCAAAAGATCCTTCTCTTTTCTTCAACGCCTACAGAAATCCTCAGCTACTTGCGTCATCTGTTGCGCTCGGGGGTGGACCCTTGTCCTGGGGCAAGGATGGAATGGCTCCTGAAAGGGAACAGGAGGTCACTGGCCCCAGGGGGTGGAGCACTGAAGGAGACAACAGAAGCTAGGTAGAGCTTCACCACTGGAAGCCCGAGGTCCCCCCGGGAGGAGCCCATAGGGATCTGGGCCGCTTGAACTTAGGTGGGCCTCGCAGGGTCTCCTGGGAGAATGGAAGTCCGGCATGCCCACAGACACAGAAGGAGCGCGGTCGGATTCAAGCTGGAGCAGGAGAACCAGAACAGAGTTGATGATGACAAGCCAAGGAACAGAACCAGAATCTGGAGGCAAGGTCAGGCAGGCAAAAGGTCAATGTCCATAGGTCAGTCCGAGAGTGGTCAGGCACCGGAGATCAGTTGAAGGCAGGCGGCAGACAGGCAGGCAAGTCAGGAACAGGCTGTGGTTTTTGAGGCAGGCGGCAGGCAGGCGAACAGGTCTGGAGCAGGCTGGGGTCGTAGACAGGCAGGCAGGTCAGGAACAAGCCAAGGTCTGTACCAGAAGTCAGTCCGAGGGTACTACCTGGGAAGGCAGATAGTCAAACACAGGAACAGGCAGGACTCAGGAACGAGGATGCAGGAACAAGTCGGGAACGGAACTGGAACGAGACTAGGAACAGGCGCAGAGACAATCTAGCATACAAGCCGACCCGATTGCCAAGGCAAGGAAGTGAAGTCAGGAACTTCCTTATATTGTAGATCAATCAGGGTGTGCCGCGGAACCCAGACCCGCCCTCGGCCCTACAAGTTTCGGGCAGTCCGTGCGCATGGGCGTGACTAGCATGGAGGAAGATGCCGAACCTCGGCGTGAGGCCTGGCACGCAGTGGAAGGCCTGGCAACCGCCGCCACAGGACGCTGGGGCCTAGCTGGGCTAGCAACTACCGCGAGGGAGGTCGTCCCGGGACCCACTGAGGAACTATGCAGGTGAGCGGTCCAGTGCATGGGACAGCTGTGGGCGGAGCGTGTAACATCATCTTTCCAAATCAGGCTTAGCTACTTTGTCAGTAAGAGTACACCTCAGTGCTATAGCGGCTTATCATGAAAGACTTAATGGCACTTCCATAGCCTCACATCCTTTAATAACTCATTTCATAAAGGGACTTTTCAATCTCCACCCTCCGCTCCAAAAACCACTGGTTTCATGGGACCTAAACACAGTCTTATAAAACTTAATGAAATCTCCATTCGAGCCACTACAGTCTTCTCACTTGAAATATTTAACTTGGAAGGTGATTTTTCTGGTCGCAATAACTTCAGCTACTATCAAAGCCTTGCAAAATGTTGAAATCAGTGAACTTCAAACCTTAGTTCATTACGAACCTTATCTGCAATTTTTTCATGACAAGGTAGTTCTAAGAACTCATCCAAAATTCCTTCCCAAAGTAGTATCAGCTTTTCATATCAATCAAAGCATTACCCTTCCAATTTTCTTTCCTAAGCCTCATGCTAACAAAAGGGAATCTTGACTCCATACATTGAACTGCAAAAGAGCATTAGCTTATTATAAACAATGAACTCCTACCTTTTCGTAAATCTTCTCATTTATATCTTTCAACCCGAATTCACTAGGGGTTTCAGTCTCAAAGCAAACCATATCTAAATGCATCTCAAATTGCATCAAGTTCTGTCATACTTCTTCACAAACTCCTTTATCAGGCTCAATCTCAGTGCACCAACTACAAGTAAAGGCAACTTCCATTGCGCATCTCAGAAACATACCAATAGAGGACATCTGTAGAGCTGCCACTTAGTCTTCAGTCTCACCTTCACAGCTTATTACTGCTTGAACCATTTAACATCATCAGAGAGCATACTCAGCCAAACAGTCCTCTCCATCAAGGAGTTGGAAAAAAAAAAAAAGTATGTAGAGTAAGGAACAGTACTCTAATTCCATACCCTCACTTTTTTCATCATATGATTGGGAATCCCAATAGCAGGGCTAAGTCAGCCTGCTTATCTACGGAAAAAAAACAAGTTTGATTGCCATAAACAGTGTTTTTCCTGTTGATAACAGGGCTGAATTAGCCATGCTGTCATGGGAACTGTCCATCAGGCCCGGGAGGCGGAGCTTCAAAGTTGAGTCAGAGCTTTGCTCTGAGGCTGTGCCTGAGTTCCTGCGCTGGAAAGCAGATTCTCCTGTCTGTTATTTCCACGCGTGGGATCGCACATGGAGCTTCAGATCTCCTCAGCTTAAAAAACTTTAACCAAGAAAAAGAGGATTTATTCAAAGCAAAGGACAACGATCGAAGGAGAGACATGCCTAGACCGTCGGGGTTCAAACCCTGTGTTTGCGGTAAGGCCATGTCCATCACTGATGGACATGACAAGTGCTATCGCTGTCTAGGCCCGGATCACCAACAGAAGTCCTGCCCCCACTGCGGCCACATGTCACAGAGGTCCCAACGCCAGACGGCCAACAAGATCCTGGCCTTGAGGTTAGCTCGGGGTGGGTCGTATGCCCCCCTGTCAGAAGCCCACTCATCTCCGGGGCCCTCTAAGACGCCGTCTGTCCCAGCGCATAGAGCGTTGTCTGTGGAGCCCTTCACTTCCAGGCCTGGGGGTGAAGACCGCCAAAAAGGCAAAGGGCATGGATCCAGGGGTCGAGACCCAGAGAGATCCAAACATCGGAACTGAGGGGACTCGGATGTGTCGCTGCGCCACCCGAAGCCGGGATCTATGGCGCATGAAAAGACACATGCTTCGGAAAAATCGACAACGCACAAGGCGCCGAAGACGAAGCCTTCTGAGCTGGCACTGGAGCATCATGCGTCGGCTACGGCGCCCAAGCAGAGAATATGACACACGACGCCGGCGCAGATAGCCCTGCGTAAACTGTTGTGCCCTACAGTTGACGCAGGGCACAACGCCATCGATGCATCTGTCGACTCTGCCGAAACATTCTGCCAAAGCATCGACACAATCGTAGTTACAGCCATCCAAGAAGAGGAAGAGTACTGGGTCTCAGCAGGACATCTCATCGCAGGCTGTGTCTGCCTCTTCAAAAACTGCGCTTACGCCAGACCCTTACCCTCCACAAGTGTTTGGAGACTCCAGACGTTCTCCATCGTCTCTGGCCCACGATTCCCCGAACTCTACTTCTAGATCAGACGAGAATGGGTCCAAGTAACCTGCCGCTCTTCGTCTTCATCAATTTCTTCCGTCCATGTGTTCTCAGACTTGTCATCTTCCTCCAGGCACCGGTCCACAGGGGACGTAATGCAGGAGCCACTACATAAGAAACAAAAGGCACTTGAGGTCCTGCGTACTCGCAAACAGAAGTGGACAGCACCGGATTCTGACATACTGTTAGCAGCATTACCGTCTAACAACTCCAGTTCGACCGAACATGCCTCCTCATAATCAGCAGGCGTTTTCTCAACTTCTGAGGCCCTGTCTGGATTCTTTGCATCCATACAATCTACTTATCTACTCCCTCCATCATCGCCAAGTAGCGGTACCCAGTCACCAAAGCCATCAGAATATTCCTCACCAGAGCGCGCTTGATTGTCTTCACCTAGGCATCATTCACCACCACCACAGTTGCCTGAACCTCAAGAGGTTATACCACAACCACTTACTCCAGACCCTCCACAGACATCCCCAGACACCTTGACTGGTTACCCTTCGGACCCACCGGAGGAACCAGTAGAGCCAAATTCACCATTGGAGGATCTAACATACCCTAGATTTTTGGAAAAAATGGGCTCGATTCTCAATCTTGATATCCAGATCCCAGAGCAACAACCCTGGCCTTGCTAAAGATATTTGACCTTCCAGCAGAGCCTACATCACTCCCCTCACACAGCGTGCTTGACACTGTCCTAGAGAAATCCTGGAAGACACCTTTCACAATCCCAGCAGTCTCCAGGAAAACGGACCTCAAATATAAGATGAAGCAGTCTACCTATTACACTCTTCCGCAATTGCCTCACGCATCAATTGTCATTGAATTGGCAATGCACAAGGCGAAGAAGTCCAGACTACACTCAGCTACTCTTCCGGGTAAAGACCTTCGTTTATTGGATGACTTTGCCAAACGCTCATTCCAGGTGACTATGTTAGCAGCACAGATTCAACATCACCAGTTCTACATAGTCCAATATTTATATGAATGCGCTCAACAGTTAAAAGGACAATCCTGCTTCCACAGACTCTAGTGCCTCCGTCCCTCAATCTATACAAGACATGGAGGAAGGGATCCACCATCTGCTGCACACGGTATATGAAGCGTTCGAAACATCCTCCTGTGCTTCCAAGGCCATGATTGCAGCACGTCGAATGGCTTGGCTCCGTGCCAGCGCGATTAGGGAGGACGTACATGACAAGTTGGCTAACTTGCGTTGTAAAAGAGACAACCTATTTGGCAACAGGTTCCAAGAGACAGTGGCGCAGCTTAAGGAGCAGTCTGTAGCCATACATCCCTAATGAATCTACCGTCTTACTCTGCTTCTATTTTGCACCGCTGAGAAGGCAACCATTCCAGCGCCTGGTGCACCGACTGTATGCTTCCTATCGCCCCCCGGCGTACCAGCCGATGCAGAGACCACAACAACAGAACCAAGGTCACAGGGGCTGCCCACAAGCTCAACGACCCCAAGGGCAACAACACCCTCCAGCGTCTAAGACGCCTCCGTCTTTTTGAAAATAGCTATGCCACCACCACACCCGGTCACAGCAGGAGGAATAACATCACACCTTCAGGAGTGGCAAAAAATCACCACCGATCATTGGGTGTTGGACATAGTCCACCAAGGGTACCAGATCCAATTTATGACTCCACCCCCGCTTCCTTATCTCTCAACCAGTGGAAGCCGAGCGAATCTCACCCAGCTGGGGATGGAGGTAGCTTCTTTACTACGACACTGAGCAATTCGCCATCTACCTCCACCAACCCAGAATAAGGGTTTCTACTCCCCATATTTCCTCATTCCCAAGAAATCAGGAGATCTCTGCCCAATCCTGGATCTCTGGGATCTCAACAAATACATAGTCAAGGAAAAATTCAAAATGATCTCCCTCAAGTCTATTCTGCCCCTAATCCAACCCAAGATTGGATGTGCTCAATAGATCTCAAGGATGCTTACACTCATATTCCAATTCACAGATCCTCCTGGCAATACCTGTCCTTCCAATTCAATGGCCAGCACGATCAGTACAAGGTGCTTCCCTTCGGTCTATCAGCAGCACCCAGAGTGTTCACCAAGTGCATGGCAGTGGTAGTGGCATTCCTCGGCCAGAAGGGAATCATAATTTTTCCATACCTCGACGACTGGCTAATTGTAGCCTCCAACCCCAACACACTACAGCAGCATCTCCAAGAAACAGTCATTTGTCTCGACAGAATGGGCCTTGTCATCAACTAACAGAAATCCAAACTGGAACCGACGCAAACCATTCAATTCATAGGAGCGTATCTAGATACAACCAAACAGAGTTTTTCTGCCACAGGAAAGGAGATGCATCATCCGTCTTCTCCTGCGACAACTCAAGGTCACGCAATTCCCGTCAGCTTGCCAAGTCCTGACAGTCTTAGGGCATATGGCTGCATCTATTCACGCAGTACCAAATACAAGACTACATATGAGACGAATGCAGTGGGATCTCAAGTGACAAAGGAGAAAACACTCTCAACTGTTGACATGGAGAGTGTCCTTAACTGGAGAAATGATAAAGGATGTGGATTGGTGGTTAAACAAAATTTTATTTATTTTTATTTTTAATTTTTATATACCGGTGTTCCTGTATGACATACAAATCACATCGGTTTACATTGAAACATTGAAACAGAGAAAAAGAATTCACCCGGAGGCGGTACATGGAACAAGGGGTATATAAAATTTGGATAGGGGAAACTATTCTAGCTAAGTTATGGATTGGTTCATAAAAACAAACAAACAGTTAACTGTGTGAAGTAATCTGTACAATGAAAAATACAGCTTGTGTGAGTAACGGTCGGTAATCTGTGGCAGTGAAATACTAGTAGGGAACATCGTGCCTAGAACGACCTTAATTAGTTCAGAAAGTGGGAATGAGCAGAGGAACGAGCATGCTGGTTGCGAACAAGGGGCTTATGTTCCTGGAAAAGCTTGGCGGAAAAGCCAGGTTTTGATTTTCTTTCTGAAAATCGAGTGGCAAGGTTCTTGTCGGATGTCTGGAGGGAGCGTGTTCCACTGTGTGGGGCCTGCTGTAGATAAGGCGCATTTCCTAAAAGAAGATTTTGATGGGGGGGCATAGAGAGTGCCTTTGTATGCTCCCCTGATCGGTCTGGTTGATGTATGAGGACGCATTTGGGAGCTTAGGTGGAGCGGGGAGATGTTGTGCGTAGCTTTATGGATAGTTGTGAGAACTTTAAAGAGGATCCTGTATTTAATGGGCAGCCAGTGGAGGTTCTTAAGGATGGGGGTGATGTGTTCTCTTTTGTTGGTGTTGGTAAGAATTCTGGCTGCGGAGTTCTGAACTATCTGGAGAGGTTTGATGGTGCTGGCCGGGAGCCCAAGCAAGAGAGAGTTGCAATAGTCGACTTTGGATAGGATGATGGATTGTAGTACCATACGGAAGTCGTTGAAGTGAAGTATTGGTTTCAGCTTTCTAAGTACTTGCAGTTTGTAGAAACAATCCTTAGTGGTGGCGTTTACAAATTTTTTTGTTTAGCTGGTTGTCGAGCATGACTCCTAGATCTCTCACATAAGCAGATTGGTTTAACTTTGGTATGGTTGAAAGGAGGGTGTCAGTTAGGTTGAGAAGCCCGTTGTTGTCATCTTGTGAAATGATTAGGATCTCCATCTTGTTGTTGTTAAGGACTAGGTTGAGGCTGGAGAGCAGTTGATTGATTGATTGCAGGCAATTGTTCCAGTGTGTCATAGTTTTGTATAAGGGTTCTGTAATCGGGATGAGAATTTGTACGTCGTCCGCGTAGAGGTAATGAGTTAGCTTTAGATTGGTGAGTAGATGGCAGAGCGGGAGAAGGTAAATGTTGAAAAGGGTCGGTGAGAGGGAGGAACCTTGTGGGACTCCCTGGTTGGAGAGGACCGGATGTGATTCTTTGTTGTTTATTTACCTTGAAATGTCTGTTAGACAGGAAGGACTTGAACCAGTTAAGGACTGTTCCCTTGATGCCTATATCTGCCAGATGATCTAATAGTGTTGAATGGTTAACCGTGTCGAAAGCCGCGGAGAGATCTAGTAGAATCAGGAGATAGGGTTGGTTTTTTTTCCAGGTTTGTTAGTATGGTGTCCGTAAGGGATATGAGGAGGGATTCTGTGCTCAATGATTTGCGAAAGCCGAACTGAGAAGGTGCGAGAATGGTATTTTCTTCCAGGTAATCAGATAGTTGCTTGTTGACTATCTTTTCCATAAGTTTAGCAATCAGAGGCAGGTTAGCTATTGGGCGGAAGTTAGCGGGGTCCGTTGGCCACAGATTAGGTTTTTTTAGTAAGGGTTTTAGAATTGCTAGCTTAAGTTGGTCAGGGACTAGACCTTGAGTTAGAGAGCAGTTAATGATGTCTGCCATTGGCTTTGAGATAGTATTCCTTATGGAAATGAGGAGGTTGGTCGGAATTGTATCCAATGGATGAGAGGAGGGTTTCAGTTTCTTGAGAATATTTTCTATTTCAAGAGCTGATGTGGTCTCGAAAGATTCAAAACTCGTGTTTTGTTGAGGTAGGGTAGGGAGAGGGGGCAGGGGGTTGGATGTCAAGAGGGGGTCGGTCAAGTTGGCGATTTTTTTCTTGAAGTAGTCTGCTAATTCAGTGGCTTTGTTAAGTGCTTGGTCGTCCGGAATGGTAGGAGGGGATGGTTTAGTGAGAGCTGAGACGTAAGAGAATAGTTCTTTCGAATCGAAGATGAAATGGTGGGGGTTTTTTTTTGAGAAAAAATCTTTCTTTATTCTAAGTATAGCATTCCTGTAGGCATTGTTGCTAGAGTTGTGGTGGATGGGTTTTTTCTCCAAATATGTTCTTTACTTCTTAGCTCTTGTTTGAGCAACTTCAGTTCTGGGGTAAACCAAGGTTTCCTATTGTCTTGTGAGGGTACTAGGACTTTTGTGTTGGATGGGCAAGTTAGGTCCGCAATTTTTTTAGTGATATTGATCCAGGAGGAGGTGGCTGCGCTTGCATCAGAAAGATCGAGTTCTGTTAATTCTTTAGAGAGCTGGTTGCTGAGGAGGTCTGTGGAGCACGGTTTCCTTAATTGGATTGTAGTTTTCGGGAAAGATTGGGGAGGGTGCTCTTTGATCTCGAGAGTTGTGTTGATGATCTGGTAATCCGTCCAGGGGACCGTCGAGCATGTGGGCATGGTGGAGAGAGAGATGCATTCATTGATGAAAATCAGGTCCAGAGTGTGGCCTGCTTTATGGGTTGGACTTTTAATAATTTGTGTGAATCCCATGTAACTGAGTGACGAAAGTAGTGTAACGCAGTTCGAGGATTGTGGTGAGTCGTCAACGTGCATGTTGAAGTCTCCCATTATTATGGCAGGTTTGTCAGGGTTGATATATTTGGCAATGAACTCAATGATGGGTGAGGGGTCCGATTCTAAGGTTCCTGGTGGGGTGTAGATTAGGCCAATTTGTAGGTGATCGGATTTGAAGAAGGAGAGTTCAAGGTTGGTTGTTGTGTTTGATTGTTGTAAGGTTAGGCCTAGTCCTTTTTTTGCGGCTAAAAGAAGCCCTCCACCCCTTTTTTTGAGTCTGGGGATTGAGAAAAGGTCATAAAGCTGGGTGGGAAGTTGATTCGTTAGTACTGTATCAGTGGGTTTCAACCATGTTTCTGTGATTGCACAGATATCTGGATTGATTTCGATAAGATAGTCGTCAGCGATTGTGCATTAAAGAGAGTTAGAGAGAATAGTGAGAGGCCCAGAAATTGTGTAATAGGAGAGATCATTATTGGAATTAACCTTTGTTGACGGATGCTGGGAGGTGAGGAAGGTTTAGCTTGAGTTCTGTGTTGTTTGCTAATAATAGGGGTAGTGAAAGAACCATGGAAGCTGTGGTGAATAATAGGGATTGGGAATCCCGGTAGCATTATGATCTAGTTGTGCAGTAAAGGGTGGGTTGAGTGCTGGAGGAGGCTGGATGAGTGCTGGAAGAGGCTGGATGCAAGCTGGAAGAGGCTGGAATAAAAGTTGGATGAATGCAGGCGGAGGCTGGAGGGGGTGAAAGTATGTTGGCTGGAGTCGCGTGTAGCAATGTTGAGACAAAGCTGTCTATCGGAAGAGAGGCCTTTGTCCTGATTCCTGGGGCTCACAAAGGGGCGCACTAAGGGGCAGGCCCCTTAGGTCGTGCTCCTTCGGCGCGCGATGCCCCGGGAAGCGTCGCCGATTTAAAGGGCCTGTAGCAGTGCTAGGATAGGCTGGCTGAGTTCGGGTGGGAGCGGCTTACTCACCACGTGGTCCTGCAGCGTTTTCTTTTTTTTTTTCTGATTTTTTTTTTCCCCCGGATCTCTGCTGGCTCACTGTTTGGGCTAGTGAGTGGGCTCTTGCCCTGACTGGGCTGCGCCGACCGCGCGAGCCCCTGCAGAGGAGGAGGTGAGTCGGATCGCGGGGGGTGCGCCAAGAGAGGGAGGCCCGCAGCAGTGTTGCCGATTTAAAGGGCCTGTAGCAGTGCTAGGATAGGCCGGCTGAGTTTGGGTGGGAGCGGCTTACTCACCACGTGGTCCTGCTGCATTTTCTTTTTTATTTTCTGATTTTTTTTTTTTCCCCCTTTTCCTCCGGATCTCTGCTGGCTTACTGTTCGGGCTAGTGAGTGGGCTCACTAGCCCAAACAAAATGACGCTCACAAGAGGCACCCCATTCAATCTGTTGCCGCACAATGCAGTTCTCACCACCGAGGCCTCCCGCAAGGGATGGGGAGTGCATCTAGATCACCTACAGACGCAAAGCCTATGGTCCCTACAGGAACAGCAATTTCAAATCAATCTCCTTGAGCTCAAGGCGATACATTACGCTTTACAAACCTTCGCCTCCCACCTGCAGGGTCGACGAGTCATGGTCTACATGGACAATCAAGTGGCCATGTTCTATATCAACAAACAAGGCGGATCCGGTTCTTGGACCCTTTGCAAGGAAGCCCTCACCATTCTGGAATGGGCAAACCACCATTCGATTCAGTTGCAGGCAATATACCTACCCGGCATAGCCAACACTTGAGCGGACAAACTCAGTCGTGTATTTCATCCACACGAATGGTCTCTCAATCACAATGTGTGCAGACCATCTTCAGGAGATGGGGAAGACCGTTGATTGACCTCTTCACCACAGAGTCCAACAGGAAAGTAGCTCGATTCTGCTCCATTTGGCCCAGCCCCCACAGAGAGGCCCAGGACATCTTTCTCATTCCGTGGACGGAAACACTACTGTATGCGTTTCCTCCGATTCCACTCATTACAAGGACTATACAAAAATGCATATAGGATGCAGCACACCTGATTCTCATTGGGCCAGCCTGGCCTCAACAACCATGGTACACACATCTACTACAGATGTCCATAGAAACACCAATTCAACTGCCGAACTGCGAAAATCTCCTATCGCAAGAGGAAGAAACCCTCCTCCACCCACTTGACAGCATGGAGATTGAGCGGATCCTTCTAACAGAGCAAGGATTTTCTTTCACTGTGTAGTGATATCATTCTGGCTTCCAGGAAACCTTCCACTAGAAGAAATTATCAATTCAAGTGGAGACGCTACGCAGCCTGGTGCGGGACGAAGGGTATTGACCCGCTAACCCTGTACGCCTGATGTGGAGGTAAGCCAATAAAACACCTTGTACGTCTGAGGTCTAGCTACGGCTTTGGTCCGAGTTCACCTCAGTGTCATGGCAGCATTCCACAGTCTGCACAACAGTCAACCTATATCAACTCATCCGATGGTGTCTCTTTTTGTGAAAGGACTGGCGCATCTATGGCCACCAGTTTCAAAACCACCAGTGCTGTGGAATTTAAACCTCGTCTTGGAACAACTGATGCAATCACCATTTGAACCCATGGACTCAGTCCATATCAAGTATCTCACATGGAAAGTCGTTTTCCTCACAGAGGTAACCTCTGCTCATAGAGTTAGTGAACTGCAGGCGCTTGTTCATTATAGCCCATATCTTCAATTCTTTCATCATAAAGTACTCCTACGGACTCATCCTTCGTTTTTACCGAAAGTGATGTCACAATTCCACCTAAACCAATTAATTGAACTGCCTACTTTTTGTCCAAAACCACATAAGAATGAAAGAGAAACTTCTGCACACGCTAGACTGCAAAGGCATTAGCCTATTATAAACAACAAACCAATTCGCCCACAGGGACCTCTCAAATATTCGTTTCCTTCAGTCTAAATGCTCCCAGCTTGCCAGTCGCTAAACGCACCATCTCTAGCTGGATAGCTCAATGTATACAGTTCTATTACCATAAACAGAATGCCAAGCTGCATTCTCATCCCAATGCTCATCAAGTACGGACAATGGCCACCTCAGTAGCCCACCTACGACAAGTACAACCACTAGACATATGTAAAGCAGCCACATGGGCATCCCTTCATACATTCACGTCCCACTACTGCTTAGACCAATACACGGCGGAAGACGCCAAATTGGGATGTGCACTTCTACAGTCATTACCAAAGTAGAACACGGAGTTGACTGTCACCTGAACTGCATCACGCTGACATACACATAACTTCATGAACTACTTCCTCAGGGTGATGGGGAGCTTAGGACTCCCATGAGAGCATGGCTAATTCAGCCCTGCTATCAACGGGAAAAAGCAAGTTTGCTTACCATAAATGGTGTTTCCGTAGATAGCAGGATGAATTAGCCATGCTGACCCACCCACCTCCCTGAACAGTCGACATTCTCCATATACTATCACGCTTGCTTTATCACAGACTGAGGAGAATCAGCTTTCCAGCACGGGAACTCATGTGCAGCCTCAGAGCAAAGCTCTGACTCAACTTTGAAGCTCCGCCTCCCGGGCCTGATGGACAGTTCCCATGACAGCATGGCTAATTCATCCTGCAATCTATGGAAACACCATTTACGGTAAGCAAACTTGCTTTTTTTTCCATAGATAGCAGGATGAATTAGCCATGCTTCTTGCCCTGCTCCCTGGACATGTTGTTTTCTTCTTCTTCTTCTTTACTCTAAGGCCAAAACCTTCTAGCTTTGATATCAACTAAACCGGAGGAGCTGCGAGCTGCGCACGGAAAGTGCCGCACGTGCGCAGCTCAAAGACTTTGGATGTTTTCTTCAAGAATCAATCAAGTGCGCCGTCCGATGACGTCACCCAAATAGCATGGCTAATTCATCCTGCTATCTACGGAAAACACCATTTACAGTAAGCAAACTTGCTATTTTTGTTAAATAAACTGAATAAAGCTGCTTGCATAAGTATTCAACCCCTGTGCTGTGGAAACTCCAAGTTTACACAGTTAAGATATTGCCCCAACAATTGACTTACGCTTGGCCTCCTACCTATGAATCATTAAAAAAGGTCAGCTTTTTTGGATAAAAGACCCCCCTAATTCCAGTACCATTGGTCAGACTGTGAATCTGACGGAAAGCTGTGAAAATGCAGACCAAAGAGCATTTTCTAAGGAAATTAAAGATAAAGTTATAGACATGCACAAGACGTGAAAAAAACTCAAAATAATATCCAAGGGCTTGGGTATCCCAGTGAGCACTATTGGATCAATTGTGAGGAAATGGTAGCTGTATCATACCAACCAGACGCTACCTAGACAGTACTGTTCCTCAAAATTCAGCATCAGAGCAAGAAGGAGACATATGAGGGAAGCCACAGAGAAGCCAACAATCACTTTGAAGGAGTTACAGAGTTCAGTGGCTGAGACTGGAATGGAGTTGCACTGGTTAACCATATCACGAGCTCTGCAAACAATTGGCCTACATGGGATGCTGGCTAGAAAGAAGCCATTACTGAAGAAAAACCACGTCGGAGCATGTCTGTAGTTTGTCAGAAAGCATCAGAGTGACCCAGCTAAAATGTGGGATAAGGGTTTTTGGTCAGATGAGACAAAAATGGAGCCTAACTGCCCATTCCTCAGCAAACCCCATCTCAACAGTAAAGTATAGGGGTGGCAGTATCATGTTGTAAGGATGCTTTTTCTCAGTGGGGACTAGGCATTTTAAAATTGAGGGATGGCTGGATGGTGCAACATACAGGGAATACTGCCAAAAAACTAAAACGGGAGAAAGTTCACCTTTCAGCAGGACAATCATCCCAAACACAAGGCCAATGCAACTCGGGAATGGTTCAACAACAAAAAAGTGAATGTTCTACAATGGCCAAGTCAAAGTCCAGATCTCAATCCAATCGAGAATCTGTGGCACTGTTTGAAAATTGCAGTCCATAAGCGTCATCCAACTAACCTGAACAAACTGGAGCAAATCTGACGGGAAGAATGAGCAAAAATCACTCCCAAACAGTGTGCAAAGCTGGCAGATACTTAGCCCAACAGACCTAAAAGCTGTTATTGCAGTAAAAGGAAGTTCTACCAAATACTAGTCTGAAGGGGTTGAATATTTATGCAAGCAGCATTTTTCAGTTTTTAATTTTATTTTACAAAACATGCAGAGAAGTAATGAATTGTGACTTTGCAAACCAGTATGCTCTTAAAGTAAATTTTCAATAAACTTACTGTCTAGAACAATCTGTGTAAGTGTCATTTGTAAACCACACAAATCTGCTGATTTTTTTTTTTTTTTTTTTCAGAGGATCGAATACTTTTGCAGTCCAGCATTTATACTAATTTTTTGTTGCCTGGAAGTTTCCTCCCTCTCCTTTAGGCTTGCAGCTTAGTGCAAAAAATCATAAATTTGGGGTGCAGAAATCCTAAAGAAAACATGGAATGCAAAGTAATCTAATGTGTAACAGTCAGGGGGGAAACTTTGGATGACCCCAAAATAGTCAAAGGAAACAAGGCAATTGCCAAAGTCTAAAAAATTTTAGAGTGCATAGGGAGAGGCAGAACAAGTTGAAAAAAAACATAATAGCACTCTGTACCAAAGGATATAGACAGAATTGAAGCAGTCCAGAGAAGGGCTACCACAATGGTGCAGAGGCAGCACCAGACATCCCCCTTAAATGAGGTACTAAGTGTTTTTCCTATGGACACAAAAGATGGAAAACTCTTTATACATCTGGCTCTTAAGGACTTAAATATACAATATACCGTATTTTTCGCTCCATAAGACGCACTTAGGATTCAGAGGGGGAAAATTAAAAAACAAAATGGTGTGCTAAACCGGCTCTGTTCCCAAGTGTCTGTGCATCTTATGGAGCAAATTAGGGGGAGTGCATAAAATTTGTTTTGTCCCCATTTTGTTTTCGGGTCTGGAGAGGGCCAATTTGGTCCACTCCCTGGATCAGAAATCTTTTATCGTTCTCTTTCTGTGGGAAAACAAAAAAAAACCCCCACCCCAACCCTTTAAATTTAATTAACTACACCCCCCCCCACCCTCCTGATCCCCCCCAAGACTTGCAAAAAAGTCCCTGGTGGTCCTGCGGGGGTCCGGGAGCAATCTCCTGCACTTGGGCCGTCGACTGCCAGTAATCAAAATGGCGCCGATGGCCCTTTGCCCTTACTATGTCACAGGGGCTACCGGTACCATTGGTCGGCCCCTGTTACAAGGTAGGAGCAATGGGGCCATATGGTAGGAGCAGGGGCCGACCAATGGCACCGGTAGCCCCTGTGACATAGTAAGGGCAAAGGGCCATCGGCGCCATTTTGATTACTGGCAGTCGACGGCCCAAGTGCAGGAGATTGCTCCCAGACCCCCGCTGGACCACCAGGGACATTTGGTAAGTCTTGGGGGGGGGATCAGGAGGGTGGGGGGTTGTAATTAGTTTTTGTTTTATTTTTTATATTCGCTCCATAAGACGCACAGACATTTTCCCCCCACTTTTGAGGAAAAAAAGTGTCTTATGGAGCGAAAAATACGGGTATATATCCATACAGGAGAGAGGAGGGAAATGGTAGAAATAATACACAAGCAAACATGTTTTAGTAGAAAGGAAATTGTAGAAAAATACATCATTAGTTCAGGCTTACAGAGGGTGAGCTCAGGAGTAACAGAAAATATTCACAGAAAAGGTGGTGGTGGAAATGAAAACAGTCCAAAATTCAATAAGATATGGGATAAGAGCAAAGGATTTTTAGTTGGCAGAGGAGTGAAGGGGAGGAGAAACATCAACTCCCAACCTATGATAATGCAACAGGAAATAAATTAGGCAGACAGATGGCCCTTATAGTCATTATCTGCTGTCATATTTTATGTATTTGTGGAACTGGATCTTAGTGGGGCAGCAACGCCATGGGCCTTCATTCCCCCCCCCCCCCCATTCCAATCAGTGTTGTGACAATCAGACAGGGGCCACAGACTGACTCCTTGTGGGATCCGTACTCCTGGGGGAATTCTGCGCATAAAAACTGAAAATTCTGCAAAATTCTGCAAACTTTATATTGGTCAAAGTAACACAATTTACATGACATTCTTTAAGTAATTACATTTTAAATTATTACAGAAAAAAGTTATTACTTAAAGTTGCAGAATTTTAAATATTTTGAGCAGAAGTTTCCTAGAAATTCACTGTAAGAGTGTCCTTTTCACATACATACACCCTCATACAGGCTCCCTCATTCTCTCGCGCACTCACACATCCCCTCATACAGAGCCCTCTCTCTTGCATACACAAGATCCCTTTCTCTTTCACACATACATAGTCACTCAGGCTACCTATGTCTCTCTCTCACGCAGCCCTTCACACAGACTCTGGCTCACACCTACATAATCCTTTCACACAGGCTAGCACCCTCACATACACATGATCCCTTTTTCATACACACAAGCTCCCAGTCTCTCACACACACACACACTCCTTCACAATCTCCTCATATAGGCTCCCTCTCTGAAACCCACACTCAAGCATCCCCCCACTTCCCCTCTTACCAACCAAGCTGTCTCTCACCCTCCCCCACACCACCTCTCCTCATATAGGCTCCCTCTCTGAAACCCACACTCAAGCATCCCCCCACTTCCCCTCTTAC
The DNA here is from genome assembly GCF_901001135.1 of Rhinatrema bivittatum. NCBI lineage: Eukaryota > Metazoa > Chordata > Amphibia > Gymnophiona > Rhinatrematidae > Rhinatrema > Rhinatrema bivittatum. Next base: position 290,154,851 of record NC_042615.1, read on the forward strand.
CAACCAAGCTGTCTCTCCCCCTCCCTCCCCCTCCCCCCTCCTCCTCATATAGGCTCCCTCTCTGAAACCCACACTCAAGCATCCCCCCCACTCCCCCTCTTACCAACCAAGCTGTTTCTCACCCTCCCCCACACCCCCTCTCCTCTCTCACACATACATTCTCTCTCACTGGCATCCCCCTCCCCTCTTATAGGCTCCCTCTCTCTGAAACCCACACTCAAGCAGACCCCCCACCCATCCTTTCTTACCTCCCATACTCTCTCTCACACCCTCCTGCTCTCACCCTCCCCTCCCCGACACACATTCTCTCTCACCGGCATGCCACAGGACACGCTCTGCGGCGAAGACGAAGGCCCGACGCGCTGTTCGCGGCGAAAAGGGAAGGGCCCCCGTGTGCCACGAACGGCACACCGGGTCTTCATCTTTGCTGCAAACGGGGTGCGTCCCGCGGCACACGGGGGCCTTCCCTTTTCGCCGGCACACCGGCCTTCATCTTTGCTGCGACTGGGGTGCGTCCCACGGTACACGGGGGCATTCCCTTTTCGTTGCGAACGGCGCACTGGGCCTTCGTCTTCGCCGCGAACCGGAGTGCAACCCACGGCACACGGGTGCCTTCCTTTTACGGTGCGCCGGGCCTTCATCTTTGCTGTGAACAGAGCGCCTCCCGCGGCACACAGGGGCCTTCCCTTTTCGCCGCGAACGGCGTGCCTGGTCTTCGCCACTAACGGAGCATATGCCGGGGTCTCCTGCTATTTTCTGTGCAGAATTTGGCAATTCTGCGCAGATGGGGAATTCTGCGCAAATTCTGCGTTCCGCAATAGTGCAGAATTCCCCCAGGAGTAGATCCGGTATATGTGTTTACAGTGAGTCTGATCATTAAGCATCTTCACCCTTGTAAAGTTGCTGTGAGTACTGCCCTCACAACTTGAATTGAAGTTAGGCATGGGAATCAAACCCTGACCTCCCTCTTAATAGCGTAAAGCTCTGCTGCTGAGCCATTAGGCCAGCCTGCTAATATATTTTGGGGTTTTTCACTGTTGTGGGTAATTTAAGGTGCATACGTCCAGTTGTGACCACACTCCTTTTGTAATTTGCTTCCTCCAAAGCTGTTGTTGAGTTTTTGATTGCTGCATTCTTGTTTTACATGTGTCAACATGATACTTAAGGCTCCCTGACTTACTGGAATTCATAATGATGAGACTGACTAAGTAGGAGGAACTTCCCTGTACTTAGTATTTTTTCAAGCAAGAAACTGTTCTTTAGAACAGTGGTTTTCAACCTTTTTTCGGCCGGGACACACCTGACAGATGGTTCTCACATGCGTGACATACTGAACATGTGACTGTCATGGGGCTAAATGTAAATATATAATCTTCATCCTCAGGAACCCCCTCGACCCCCAAAAATGGGTGCAGAGCAGAACTAGGGCATTATCTATACCACTCACCATATATAAAAAAGATATTCTGGTTCTGATGACATTTCAGTAAAAGCAAAACAAACTCCCTTTTACTTGTAGGCACAATACCCCTCTTTATGAAAAGACAGTAATTTACCACTAATGCATGTCCTATTGAGAAAACACAACAAATAACATTGATACAAATGGCCTACATGCTAGTAAAATACCTCATCTCAGTCACACACCCAGAACTGACCTTCACCACAAATTATAAATATGGAGACAAACTGGAATGGAAAACCAAAACAACCACTCTGCATGCAGTGCAAACCTGGAGAAATGGAAAGAGAAATATAGCACCTAACAAAGTCCCATGATCTGCAATAATGCACACAAGTTAACCCACACAAAGTTACACCTGTATTATGGAACACACTCAAACAGTAACAACCCTACCTATGAAAAGGCAACACTACAAATATTTAAACATGCCCTAAACACTACTTCACCTCCTATTAGGAAAACAGAACAAGCCAAGCTGCTATAGATCCCCACACATAAATAATTGTAAAACTATACTAATAAATGTTACAAAACAGCTGATGAACATAATAACATCCACCAATTAAAAACTCAAAAAAATATGACTGCCATTATAATGGCAGTCAATCAAGAAAAATAAACTTAAAAAGCCACCTTTACTTACCCTCTCTAGCAACTCACCTACCCCTGTCCCTTGCAGGCCAATAGCACACACCAGAAGCAGCAGTGGCTGCTGAAGCTCTGACCTCAAGGTCCTCTTCCTTAGGGCCCACAACCAGTCACTTATACACAGTCTTTGTCTCTCATGCACACATACCATTCACCTCCCTGATCAGTCTCTGTCTCACACACACACACACACACCATTCACCTCCCTGATCAGTCTCTGTCTCACATACACACACACCATTCACCTCCCTGACTAGTCTCTGTCTCACACACACACAAACACACACACAACATTCACCTCCCTGATCAGTCTGTCTCACACACACACCATTCACCTCCCTGATCAGTCTGTCTCACACACACACCATTCACCTCCCTGATCAGTCTGTCTCACACACACACCATTCACCTCCCTGATCAGTCTGTCTCTCACACACACACATACCATTCACCTCCCTGACTAGTCTCTGTCTCACACACACACACACACACACCAGTCACCTCCCTGACCAGTCTCTGTCTCACACACAGACACACCAGTCACCTCCCTGACCAGTCTGTCTCACACACACACACCAGTCACCTCCCTGATCAGTCTTCTGTCTCACACACACACCAGTCACCTCCCTCACCAGTCTCTTCTCACACACCAATCACCTCATTGACCAGTCTCTGCCTCACACACACACACCAGTCACCTCCCTGACTAGTCTCTGTCTCTCTCACACACACACCAGTCACCTCCCTGACTAGTCTCTGTCTCACACTCACACCAGTCACCTCCCCGACCCAGTCCCTGTCACACACACCAGTCACCTCCCTGACCAGTCTCTGTCTCACACACATGCACACACACACCATTCACCTCCCTGATCAGTCTGTCTTATACGCACACAGACACACACACAGACACACACACACCATTCACCTCCCTGACTAGTCTCTGTCTCACACCCACACACACCAGTCACCTCCCCGACTCAGTCCCTGTCACACTCACCAGTCACCTCCCTGACCAATCTCTCTCACACACACACACTAATCACCTCCCTGACCAGCCTGTCACACATACACCCCAACCAGTCACCTCCCTGACCAGTCTCTGTCTCTCACACACACACACAGACACACCAGTCACCTCCCTGACTAGTCTCTGTCTCACACACACACACACACACAGACACACCAGTCACCTCCCTGACCAGTCTGTCTCACACACACACACACACACACCAGTCACCTCCCTCACCAGTCTCTGTCTCTCACACACCAGTCACCTCCCTCACCAGTCTCTGTCTCTCACACACCAGTCACTTCCCTCACCAGTCTCTGTCTCTCACACACCAGTCACTTCCCTCACCAGTCTTCTGTCTCACACACACACCAGTCACCTCCCTGACCAGTCTCTGCTCACACACACACACCAGTCACCTCCCTGATCAGTCTGTCTCACACACACACGCCAGTCACCTCCCTGATCAGTCTGTCTCACACACACACACACACACACCATTCACCTCCCTGACTAGTCTCTGTCTCACACACACACACACACCCACCATTAACCTCCCTGATCAGTCTGTCTCACACACACACCATTCACCTCCCTGATCAGTCTGTCTCACACACACACACCATTCACCTCCCTGACTAGTCTCTCTCACACACACACACCAGTCACCTCCCCGACCCAGTCCCTGTCACACACACCAGTCACCTCCCTGACCAGTCTCTGTCTCACACACATGCACACACACACCATTCACCTCCCTGATCAGTCTGTCTCACACATACACGCGCACACACACACACCATTCACCTCCCTGATCAGTCTGTCTTATACGCACACAGACACACACACAGACACACACACACCATTCACCTCCCTGACTAGTCTCTGTCTCACACACACCCACACACACCAGTCACCTCCCCGACTCAGTCCCTGTCACACTCACCAGTCACCTCCCTGACCAGTCTCTCTCACACACACACACTAGTCACCTCCCTGACCAGCCTGTCACACATACACCCCAACCAGTCACCTCCCTGACCAGTCTCTGTCTCTCTCTCACACACACACACACACACAGACACACCAGTCACCTCCCTGACCAGTCTGTCTCACACACACACACACACACACACACACACACACACACACACCAGTCACCTCCCTCACCAGTCTCTGTCTCTCACACACCAGTCACCTTCCTCACCAGTCTCTCTCTCTCACACACCAGTCACTTCCCTCACCAGTCTCTCTCTCACACACCAGTCACTTCCCTCACCAGTCTTCTGTCTCACACACACGCCAGTCACCTCCCTGATCAGTCTGTCTCACACACACACACACACACACACATCATTCACCTCCCTGACTAGTCTCTGTCTCACACACACACACAAACACACACACACACCATTCACCTCCCTGACTAGTCTCTGTCTCACACATACACACACCCACCATTCACCTCCCTGATCAGTCTGTCTCACACACACACCATTCACCTCCCTGATCAGTCTCTCACACACACACACACACACACACCATTCACCTCCCTGACTAGTCTCTGTCTCACACACACACACACACACACCAGTCACCTCCCCGACCCAGTCCCTGTCACACACACCAGTCACCTCCCTGACCAGTCTCTGTCTCACACACATGCACACACACACCATTCACCTCCCTGATCAGTCTGTCTCACATACACACCATTCACCTCCCTGATCAGTCTGTCTCACACACACACACATACACACACACACACACCATTCACTTCCCTGATCAGTCTGTCTCACACACACACACACCATTCACCTCCCTGACGAGTCTGTCTCACACACACACCAGTCACCTCCCAGACCCAGTCCCTGTCACACACACCAGTCACCTCCCTGACCAGTCTGTCTCACATACATGCACACACACACCATTCACCTCCCTGATCAGTCTCTGTCTCACACACATGCACACACACACCATTCACCTCCCTGATCAGTCTGTCTCACATACACACCATTCACCTCCCTGATCAGTCTGTCTCACACACACACACATACACACACACACACACCATTCACTTCCCTGATCAGTCTGTCTCACACACACGCACACCAGTCACCTCCCAGACCCAGTCCCTGTCACACACACCAGTCACCTCCCTGACCAGTCTCTGTCTCACACACATGCACACACACACACCATTCACCTCCCTGATCAGTCTGTCTCACACACACACACACACCATTCACCTCCCTGACTAGTCTCTGTCTCACACACACACACACACACACCAGTCACCTCCCAGACCCAGTCCCTGTCACACACACCAGTCACCTCCCTGACCAGTCTGTCTCACACAAATGCACACACACACCATTCACCTCCCTGATCAGTCTGTCTCACACATACACGCGCACACACACAACATTCACCTCCCTGATCAGTCTGTCTCACACAAATACACACCATTCACGTCCCTGATCAGTCTGTCTCATACACACACAGACACTCACACACACCATTCACCTCCCTGACTAGTCTCTGTCTCACACACACCCACACACACCAGTCACCTCCCCGAGTCAGTCCCTGTCACACACACCAGTCACCTCCCTGACCAGTCTCTCTCTCACACACACACACTAGTCACCTCCCTGATCAGCCTGTCACACACCCCAACCAGTCACCTCCCTGACCAGTCTCTGTCTCTCTCACACACACACACCAGTCACCTCCCTGACCAGTCTGTCTCACACACACACACACACACACACACACACACACACCAGTCACCTCCCTCACCAGTCTCTGTCTCTCACACACCAGTCACCTCCCTCACCAGTCTCTGTCTCTCACACACCAGTCACCTCCCTCACCAGTCTCTGTCTCTCACACACCAGTCACTTCCCTCACCAGTCTTCTGTCTCACACACACACCAGTCACCTCCCTGACCAGTCTCTGCTCACACACCAGTTACCTCCCTGACCAGTCTCTGTCTCACACACACACACCAGTCACCTCCCTGATCAGTCTGTCTCACACACACACACACACACCAGTCACCTCCCTGACCAGTCTCTGCTCACACACCAGTTACCTCCCTGACCAGTCTCTGTCTCACACACACACACCAGTCACCTCCCTGATCAGTCTGTCTCACACAGACACACACACACCAGTCACCTCCCTGACTAGTCTCTGTCTCACACACACACACACCCACCATTCACCTCCCTGATCAGTCTCTCTCACACACACACACACACCATTCACCTACCTGACTAGTCTCTGTCTCACACACACACACGCACACCAGTCACCTCCCCAACCCAGTCCCTGTCACACACTCCAGTCACCTCCCTGACCAGTCTCTCTCACGCACACACACACCATTCACCTCCCTGATCAGTCTCTGTCTCACACACGTGCACACACACACACCATTCACCTCCCTGATCAGTCTGTCTCACACATACACGTGCACACACACACACCATTCACCTCCCTGATCAGTCTGTCTCACACATACACGTGCACACACACACCATTCACCTCCCTGATCAGTCTGTCTCACACACACACCATTCACCTCCCTGATCAGTCTCTGTCTCACACACGTGCACACACACACACACCATTCACCTCCCTGATCAGTCTCTCACACATACACGTGCACACACACCATTCACCTCCCTGATCAGTGTGTCTCACACACACACACACACCAGTCACCTCCCTGACCCAGTCCCTGTCACACACACTAGTCACCTCCCTGACCAGCCTGTCACACATACACCCCAACCAGTCACCTCCCTGACCAGTCTGTCTCTCACACACACAGACACACCAGTCACCTCCCTAACCAGTCTGTCTCACACACACACACCAGTCACCTCCCTGACCAGTCTCTGCTCACACACACACACACACACACACCAGTCACCTCCCCGACCCAGTCCCTGTCACACACACTAGTCACCTCCCTGACCAGCCTGTCACACACACACCCCCAACCAGTCACCTCCCTGACCAGTCTGTCTCTCACACACACACAGACACACCAGTCACCTCCCTGACCAGTCTGTCTCTCACACACACACAGACACACCAGTCACCTCCCTAACCAGTCTGTCTCACACACACACCAGTCACCTCCCTGACCAGTCTCTGCTCACACACCAGTCACCTCCCTGACCAGTCTCTGTCTCTCACACACACACACCAGTCACCTCCCTGACCAGTCTCTGTCTCTCACACACACACAGCAGTCACCTCCCTGATTAGTCTCTGTCTCACACACACAGCAGTCACCTCCCTGATTAGTCTCTGAAACACACACACACACAGCAGTCACCTCCCTGACTAGTCTCTCTCACATACACACAGCAGTCACCTCCCTGACCAGTCTCTCTCACACACAAACACACACAGCAGTCACCTCCCTGACCCAGTCCCTGTCACACACACCAGTCACCTCCCTGACCTGCCTGTCTCACACACACCCCAACCAGTCAGCTCCCTGACCAGTCTCTGTCTCACACACACACCCCAACCAGTCCACCTCCCTGACCAGTCTCTGTCTCACATACACACACAGAGTCATCTTCCTGACCAGTCTGTCTCACAGAAACACATCACCTCCGATCATGGTCTCTCTCAGTCACACACATGCGCTCCCACTTACATACAAGCTCCTAATCACACACAAATGCTCTTGCTCCCATTCTACCACACACACACAAAGCTGCCACATGCGCACACACAAGCTGCCACTCGTGCACAAACAAACACATACGCTCACGTTGAGCCTCTTCTCATTGCTTGGCCCAATAAGCCTAGCCACTGCCGGCCCGGCCTCCGGCGCTCAGCGTCTCTCTGCTCTTCGCCCGGCCTCCAGCAGCAGCATGCAGGGTGTCTCCACTCTTCGGCCCGGCCTCCAGCGGTGGCACTCCCCTATCAACTGCATCGGTCAGTCCGCCCCTGGGGAGAAGGGAAGCACAAGTGGGGCAGTGGGACACCGGGAGCTGCGACACACCTGCCAGTGCTTGGCGACACACTGGTGTGTCACGACACACCGGTTGAGAATCGTTGCTTTAGAATAATGGATTCTTTGCAGATTGTGATGTCTTTTGTAACTGTAATGCTGTATATGAACTTTCTAGACCACATATGTCATATTTACAAATTCTGAAGGGTGCTATGTGATCTTAGAAGCTCATGCATAGCATCTTTGATCATTTCTTAGCGTCCAGTCAGATGAATCCAGAACAAGTGGGTTATGCATCTCTACCAGCAGATGGAGAGGGAGCAAACCGATGTCACAGTACGTGTACCCCTGCAGCGACATCACTCTGCCAGTATTCTCCATCTCCATCAGATGGTGGACATGCATCTCCCTACTGGGCATTGCTTCATTTTGAAAAAGGAGAATTAAGGATATTACATTTGCGCCGCTCTCCTGCGGTGATACCAAAAGGTCCCTCCCACAGTTGAGAATTCCTAAGGTGATTTCTGTGGTCCCTCAGATGAGAGCCTTGGTCCAGTAGCTGTTTTTTTAGCCAGCATGGACTTAGCTGCTTAAGCGGATGAAAGACAGCAGGTGCAGGAAGTTGAGCGTGGTGACTGCATATGCCCTCTCCCCCCTGCAGCCAGAGACCGTCTTTACTCAGCCAGGTAAAGCTGAGCTCAGGTAAGTTTTATATATATTTCCCTGTATATACCTGGATCAGTCCAGACTGCTGGGTTTTGCCTCCCTTCCAGCAGATGGAGACAGAGAAAGGTTCACAGGCACCGCCTCTTAACCTGGTGTGCCACCTGCTGCTCCTCAGTATTTCTCTGTCTTCAGGAGATGGAGGAGGTGCAAAACCGGCGGATCTGACCCAAGCATTACTTGAGAAAAAAAAAGAAGACAGAAGTTTAAGGGAAGAAGAGACCTCCCAGGGACTAGCTAGGTCCTGATGGGACCATTCTCCCTGGTCGTAGGCAGGAGATGAGCAGGGGTTGGGAACCCAAATTATTTGCTCCATGGGGTGCTGGGGGTCATATCTGGTGGTCCAGTTTACTCCCCCCCCCCCTTCAGTCTCTCCTTTAGCCCTTGCCTTTTTTTCAGAAAAGGCTTCTGTTTCTTTATTTGCTTTACTGTCTCTGCGATAAAGTTTAAAAACAAAAACAAAAAAAACAAGCACTCAAGGCAGTCAGAGCAGGCAACGGCTGTTTGCAGCAGATGGGAAGGCTGCTTGTTGGAAGACTCGGCTGGGCAGGATCGCCCGGTCACTGATGACTGTGCTGAACTCTTTCCTCCGTCTTCCCCAGGCTTGTCAGTGTCTGTCATGCGACCTGGGCACAGCAGCATGCCTCACATGAGTCGTTGCTCGTTAGGTAGGGATCTGTTTTACAGCCACGATTCGGCTGAATGCTGCGACCGTTGTCTCCCCAAAGGGGAGACTCCTCCGGATACATCCGAGCTAGTTTTGGCAAAACAGCACAGCTCTGGCAGAGCAATTGCTGCCCTAGATGCTCAGGCTGATCGTTCCATCTCAGCATGGGAACGGCGACCATTTTAGATACTTTTCACACAGCAGAGGCAAGGGCATTAGGGGGAGGGGATCTCCCTCGGCGCTTTCCTGCCGAATTTCACTCCGATGGGGGCCAGTGGGGTCTGCTCTGATGGGGACCCCAGTTCCCTGGGAGGGTTTTTTGGGGGTCAACCTGCCTTTTCCCCAGAGTTTATTCTTTTAATGCAGCAGGCTTTCAAAAGAGGGGGTCTCCACCAAGTCAGGTTCCAGAGAGTCCACCTGGTAAGGAGGCCAGAAAGGAGCATCCACCGGCGGTGACACGGATTCGCACACTTCACACCCGTGTGGTGCAGGGGTTATCCCGGGATTTTGTTTGATGAGTCCGATCAGGAAGAGGGTCATGGGGATCCCCCTTTGCCCTCCGATAGCCTGGTTTGCTTCCTTTCATGGAGGGTGATGACCCTAAGGTGGTCCGTTTGTTCCGCCGTGAGGAACTGGCTCCCTTAATCCCATACATCCTGGAGGAGTTGGGTATTGTGACTGCTCCTGTTGACCCAAGTCCAGACAAGGTTGATCCAGTCCTAGGGGGGGGGGGGCTGCAGGGCCCCACTCAAACCTTTCCTCTTCATGCAATAGTGCAGCAGTTGAATGGTCCGGGAGTGGGCTACTCCTGAGATGGGACTCAAGGTTGGCAGAACCATGGACAAGCTATACCCTTTGCCGGAGGAAACTTTGGAGCTGTTAAGGGTTCCCAAAGTGGACGCATCAGTTTCTGCAGTCACGAAGCGGATAACCATTCTGGTGGCCAGAGCAGCAGCATTGAAGGATCTCCAGGATTGCAAGCTGGAAGGTCACCTCAAGGATTTTCGAAGTTTCTGCCCTTGGCATTCAGGCTGCGGTTTGCAGTAGCTACATGCTTCAGGTAAGCCTCCGAGGGGTGCAACAGTTACTAAGTGCCAAGGATCTAGAGCCCCAGGAGAAGAAGCAGGCGCTACATCTGGAAGCTGCCGTAGCTTATGGAGCTGATGCCTTGTATGAACTCCTTCACACCTCGTCATGGAGGCTCTTGTGGCTCCGAAATTGGGCTGCAGACATATCTTCGAATGTTCAGCGCTGTGCCGTTCCCTTCAAGGGCAAGCTGCTATTTGGGGAGGACCTGGAGCAGCTAATCAAGCAGCTGGGTGATAATAAGGTGCATAAGCTCCCGGAATATAAGCAGAAAGGACAGAAAACTTTCTCCCCGGCTCGCTCTCACTTTCATAGCCAAAGGCATTTTCAGCAGAGCAAGGCTCAGAGTGTGGGCCAGAGGCAAGCGTCGGGGAGGTTCCAGTCTTGATTGCAGGTCTACCGCAGACATCGAGCAGTCCGGGATGGCTCCGGACAGGGGCCCAGCGGGGCCAAGTCTGCCCAATGAGTTATGGCCAACCTAGTCCTCTGACTCTGTCACAGGGGGCCGACTGACTCTCTTTTATGAGGAGTAGGTCAAGATCACGTCAGACCAGTGGGTAGTCAGCGTGATAGAACACGGCTACGTATTAGAATTTGCTCGTCCACTCCGCAGTCTTTTTCTGGTGTCCCCTTGCGGTTCTCCGGAAAAAGAGTTGTCATTCACCAGACCCTGGATCAGCTCCGAAGTCTGGGGGCCATCATTCCAGTCCCTCAATCAGAGCAAGGAATGGGACGTTACTCCATTTACTTCGTCGTCCCAAAGAAGGAGGGAACCTTTCGGCCCATCCTGGATTTAAAGAAGGTGAACAAAGGTGCCCCGTTTTTAGATGGAGACACTCTGCTCGGTCATTGCAGCAGTACTGAAGGGTGAATACCTGGCATGCCTAGATCTGATGGAAGCCTATCTCCACATCGGGATTTTCTGGAACCATCAGAGGTTCCTCAGATTTATGGTTCTGGGGCAACATTTCCAGTTTTGTGCTCTACCATTCGGCCTTGCCATGGCCCCACAGACCTTCACCAAAGCGGCGGCCCTACGGAAGGAAGGGATTCTAGTGCATCCTATCTGGATGATTTGGCATATCCGAGCGAAGTCGGCAGACTAATGCTCGCAGGCATTGGTTGTGGTCTTTCGCCGCCTGAGGTCCCTGGGCTGGGTGGTCAACCTCGCCAAGAGCCATCTAGCCCTCTCCCAGGTCCTGGACTTTTTGGGAACGTATTTCGATAACTGAGTGGGCAAGGTCTTTCTCTCAGAGGACAGAATTCTCAAATTGCGCAGCTAAGTCCGGAGCCTGTTGCAAGCCTCTATGCCCAGGCTCTGGGATTACTTTCAGGTTCTTGGTTCCATGGCATCAACCTTAGAGCTGGTCCCGTTGGCCTTTGCGCATATGAGACCTCTATAAGCTGCTTTGCTGTCCCGCTGGAACCCACTGTTGGAGCAATTCCACCTCCCACTGCCGCTTACGGTCATTGCCAGATCCAGTCTTTCATGGTGATTTACCCAGGGCCATTTGGAGCACGGGGTGAATCTGGAGATACCCTGGTGGATGGTGGTGACAACAGATGCCAGTCTGTCCGGCTGGGGAGCAGTATATCAGACTCTGTTGGTTCAGGGCCGGTGGACTCCGGTAAAGGCGTCCTGGTCGATCAATCATCTTGAGACGCAGGCCGTTCAGCTGGTTCTGGAGAGCTTCTTCCCCCTCCGCCGTCAGGTGGTCAGAGTCTTGTCAGACAATGCAACGACCATAGCCTATATCAATCGGCAGGGAAGAACCAAGGGGTCGTCCTCTAGCTCTCGAAGCGGAGATGCTGATGTCCTGTGTGGAGCAGCATCTAGCGATGTTGGCAGCATCACATGTTGTGGGATTGACCAACATACAAGCGGACTTCCTCAGCCGCCAACAGCTAGACCCAGGGGAATGGGAACTGTCCAAAACCGCCATGCGCCTGATATGTCACAGGTGGGGCAAACCTCATGTAGATACTATGGCGACTCACGCAAATGCCAAGGCGCCACGCTTTTTCAGTTGCAGAAGGGAGTCGATGCATTGGTGGTCCCTTGGCCTCACGATGTTCTCCTTTACATGTTCCCTCCTTGGCCGCCAGTGGGCAAGGTAATCAGGATGATAGAACTTCACCCGAGACAAATGATTCTTGTGGCTCCAGAGTGGCCGTGAAGGCCTTGGTTCGCAGACCTCGTGAATCTCGCCTTGGATGGGCCCCTGCATCCCAAATCTCCTTCACCAAGGCCCTTTGTTTTTCGATCAGGCTGATCGCTTTTGTCTTGCGGCCTGGCTTTTGAGAGACGACAGTTGAGGAAGAAAGGCTACCTGGAGATGGTTATTTCTACCCTACTGCGGGCCCAGAAAACCTCTACGTCCTTGGCATGTGTTTGTGTCTGGAAGGTCTTCGAGTCCTGGTGCCAACCTCAGGGGGTGGAACCTCAAAGGGCTTTGGTGACTCTAGTTCTTTCCTTTCTGAAGAATGGCCTTGAGAAAGGGTTGTCTTATAATTCCCCGAAGGCTCAGGTCTCTGCTCTGGGGTGTCTGAGGGGCCATATTCAGGGTTCTCCTCTGGTGGCTCATCCTGATGTGGTGCGTTTTCTCTATTTATTTATTTATTTATTTATTTATTTATTTATTAGTTTTATATACCGACTTTTCATGCAAGCATATCAAATCGGTTTACAGTAGTTAGCAAATATTAATTTAAAAATATTTGCATTTCCAAAGAAGAAAGGAAGTATACATAGTTTCATAATGTAAATAATTAAATAGTAAAGAACATAAACTAAAATAGTAGGCTAAGTAATCATAAAATTTAAACAATTAGGCAGTATAGTAAAGGTAGAGATAATAAAATAAAAATATATACATTACCTTGATATAAAATCAGAGATGTGAAATAATTATGTTAACAGCTCTTGGAAGGCTTGTTTGAAAAGCCAAGTTTTAATCTCCTTTTTAAATAATTTGACGTCTGCTTCTAATTGTAATTCCTGTAGATTAGAGTTCCATAGTTGGAGTCCAGCAATAGAGAGAGTTCTTTCTCTTTCATTATTTAGATGCGCAATTTTGGGGGAAGGGATTGGCAACATCCCTGTTCCCGGTTGATCTAGTAATTCTTGAAGGAATATGGAAGTGAAGTGACGAAGTTAGCCATTCAATTTTTTCATTGTAGAGGGTTTTGTGTATTAGGGACAAGATTTTATGCTGGGCCCTGTATTTGTCCGGTAGCCAATGTAGTTCTTTTAATATTAGGGTGATATGTTCAGTTCTTCTAGTACCTGTCAAGAGTCTAGTTGCAGAGTTCTTCAGAAGTTGCAATGGTCTTGTGATATTTGCAGGTAGTCCTAAAAATAGTGAATTGCAGTAGTCTAATCTTGAGAAGACAAGTGCTTGTAAAACAGTTCTAAAATCTTTTGGGAATAGGAAGGGTTTTAATCTTTTGAGGATGTTTAATTTGAAGTAACCTTTGCTTATGATTTTTTTAACGCAGGATTTCATTGAGAATTCGGAATCTATAAGAATCCCTATATCTCGTACTTCTAGGGAGATGGGGGTAATTTTTGGCCGCTTCTTGAATTTCAAGCTCTTTTGTCTTGCTTAATTTAGGTGAGATGAATAGGATTTCAGTTTTTTTAGTATTTAGGGAAAGATGCATTTGAGTTAATACCTTTTCAATGGCGGATTGGTATATATCCCAGAGCTTAAGAGTTTGGTCAATAGATTTTTGGATCAGTATTAAAATCTGAACGTCGTCAGCATAGATAAAATGTGTTAGACTGAGGCCTGATAGAATTCTGCATAATAGGAGCATATAGATATTAAAAAGTGTTGAGGATAGAGAGGATCCCTGGGGTACTCCATAGTTGAGATTGATAGGATGTGATTCGTTATCAAAACATTTTACTTTGAAGGTTATATTTTGTAGGTACGAGTTAAACCATTTGAGCATGGAGTCCTTAATGCCTATTTCGTTTAGTCTATCAAGGAGGATTTTATGATTAACTGTATCAGAGGCTGCTGATATGTCTAGCAAGATCAGGAAGTAAGATTGGCTGTTATCGGTTCCTCTTAGGATGATATCTTGTAGTGAAGTTAAAAGGGTCTCTGTACTAAAATATTTTCTAAATCCATGTTGTGCTGGATACAGGGTACTATGTATTTCAAGATAATCTGTTAGTTGATTGTTAATTGCTTTCTAAAGAATTTTTGATATACAAGGTAAATTAGAAATGGGTCTTAGGTTTGAAAGATCATATGAGTTGGCTTGTGGTTTTTTTGTGATTGGTTTTACTATTGCGGATTTCAAAATGTGTGGGACATTAGCTTCGGTTATGGACAGGTTAATTATATCGGCAGTAGGTTTGGAGACTATATTGGTGATTGTTTTTAATAGTTTTGTTGAAATATGGTCAACTGTGTGGGCAGCTGGGTTCATTTTTTTAATTATACCATCAATTTCAAGGGATGAAACTGTGTCGAAGGAGGTTAAATGGTCTTTAGGGTTACTTGGTAGTACAATTTGGTTAGAATTCTGGGGAGCTATGTTTTTTATTATGCTTAAAGTTTTTTTCCTTAAAATATTGAGCAATTGTATTGCAATTAAAAGAATTGTTTGATGTGGGAGTTTCAATGGGACTGGTCAAGTCTTTTACATATGAGAACAGAACTCTAGGGTTATATTGAAATTTATTTATTTTGTTAGAATAAAATTCTTTTTTTGCTTTATTGGTGAATTTGTTGTATTTATGTAATGTTTCAGTGGACGGAGAAACTCTCCAATGTCTCTCAGCTTTTCTCAGTGTTTTAAATATTCTTAATTCTTTGTTGTACCATTGGGTGTGGTGTTTTTTGTTAATGGAAATATCTTTTTTAATAATTGGGCAGCAATTATCAGCTACTCTTTTTGTTAAAGAGAACCATGAGTTGATTGCATTATCACTGTTTGATGTATCTATGTTATTCAGAGCTTTTGAGATATGATCAGTTAGGGTATTTAGTTGACATGATTTCCTGTATTCAATTTTGGTCTTGGTGGCTGGGGGTGCTACGGTTGAGTATTGGATATTAATATCACTAGTAATTAGTTTATAATCAGACCACAGGATTGGGTTAGTAGTAGGACTGAGAGTGGTATTGAAATAAGAGTTGATGAATATTAAGTCTAGTGTGTGTCCTGCTTTGTGGGGTAGATTTCTAAATTTGTGCGATCGCGTACTTTTGTTCGCGCAGCAGGCGCAAACAAAAGTACACTGGATTTTATAAGATTCGCGCGTAGCCGCGTGTATCTTATAAAATCCGGGGTTGGCGCGCGCAAGGGGGTGCACATTTGTGCAACCTGTGCGCGCCGAGCCCAGCGCGCGCTGCCTGTTCCCTTCCCCTACCTAACCCACCCCCCCCGGCCCTATCTAAACCCCCCCCCTTACCTTTGTTCCACGATTTACGCCTGCTAAAAGCAGACGTAAATCTGTGCGCGCCAGCACCCGACCCAGGGGCTGGTCCAGAGGCCCCGCCCCCGCAACGCCGCGTCACGCCCCCGAAACGCGTCATTTTAGACGCGCCCCTGACACGCCCCTTTTAGAAAGCCCCGGGACTTACGCGCGTCCCGGGGCTTTGGGCGCGCCGGTGGCCTATACAAAATAGGCGCGCCAGACCCTGCGTGCGTAAATCTGGCCGGATTTACGTGCGCAGGGCATTTAAAATCCGCCCCTGTGGGTTGATTGATTCACTATTTGTTGAAAACCTAATGCTGACACTGAGTTTAAGAAGGCCTCACAGTTGTGAGATAATGGGTCTTTGTCGACATGTAAGTTAAAGTCACCGAGTATGATGGTAGGAATTTCAGTTTTTAGGTTAGTAACAAAAAATTCAATTAATGGAGAGACATTAAGTTCTAGTAAGCTTGGGGTGCGTAGATTTGTAGACATTGCTCCTTAAAAATGGCTAATTGCCACCAAAAATAGTGTTGGCAACATTTTTCTAGTTGATTCCCCCCCCTTCCCCCTTTTTTTTTTTTAATTTAGGTCAGTCTATAGCTAGGGATTCTGCACTCGTAAGGACTTAACATCCTGCTTGTCCTCGGAAAAAGGAGAACGTTTCTTACCTGTAACAAGTGTTTTCTGAAGATAGCAGGATGCAAGTCCTCACAAAATCCACCTGCTTCCCCTTGAAGTTGGTTCTTTATGTTTATGCATAAATAGATTGTGGAAGAGCTAAGGTTGCAATGTGGTGGTAAAGGTTGCGCTGCACATGCTCAGTCAAACATACCAAAAGCTTCTTGAAGTTTGTAAATAAATCATCTGCACCAAGCTCTGTCATTTGATATCATTTGCTAGTGAGAGCTTACATCCTCTTGTCGGATGACACCTGTTACATATAAGAAACTTTTGCTTTACCATCCAACAGTTCTAAAAGAACCAAATTATGCAATCACAGTTTTAGAACAAATACATTTATACTGGACCAATTCCCTGCTTCAGGGTCTTGCAAAGGGGCAATCTTTGGGGAGTCGTTAATGACAATCTGCCAGATATCAGTGTTGGTATTTTTATTCCTATCACCCACTGATGATAGCGTAACTGACAGGACTTAGAAGCCACAGATTAGAGGAGAACTTGAATGCCCCTGGCGTAAAGGCCTCCAAAGGCTAAAATGCAAGTTGTGTAAAATTCAGAGTCTCTGAATGGTAGCAGCATTGCAGTTTTATTCCTACTGCCTGCTGATGATATTGACATTGGACAGAACTTAGAAGCCAAAGATCAGGGCAAAATAGGTGAAGCTTGAATGCCCCCATAGCAACAGCCCTTCAAGGTCTCACATTATGATAAAATCCTCTACAAACTTTTAGGACCTTTGTAGAAGTGACCAAATAAATTACGCATGCCAAAACAAAAGCTTAAGTCATGAGCTAGCAAACTTCTTCAAAAACAAGATAATCAAAATAAAAGAAAACCTTAATAATAACATGCCACACAACATAAAGCTAACCAACAAGGACATATCGTCATGGTCCACATTCGAACCAGTCTCATCCAAAGAGACAGAGAACCTTCTAAAAACACTAAATCCAGCCCACCACGAGCTCGACAAAATTCCTACTCAAACACTAAAAGGAATCTCACAAACTATCATCCCAACCATCACGGCAATCATCAGTAAATCCCTGGAAGAAGGAGAAATCCCAGTCACACTAAAAATGGCCACTATCAAACCCATTATAAAAAAAAAAAAAAAAAGAACCTGGACCCAAATGACCAAACAACTACAGACCCATCTCTAACCTACCCCTCCTAGCTAAATTAACTGAAAGGGTAGTTCTCAAGCAACTTAACGATCACCTAGAACAAAACCACATCCTACATCCAATGCAACACCTTACTTCTAACACGATCAGATACAATTCTAAGAGGTTTTGACAACGGACATCGCTTCATACTAATCCTTCTAGACCTATCTGCAGCCTTCGACACTGTCGAACATAATAGCCTAATCAACCGACTACAAGAAATAGGACTGACAGACATAACTCTTAAATGGTTCATTTCCTTCCTAAATAACAGATCATTCCAGGTAAACATCAACAATATAAACTCAGAGCCAATCCCACTTGAAACAGGAGTACCTCAAGGTTCAGCATTATCCTCCACCCTGTTCAATATATACCTCCTCTCTTTATGCCAACTACTATCGAGTCTCGGAGTCACATACTTCATGTATGCCGACGACATATAGCTAATCATTCCTATATCAAATAATCTAGAAGAAACCCTTAAACTTGCAGCCACCTATCTCAAAAACATAAAGAATCTCCTAAATCAAATGAACCTACGCCTCAACATGGACAAGACAGAATGCATTCTGCTTAAGAGAAAAAACTCCGAAGAAAACACCTACAACACCATGGTTCTAGACGATATCATCATCATACCAAGAGAAAACCTCAAAGATCTAGGAATATGGATTGATCCTGAACTGAATCTCAGACATCACAAAGAAGGCTTCTACAAACTACTAATCCTTAAGCGCTTAAAACCACTTCTGAATCTACCAGACTTTAGAACCAATCTCCAATCCCTGATCTTTTCAAGCTTCGACTACTGCAATGCCCTACTCCTTGGACTCCCTAAAACTACCACACATCCACTCCAAATTCTTCAAAACGCCACCGCAAGACTTCTCACCAGACACAAAAAATTTGATCACATCACACCAACTCTAAAAGAACTTCACTGGCTACCCATCAAAAAACAGATAGAATACAAAACACTAACTATCCTACATAAATCAATGCACAACACTGAATTCACCATCCTAAAGAACATTCTTCAACAGCATAAACCTCAACGAAACACTAGATCCACAAACAAAGCTCTATTCACAATACCCCCAGTCTCATCCACCAAACTAACCACCACAAGACAGAGAGCTTTATCAATAGCTGGACCCCGGCTATGGGACACACTACTAGGACACCTAAGGATGCAAAACAACTCAATAATATTCAAAAAAGCACTAAAAACATGGCTATTTCAACAAGCCTACAAAGACGGCATTGGTTAAACAACACAGACACACGAATCTCAACAACATGTTCACACTTATAATACCAAGCACTTCTCTCACATTATGACTTGAATGTCAATGTACTTTCCACAGAATATCATCCATTACACTCACTGTTATTAATGTTATATTGATGCCCAACTACAATTTATTATATTTGGTTTACACTATTTTATATTGTTTACACTGTTATGAATGTTATATTGTTATCACTATTATTAATGTTACCTACTGTAAGAGTCGTTGCAACTGTAAACCGGAGTGAAGGCTTGTACCAAACTTCGGTATAGAAAACCCCACAAAATAAATAAAAATTAAGGCTGCATTAAGGTTCATAATTAATATGTTTTTTTTTTTTGTTTAATATAATCCAGTGCATTTAAAGGAAGGGGTAAAGGGCGACACATCTTAAGTATAATTTAGAGATACCCAAAATCAACAGGAACAATATTTAGTTCAGTCCTTGAACATCACTCTGTCATAGACTGCATCAAGGGGGTAGTGTGCAACTTTGTCGATAGTTCTACCACTAACAAAAACAGAAAAAACACCAAACTGTTCCTCCCTATATCAAACCCAAACCTATTACATAGAACAATATCAAAATTATACATTTTACATGAAATATATACAATTTTACAACACTTAATTCTTTGAGGAAAGCATCCTTACATATAGCATAATAGAAAAAGGGGCCAATGGGCCAATCAGAATCTGCGGTTAAGTACCTCTTTTTTTTCTTGTGACAGAGCTAAACTAGTATGTGTTCTTCCGTTTACCCCAGAGACATGTCATGTACAATAAAGTATTAGAACACTTTGGGGTAGATTTTATAAATTTACGCGCCAGCGTACTTTTGTTCGTGCACCAGGCGCGAACAAAAGTACGCTGGATTTTATAAGATATGCGCCTATATTATAAAATCCGGGGTCGGCGTGCGCAAGGGGGTGCACATTTGTGCAACCTGCGTGCGCCGAGCCCAGCGCGTGCTGCCTGTTCCCTCCAAGGCCGCTCCGAAATCGGAGCGGCCTCGGAGGGAACTTTCCTTCCGCTTCCCCTCACCTTCCCCTCCCTTCCCCTACCTAACCCACCCCCCCGGCCCTATCTAAACCCCCCTACCTTTGTTGGCAGATTTACGCCTGCCGGCTGCTGGCGCCATCACCCGATCCAGGGGCTGGTCCGGAGGCCTCGACCATGCCCCCAGGCCGGTGCCACGCCCCTGGTCCCGCCCTGAACCGCTCCTGAACCCCCCGGACACGCCCCCTCCCACCCCTTTTATGAAGCCCCGGGACCTGCGCACGTAAGCCCCGGGACCTACGCACTGCGCACTTAAGCCCCGGGACTTACGCACTGCACACGTAAATCCAGCCGGATTTACGTGCGCAGGGCTTTTAAAATCCGGCCCATTGGGATATTTTGAGACTGCATTTGGTCTTGGTTCAGCCGTTGGTCTCTCCTCTTGAGGCCCATTAACAAGTAACTGCCAGCTATGCTGGCTGTGATATTACACTACTTTCTTAAGTATTTGTTTTTTGGTTTTATTTAATTTTTTTTGCAATACAGGGTAAATAACTAAGTTTTTGCACTTTTACATTGGTTCCTATCTAGCAATCTTATTCAGTGGGAGAAAGCTCTTTATGTTATTAATCTATATCATTATAGCTAATAAATCTTCCTTACAGGTGATTTCCCTAAATGTTAATGGCTTGTCCCACCCGATTAAGAGGAAGAAAATTCTTACTTATATAGGTTCTCTGCAAACTGATATTGCTATGATACAAGAGACACATTTGACGAGCACAGAATCTATTAAACTCAAACAGGCTTGGGTAGGGAAAGTGGTTTTTACACCAGCTATTCACAAGAAAAGGGGAGTGGCCCTTTTATTCCATAAAAAGCTAGATGCCCGAATCCAGTGTCACTCCTTGGGTCCGGAGGGATGCTGGGTTTGTGCCAAAGCGGAGATTAATGCTGAAAGCTTTACTTTTCTCAATCTTTATGCTCCTAACATAGATAATCTGGTATTTTTCCAAACTATTTTTTTCCCAGTCCTTAGATGCTGGCACTTCTCCCCTAATATTAGGGGGAGACTTAGAATCGCAAGCTAAAATTTCTCAACCTAGAGCCCATAAAGTACTTCTTGATTGAATGGATTCTACCATCCTTATTTGACCCTTGGCGATTATTGCATCCCACAGATAAGGACTATACCTTTTTCTCCTATCCACACTCATACTCCAGGATAGATTATTTCTTAGCCTCCTCTAAGTTAACCCCCCAGATTCAGGAAGCCTGTATTTACCCTATTTTAATATCGTATCATGCGACTCTCTCTCTCATATCTCTTACCTCTTCGAGGCAAAAGAATCGTTTATGAAGGTTTAATTCCTCCTTATTAGAGGATCTGGAATTTCACACATTTATCAATACTAAAATTGTAGAATATTCCTCTATCAATGACACCCCCGAGGTCTCTGCCTCCATGTTGTGGGCGGCCTTCAAAGCCACTATAAGAGGGGACATTATTAGCTTCAGTATCAAATATCGCAAAAGGCAGAAGTAGCCAAATTACAATCTGAAGTAGCTCACTTGGAACAAGCACATATTACTAGCTCATCCCCTAGAACATTACTAGCCTTGCTAAAGGCACGATACGAAAACAACAAATTATTAAGTCACCAAGCTGGAAAGGATATTTACGTGCAGAAGGCCCATTATTATGCAGACAGTAAATGTGGGCATCTCTTAGCAAATTATCTTAAAAAAAAAGAGAGAGAAAAAATGAATTCATGCCCTTAAGTCATCTTCAGGCCAACTAGTGGTGACTGATAATGAAATCCTACAAGAATTTTGCAGTTTTTATGATTTATATAGTTCTGAAGTGTCCTCTCCGATATCTGATATTAACCAATTTCTTTCACAGTTATTTCATCCTACATTAACTCCTGCACAGCTATCCAAGCTGGAGCACCCGATCTCCATAGTAGACATTTCTACTGCCTTTTCTGCGTTGAAGTCTGGGAAAGCTCTAGGGCCAGATGGCTTTTCGGCAGATTTCTACCAAGCCTTCCATTCTAATCTAACGTCTCATATGCATAGATTCTGCACTTTCCTAGTTTCATCTCCAGACTCTGAACCTTTTTTCAATGAAGCATGTGTAGTAGTTCTTCCAAAGCCAGGTAGAAATCCTCATATGGTTTCCAATTACCGACCTATATCCTTATTCAACACAGACTATAAAATTTTTAGCTACTCGACTATCTGACATCATGGAATCCCTTATTCATCCAGACCAATCTGGTTTTATTAAGCACCGATTGATCTCAAATAATGCACGTATATTCTTGTATGTACAAAATCATGTGCAGTCCATACAGTGATTGCATTGTCATTAGATGCTGAAAAAGCATTCAACAATGGTTTGGTTTTGGACCTAAATTTGCATCATGGGTTCAACTGCTTTACCAAGCTGCGATTGCATTTGTATATTTAAACAACAGAATTTCTTCCCGATTTACTCTCTAACGTGGAACCAGACAAGGATGTCCGTTATCTCCCTTGTTATTCAACTTGGCTTTGGAACCTCTCTTACTCGCTATTAGACAAACACCTGAAGTTAAATGTATTATGTATGGCACCGAAATGTATAAACTGTCAGCTTACGAAGATGATATCCTTCTTTACATAACTAATCCAAACTCCTCCTTATCTTCTCTGTTTTCGATCATTTCTGTTTTTTCCTCTCTCTGGGTATCGAGGAAACCTGCACAAAACTGAAATAATGCCTCTGAATTTCTTAGGAGCGCAAGAGAATCTAACCGCATATCCATTTCAAAGTCAATCACGTGGGCTTAAATATTTGGGTATACGTTTTTTCAAAGATACATCCCTCGCCATTTCTAATTGCGAAACTTCTCTCCTACAAATGCTACGTGATGCTATAATTCAATGGTCCCCGTTGCATTTAACCTGGTGGAGTAGATTGGATTCCATTAAAATGGTACTAGCTCTATGATTCCCATATACTTTTCCAAGGATTTCTATAGACAAGTAGATTGTTTGCTCTCACGTTTTTTATGGAATAATAAGACCCCCTGAATAGCTTTAACCAAATTAAAGGCAGAGAAACATCAGGGAGCTGTCCACTTTCCAGATTTTTTTAGATATCACCAAGCATATATTCTACAACAAGGTTATTACTGGTTAGCTAATTTGTGCTCCATAGACAACATACCTAGATGGGTCTCCTTTGAGCAAGATATGGTGGTCACCCTTCCCTTAGAATGCATCGCAGAGACGCGTTCGCCACGTGCAGTGGGAGACAATCCCATTCTCTCTTCCACTCTTTCAGCTTTCCAGGCATATGATAAAATAATGTCCTCTCCAGCCCGTTACTGGCACTTTTCTAAATTAGCCTACCTGTGGTTTCATCCCTATCTAAAAATTGATGGTCACTGCCTCAGTTGGAAAGTTTGGCAAAACTGCAATATTTGGTACTTCTCTACCCTTATACAAGGAGATTCTCTTACCATCTTCTTGGACATGCAAGTAGCCTATCCATTACCTCAGTCTCAGTTTTATGCCTGGTTACAACTCAGAGGAGCTCTGTCTTCTAATTTCTGCTTTTGCGCATGTTATAAAATCTGGCCCTTTATGTTTGGAAGTCAAGAAGTGACTTATGGTACCACATATTTTGTAAACAGCTCTGTTTCTTCTTTCTTGTTTTTTTGTTTTCGCCTTCTTTTTTGTGCTTTTGTTTTATTTTCTGTAATGTGTCTTTTTGTGTATTGAAAATAAACATCTTTTGAACTTAGAAAAGCAGGGGAGAGATCTGGCTGTTTCGCTCACATCACTGGGGAGTTCTGTGAAGTGAGGAGAGAGTGCAGGCATGGCGGTTGAGTAGCTGTTTGGCTAGGCCCCGCTCCCTGGCTTCTCTCCTTTTGGTGTGTGTAGGCCATGGGGTAGTTTCGTGTGTTTTTTTGCTGCAGGCTGTCAGCATGCACGCGTCCGTTCTCGTCTATGCGTCCAGTTTTAGGTGTTCTTCCTTCTGGATGCACATCTTGTGTGTTCAGCTTAGGCATCTGTACTGGGTGTCCAGTTTGGGTGCACAGCAGACTACTTCAGCAGGCATGCGCTAGACTACAGAGAATGTGAGGGAGGTGGAGAAGGCCAGAATGGGACTTGATGGCAACAGAAAGGAATGCCAAGGCAGAAAAAGTTTTCAGCAGGTAACAGGAATAAGGTTCAAAAGGAGAAGATACCCTAGTCCAACCGTGGCCGATGGAAAAGCTGCTGTATGTATTTCCGCCATGGCTCTTAATAGCAAGAGTATTGAGGAAAGCAGCAGATCATGGGTGCTGGATCATTCTGGTGGCCCCAGACTGACCCAGAAGGTTGTGGTATGTGGACCTAGTGAGGTTGAGCAGGAATGCACCTCTAAAGCTAGGGAAAGCCAAAAACCTGCTCAGGCAGGTCCCAGTCAAGTGGGGAAACACTGAGAGGAGAGGATCACCTTGCTGGTGGCTGAAAGGAATCAGTAAGTTTTTGCTTGGGACATTGACATTAACTTTTTTAAAAGTATTGGGGCAAAGTTAACTATTTGGGAATATTATTTAGTGTGTTTGTGTGTTTGTGCCTTTAATAGTCAGGCAGTGAATAAACAAGTTAGACTGTTTGCATTTTTTAAATAGTCAGTCACTAAGGTAGCAGTAGGTAGGCAGTGAATACACAAGTTAGACTGTTTGTATTTTTATTCAGTCAATAAGGTAGCAGTAGGTAGACAGTGAATAAACAAGTTAGACTGTTTGTATTTAGTCAGTCAATAAGGTAGCAGTAGGTAGTGTGTTTATTTTTTAAAAGTCTGCAGATCTAAGTGTTCTCCAGACTTTTAAAGAGCTGAGTGTTTTATTTAATAATAACTGAGTGCATTGTATTGAAAAACAAAAAAAAAAACCACAACCCCCCCCCCCCCCCCCCACAAAAAAGTAGCCAGAAGCTAGAAATAAGCTAGGAGCAGTATATACCAAAGTAAAAAAGTTGAATAGTTCAGCTCAGTTACTCACCTTGGAAAGGTGTTGAGGTAGTGTGATTAGGTTTGAATAGGGAACAACATTTGTTAATCAAGGGAGCTGTGAGTCACTCAGGCTGACTAACTAAAGTTAGACTGTTTGTATTTCCCAACCCTCCCACCCCTCGCCCACCCACCCCAAGCTCATCCCTTAATTTATAGGCAGGTGCCACTTGCACAAAAAAAAAACAAAAAAAAAAACCATCAACAAAAACTTTATTGAGAATTCGATCAGACCCCAGTAGGCCACTACCAGACATATAGTGAATTCACAAAAACATTTAAAGGAACTTAGACACATTCCTACTCCCATAGCAACCTAAAACTTAACTAGGAACTGATCAAAATTGAGATGAAGGCAGCAGTCCAGCAGCAAGAGGGGGGCTTCCCAGTCTTTTGCATCGAGTGTCACATGTATGATTTTTTACCCACCGGTGAGAAGTTGTACATGTGCATGCGATGCAAAGAGCTCCTGGCTCTCAGAGAACGAGTCCGATCTCTGGAGGCTAGAGTGGCAGACCTGGAGGAGCTGAGGGAGACAGAGAGGTATATAGATGAGACCTTCAGGGACATAGTAGTCAAGTCCCAACTTCAGACTGGCAGCCCTGGTGCTGCCTTGGAGGAAGAAGGTCTCATAATGGGAGAGCACCAACCAGGTGTAGCAGGAAAGGATCCTGTAGCAAGGACCTGCTCTCTAGGTGATGCATTGTCCTTTCGCACTGAGGATATCTCCCCAAGGCCTACTGCCCAGGAGGGAAGGGTTAGGTCAGCCGTCATAGTTGGTGATTCGATTATTAGGAATGTAGATAGCTGGGTGGCGGGTGGGCGTGAGGATCGCCTGGTAACATGCCTACCTGGTGCGAAGGTGGCGGACCTCACGCGTCACCTAGATAGGATTTTAGACAGTGCTGGGGAGGAGCCGGCTGTCGTGGTACACGTGGGCACCAACGACATAGGAAAATGTGGGAGGGAGGTTCTGGAAGCCAAATTTAGGCTCTTAGTTAGAAAGATTAGATCCAGAACCTCCAAGGTAGCATTCTCTGAAATGCTCCCTGTTCCACGCGCAGGTCACCAGAGGCAGGCAGAGCTCCGGAGTCTCAATGCGTGGATGAGACGATGGTGCAAGGAAGAGGGATTCAGTTTTGTTAGGAACTGGGGAACCTTTTGGGGAAGGGGGAGTCTCTTCCGAAGGGATGGGCTCCACCTTAACCAGGGTGGAACCAGACTGCTGGCGCTAACTTTTAAAAAGGAGATAGAGCAGCTTTTAAACTAGAACAAAGGGGAAAGCCGACAGTCGCTCAGCAGCGCATGGTTCAGAGAGAGGTATCTTTAAAGGATACTAATGATGCATTAGAATTAGGGCATCCCGACAGTGAGGGTCCAATAATTAGAAAAGTAGTCCAAGTGCCTGTAACTAAAAACTCACCTGAGCTAAAAAATTCTAACTTATCCCTATCAATTAAAAAGCAGAATAAAAATACAAACAAAAAACAAACTTTGAAATGTTTGTATGCTAATGCCAGAAGTCTAAGAAGTAAGATGGGAGAATTAGAATGTATAGCAGTAAATGATGACGTAGACTTAATTGGCATCTCAGAGACATGGTGGAAAGAGGATAACCAATGGGACAGTGCTATACCGGGGTACAAATTATATCGCAATGACAGAGAGGCGCACTCGGGAGGAGGTGTGGCGCTTTATGTCCGGGATGGCATAGAGTCCAACAGGATAAACATCCTGCATGAGACTAAATACAAAATTGAGTCTTTATGGGTAGAAATCCCTTGTGTGTCAGGGAAGACTACAGTGATAGGGGTATACTACCGTCCACCTGGTCAAGATGGTGAGATGGACAGTGAAATGCTAAGAGAAATTAGGGAAGCTAACCAAATTGGTAGAGCAGTAATAATGGGAGACTTCAATTATTCCAATATAGACTGGGTAAATGTATCATCGGGTCACGCTAGAGAGATAACATTCCTGGATGGAATAAATGATAGCTTTATGGAGCAATTGGTTCAGGAACCGACGAGAGAGGGAGCAATTTTAGATCTAATTCTCAGTGGAGCACAGGACTTGGTGAGAGAGGTAACGGTGGTGGGGCCGCTTGGCAATAGTGATCATAATATGATCAAATTTGATTTAATGACTGGAAAAGGAACAGTATGCAAATCCAAGGCTCTCGTGCTAAACTTTCAAATGGGAAACTTTGATAAAATGAGAAAAATTGTTAGAAAAAACTGAAAGGAGCAGCTACAAAAGTAAAAAATGTCCAAGAGGCGTGGTCATTGTTAAAAAATACCATTCTAGAAGCACAGTCCAGATGTATTCCACACATTAAGAAAGGTGGAAAGAAGGCAAAACAATTACCGGCATGGTTAAAAGGGGAGGTGAAAGAAGCTATTTTAGCCAAAAGATCTTCATTCAAAAATTGGAAGAAGGATCCAACCGAAGAAAATAGGATAAAGCATAAACATTGGCAAGTTAAATGTAAGACATTGATAAGACAGGCTAAGAGAGAATTTGAAAAGAAGTTGGCTGTAGAGGCAAAAACTCACAGTAAAAACTTTTTTAAATATATCCGAAGCAGAAAGCCTGTGAGGGAGTCAGTTGGACCGTTAGATGATCGAGGGGTTAAAGGGGCACTTAGAGAAGATAAGGCCATCGCGGAAAGATTAAATGATTTCTTTGCTTCGGTGTTTACTGAAGAGGATGTTGGGGAGGTACCCGTAATGGAGAAGGTTTTCATGGGTAATGATTCAGATGGACTGAATCAAATCACGGTGAACCTAGAAGATGTGGTAGGCCTGATTGACAAACTGAAGAGTAGTAAATCACCTGGACCCAGAGTTCTGAAGGAACTAAAAAATGAAATTTCAGACCTATTAGTAAAAATTTGCAACTTATCATTAAAATCATCCATTGTATCTGAAGACTGGAGGATAGCAAATGTAACCCCAATATTTAAAAAGGGCTCAAGGGGCGATCCGGGAAACTACAGACCGGTTAGCCTGACTTCAGTGCCAGGAAAAATAATGGAAAGTGTTCTAAACATCAAAATCACAGAACATATAGAAAGACATGGTTTAATGGAACAAAGTCAGCATGGCTTTACCCAGGGCAAGTCTTGCCTCACAAATCTGCTTCACTTTTTTGAAGGAGTTAATAAACATGTGGATAAGGGTGAACCGGTAGATATAGTATACTTGGATTTTCAGAAGGCGTTTGACAAAGTTCCTCATGAGAGGCTTCTAGGAAAAGTAAAAAGTCATGGGATAGGTGGCGATGTCCTTTCGTGGATTGCAAACTGGCTAAAAGACAGGAAACAGAGAGAAGGATTAAATGGGCAATTTTCTCAGTGGAAGGGAGTGGACAGTGGAGTGCCTCAGGGATCTGTATTGGGACCCTTACTGTTCAATATATTTATAAATGATTTGGAAAGAAATACGACGAGTGAGAGAATCAAATTTGCAGATGACACAAAATTGTTCAGAGTAGTTAAATCACAAGCAGATTGTGATAAATTGCAGGAAGACCTTGTGAGACTGGAAAATTGGGCATCCAAATGGCAGATGAAATTTAATGTGGGTAAGTGCAAGGTGATGCATATAGGGAAAAATAACCCGTGCTATAATTACACAATGTTGGGTTCCATATTAGGTGCTACAACCCAAGAAAGAGATCTAGGTGTCATAGTGGATAACACACTGAAATCGTCGGTGCAGTGTGCTGCGGCAGTCAAAAAAGCAAACAGAATGTTGGGAATTATTAGAAAAGGAATGGTGAATAAAACGGAAAATGTCATAATGCCTCTGTATCGCTCCATGGTGAGATCGCACTTTGAATACTGTGTACAATTCTGGTCGCCGCATCTCAAAAAAGATATAATTGCGATGGAGAAGGTACAGAGAAGGGCTACCAAAATGATAAGGGGAATGGAACAACTCCCCTATGAAGAAAGAATAAAAAGATTAGGACTTTTCAGCTTGGAGAAGAGACGACTGAGGGGGGATATGATAGAGGTGTTTAAAATCATGAGAGGTCTAGAACGGGTAGATGTGAATCGGTTATTTACTCTTTCGGATAGTAGAAAGACTAGGGGGCACTCCATGAAGTTAGCATGGGGCACATTTAAAACTAATTGGAGAAAGTTCTTTTTTACTCAACGCACAATTAAACTCTGGAATTTGTTGCCAGCGAATGTGGTTAGTGCAGTTAGTATAGCTGTGTTTAAAAAAGGATTGGATAAGTTCTTGGAGGAGAAGTCCATTACCTGCTATTAAGTTCACTTAGAGAATAGCCACTGCCATTAGCAATGGTTACATGGAATGGACTTAGTTTTTGGGTACTTGCCAGGTTCTTATGGCCTGGATTGGCCACTGTTGGAAACAGGATGCTGGGCTTGATGGACCCTTGGTCTGACCCAGTATGGCATTTTCTTATGTTCTTATGTTCTTACCTTACAGCCTGGCTCTTGAGAGGGACAGGTTAGAGAAAAAAGGCTATTCAAGGGAGGTAGTAGCCACCTTGTTTAAGATCTAGAAGACACTACCTTCCAGGCGAATGGTAGGATCTGGAAGGTTTTTGAGGAGTGGTGCAAGGGAAGAAAAGTCTCCTCAGAAACAGTAATGATAAGGGAAATCTTGCAGTTCCTGTAGGATGGCCTAGACTAAGGGTTAGCCCTAAATGCGTTCAAAGTGCAAGAGGCAGCATTAGCCTGTTTTAGAGGCCAGGTGCAAGGAGGCTCCCTAGGGGTTCACCCTACCATAGCACGTTACTTGAAGACAGTAAAATATATGCGGCCTCCGAAGCACCAGATAATACCCATGTGGAACCTTAATGTGGTCATTAGGGCCTTGTCCAAGGCACCCTTTGAACCATTTACAGGGGCAACATTAAAAAACCTTACTTTAAAGGCAGTCTTTCTAGTGGCAATATGCTCAGCCCAAAGGGTCTCGGAGATCCAGGCTTTGTCCTGTAGGAAGCCCTACCTGTCGATTCACAAGGACAGGGTAGTTATTCATCCTGTCCTATCCTTCTTACCTAAGGTGCTGTCAGAGTTTCACACAAATCAGGGGATTGTCTTACCAGTTCTGAGGAGGACAGAGGGGGGACAGGCATGAAGCCCCCCTCACCCACTAGTCGTCCAAAGGATGCTGCTAGATTATTTAAAGATCACCAATGAATTCAGGAGGTCAGACAGATTGTTTGTCCTGTTGGAGGGCCAAAGAAGGGGCCAGACAGCTTCTAAGCTCCCACTTGCATACTGGATTAGGGAAGCAATAGTGGCAGCATATGTTGCACAAGGGAAGTAGGCCCTGGGGGCCTTGTGCGCCTACTCTACTAGAGCTCAAGCAACCTTGTGGACAGAGATTGGGGGGGCAATGCCTCGGGACATTTGTAGGGCATCCGCATGGTCCTCTTGGGGTACCTTACAAACCATTACGGGCTAGACCTTCAGGTAGAAGAGGATCTGAAGTTTAGCAAAATAGTGTTAGGGGCTTCTAAGGCCTCAGCCCAACTGAATTAGGTACTGCTCAGGTGTGGATTGGTCTGCAGGATGAAAAGGAAGCTTAAATCCTTTACTTTAGTCCTAGCAGACAAGTCAAATTACCCTCCTGAAAGAAATAAAAAAGAAAAATACAGGATATCAACCTGATAGGTTAGGGCAAGAGGCTACTAAGGAACCTCCCAGCTATCTCAGGATATATAACGTGAGTGACTTAAGCAGGAAAAATAAAATAAAGAACATGGAAAAAGTTCTCTGCCTCCACCTACTGTCAAGCAGGGGAATCCTGCAGGTGTGGACTGGTCTGCTAGGACTAAAGTAAAGGAAATTATCTGGTAAGAGTAAATTTCACCTTAATATAACATCAGTACATAAAACATCTCAAATAACCAAATCCCATTACATTATAATCAAACTAACATACCAAGACAATATATTAAAAACTTGCTGCTTCTCCCCTGTGTCTTATGCCCCATCAGTCCGCCTTTGAATTGTATTTTGTCTCAAAAGCAGTTGAAAATAATCATACCTTAGCCTGCTTCCAAAAGGACAGGTAGTTAATTTCAACTGAGAGTTCATAAGGAAGTTTTATTACAGAGCCATAGTTCATACTATCTTCCCCCATAACTTCCAGGAGACAAGATGACAGGAATGGAGACAGACACAGCACGGGACAAAGACAAGCAGGAGAATACCACAGAGCAGAGGAAGGAGCGTGAGAAGAAGAAGAGATCACGGGTGAAACAGCTGCTCTCTGATATAGCCAAACAAGTGGACTTCTGGTTTGGGGATGTTAACCTTCACAAGGACAGGTTTCTCCGGGAACAAATTGAGAAGAGCAGAGATGGATGTAGGTTTGCTTTATAATCATTTAATAAAACTGCTTTCTGAATGAGTGGTACTTGTTAGCCCTTATGCAACATGTGTAAGCACGTTTGGTAAGAGGGCAGTAGTTATTGTACCTAGTTCAAGAAAACACTCTGAATATTATGGTAGAAACACTTTAACAGGTTTAGAGGGGTTTTTTTGCTGACTTGCTAAAATTAATTTTATAGCTGGAGAACAAATTTTGAGGAGCTGTATTGGTCTTGGAGAATACTGTATTCTCACAGGACAAGCAGGATGGTAGTCCTCACATATGGGTGACATCACAGGATGGAGCCCAATCCGGAACAATTTTGTCAAAGTTTCCAGAACTTTGACTGGCCCCTACTGGGCATGCCCAGCATGGCACTAACCCTGCAGCCAGCAGGGACCCCCTTTAGTCTTCTTTTTTCCGCGCAGCAGTAGCCAAGCGGTTAAGGAGCTCTGCAGAGATTCCTGACAGGAATTTTCCTCACGGAATTACTAAAATTTAATTTACCCCACAGGGGTCCCTCCTTCAACTTTTTCAAGCCACGGTACTCTGGTAAGTTTTTTTACCTGTTTATTTATTTTATTTATTTAAAAGTATTTATATACTGTTTTTTAAAATGTAAGTTTTATCAAAACGGTTTACAAAAATATAAAATAAACGAGATTAGAAAATAAATTAAAAAGAATAAAAATACACAAATTGGTATATAAACAATAAAGTAACTAATTTTAAAAAGAAAGTCTTAATAGAAAAAGAGCCATATACAAATAAGAGGGGTAGAAGGTATCTGGAGGGGGTTATTCTAGAGGGGGGGAAGGGGTGAATAAATTTGTTTTGTTGAAGCGGGTTACGGAGGGAAGTACTACAGGGAGGAGGGGGAAAGGGGGGAGTTTTGTAGTTGATGTTAAGTATTTGGTGAGGTATTAAATGCTAATTGGAACAGATATGTTTTCAGGGATTTTTTTAAAGTGAAGTGGATTTGTTAATAAACGGAGTGGATTCGGTAAAGAGTTCCAGAGGGGAGGGTCTTGCTACAGAGAACGCTCTCCTTCTGGTGATGTCTAGTCTTGCCAGTCGAGGTGATGGAATGTCTAATAGATTTTGTGTTAATGATCTTAAATGCCGAGTGGGTTTATAGATACGAAGCATAGAACAGAGCCAGGTAGAAGAAGAGTTGTGTATTACACCATGGATGATGGTGAGTACTTTATATTTTATCCTGAATTTTATGGGTAACCAGTGAAGGGATTGGAGAGTAGGTGTGATGTGATTTCGAAGAGAGATACCAGACAAAATGCGGGCTGCGCTGTTTTGAACTAGTAGGGAATAGATTGAGGAGTCAGGTAAACCTAGATAGAGAGCATTACAGTAGTCTAGACCAGAGAAAATTTGTGACTGTAGAATAGTTCGAAAATCGTGATGAAAGAGTAGCGGGCGGAGGCATTTTAAGAGTTGTAGTTTGTAAAATGATTTTTTAGTCAGAGAAGAGATGTGTTGTTTCATAGATAGATCCGTGTTTATGATGACTCCTAGGTTTGTGGCATAATGTGTTATCAGGATCGACACGCCGTTTGTTATCAGATGTGAAGGTGGACCAATTGAAGAATCTAAAATAGGTATTAGGTGAACAATCTCAGTTTTGGACGGGTTCAATTTTAAGCGATTGTGTGAAAGCCAAGAATTAATAGTAGATAGATAAAGAGAGACCATAGATAAGGTAGCGGACCAGGATGTTTTATAGGGAACTAAGGACTGTATATCATTTGCATAAATTTTGAATTGTAGGTTAAGAAAGGATAGAATATGACATAAAGGAAGGAGATAATATGTTAAATAGTATGGGAGATAATGATGAGCCTTGAGGTACACCGGATGAAATTGTGTAGGCGACAGAAGAGTGGTGATTGATGTTAACTTGTTGGGGACGATCAGTAAGAAAGGATGAAAACCAGTTTAGAACTGTACCTGTAATACCTATAGATTTAAGACCTGAAAATGAGTATTTGATGATCAACCGTGTCAAATGCTGCTGAAATATCAAGAAAGACTATCATATAGTCTGTGTAGGAGTCAAAAGCGTGGAATAAAGTGTCAAAGGAATTTAGTAGAAGACATACTGGCCGTCGACCGTACCGCAGGTCAATTTTTTCATGGCCGTGGCGTCGGGGTTCCGCTGGTGCCCAGACTGTAATCGTACCATGTCCATCACAGACCCTCACAAAGTCTGTGTAATGCGTCTCGGATGTGAGCACGATGTCCTAACCTGCACCAAATGTACCCTTATGACACCAAAAGGTCGCAAGGCTAGAATGGAGAAGATGGAACTTCTCTTCAGTGCTCAAACCCTGACACCGTCGATTGCATCGACGTCGTCAGAGCCGGCACCGTCAACTTCGCTCCAGCATCGACTTCTGGCCGGTGACTTCTTGGCCTTTGACACCCTCTACTCACCCTCAGGACCGAGGGGATCGTAGAGATAAACATCGCCACCGGCATCGAAAGTCTCAGACCATTGAGGGAGCGAAATCATCGACCTCACTACCGTCGAAAAAACCCCATCCAGAAAAGGCACTGACCTTTTTGGCGACCGGGTCACTGAGGCAGCCCTCACCCGACAGTATATCGGGAGCCATGACTCCGCCTTTAACGGTGGTCCCTCCGGCTATGCCTCTGCCTCCTTCTTCTGTTCCGGAGCCGGGGCTGCTTGCTCCATGTCTCCGAGAAGAACTGGACCGGATGGTTCAGGAGGCAATCAACAAGGCGATGCATCGACTCCAGGTTCCTCTGGTACCGACTGCGGAACAGACTACTGACCCGATTCCAGCAGCGTTGGCACCGCTGCTCTCGAGGATGAAAGCGCTTATGGCCGCTTTTCCACTGATGGACCCCGGGTCACCGATGGCTCCGGTGCCCTCCCTGCTTGCTTTGTCATCGGGAGGAGAAACACCGTTCCACATCCCTCCATCGGGAGTTCTGCCGATGCCTCAGCCATCGATGCCGATACGTCCGGTGCCACCGATCCACCCATCGGCGCCAACGCGTCCATCGGCACCACTGAGCCATCCATCGATTCCCTTGATGCCTGCACTGGTGCCTTCAATGCCTTCATCAGTGCTTCCAGTTATTCCTTTGAGTCCTTCGGAGCCTCGACCAGGACCTTCAGGGATCCTACCGCCCCGTCCTCCTCTGGTCCCTAGAGGAGCAGGTGCTGATCCCTACGACATCTGGACTGATGATTCTTCACCAGACACCAATGATTTGCCTTCACCACCTTCACCTATTGAAAGCAGAAAGCGTTCTCCTCCAGAGGACCTTTCCTTCATAAATTTTGTGAAGGAGATGTCTGAATTGGTTCCCTTCCAATTATCTATCTCATTCAGTCAGCTCCAGGCGTTCGCAAATCTCAATTGGATCACCAATCTGTGGTTGTTGAATCTGCCCAGAAAAGAGCAAGGAGATCAAAACCTCACACTTTCTTTCCCCCAGGCAAGGAACAGAAATTTCTAGATGCCATTGGTCGCCGTGTCTTCCAGGGATCATTGCTCATCTCCAGAATTGCCTCTTATCAGCTCTGTATGACCCAATATAATAGGGTCTTATTTAAGCAGATACAAGACTTAACAGACTCCCTGCCTCAGCAATTTCAAGAGCAACTCCAAACCCTAGTAAACAAGGGTTTTGAGGCAGGCAAGCATGAGATCAGATCATCGTACGATATCTTTGACACTGCTACCAGGGAATCTGCAGCTGCTATCTCGGCAAGACGATGGGCCTGGCTCAAGTCTTCCGACCTTCACCCTGAAGATCAGGACAGATTGTCCGACCTGCCCTGTGTAGAAGACAATCTGTTTGGCGAGCAGATTCAACGGACGGTGGCGGAACTCAAGGACCATCATGAGACCCTGAGACAGCTCTCTCTGATGCCTTCTGAGTACTCTTCAAAACAACCCTTTCGGAAGGACTCTAAGAAGTCATTCTTCCGCCCAAAGAAGTCCTACCCGCCACCAACTAGAACCCGTTCTACGAGACCGTTTCAAAAAGCCCAGTCTCGTCAGACACGAAAACAAAACCCACAAGCAGCTCCTCAGCTGGGCCCTGCTTCCAGTTTTTGACTCCTGCACAGAGAGCAGCAGCCAGCTTCCATTGCCCCACATACCAGTGGGAGGTCGATTGTGCCATTTCAACAACAGGTGGCACTCAGTCACCTCAGACCAGTGGGTCCTAGCAATAATTGCTCAAGGTTATCATCTGAACTTTCTCTCCATTCCACCGGACTCCCCACCTCTACAGACGTGGAGAACATCCGATCACTCCATCCTTCTGGAACAGGAGGTCTCCTTCCTCCTCCAGTCCAAGGCAATAGAACCAGTACTCTACTCTCAGCATGGCCTAGGGTTCTATTCCCGGTACTTTCTAATACCCAAAAAATCGGGAGGCGTTCATCCAATTTTGGATCTATGTGCCCTCAACAAGTACCTTCAGCGAGAGAAGTTCAAAATGGTAACCTTGGGCTCTCTTCTTCATCTTCTACAAAGAGGAGACTGGCTCTGCTCTCTAGACCTCCAGGATGCATACACTCATATCGCGATAATTCCATCTCATCGCAAATACCTGAGGTTTCTAGTAGGCCCCAAGCACTATCAGTACCGAGTGCTTCCATTCGGCCTCGTGTCTGCACCACGAGTCTTCACAAAATGCCTCGTCGTAGTTGCAGCCTTCCTCAGGACTCAAGGTGTCCACGTCTACCCCTATCTAGACGATTGGTTAATCAGGGCTCCCACTCAGCAAGCTGCTCTGTCATCCCTACATCTTACGTTACACACTCTAATTTCACTCTGATTTCTCGTCAACTGCGACAAATCCTACTTAGTCCCATCTCAAACCTTATCCTTCATTGGGGCAGACTTGGACACCTTGCAGGCAAGGGCTTTTCTGCCTCGACAGCGAGCTCTCACTCTCGTGTCTCTCGCACACCAGCGGCAGTCTCAGAACTACATGACTGCACACCGCTTTCTCATCCTACTGGGACACATGGCGTCCTCAGTTCAGGTCACCCCAATGGCCCGCTTGGCCATGAGAGTCATGCAGTGGACTCTAAGGTCACAATGGACTCAATCCATTCAGCCCCTGTCGACCATTGTCCACGTAACCGACTCACTCCTTCTGTCTCTCGCCTGGTGGTGAAATCAGGTCAAACTCCTCCAGGGCTTGCCCTGCCAGGCTCCAGACCCTCAAATAACTCTCACCACCAATGCTTCCAACCTCGGCTGGGGAGCCCACGTGGCCGATCTGCAGACACAAGGATCTTGGTCTCCAGAGGAAGCCAAACACCAAATAAATTTCCTGGAGCTGCGAGCAATCAGATATGCTCTCAGGGTATTTCAGGATCGCCTCTCCAATCAAGTCATCCTGATCCAGACAGACAACCAGGTGGGCATGTGGTACATCAACAAACAGGAAGGGACGGTCTCCTACCTTCTGTGTCAGGAAGCTGCGTAGATATGGGTGGAGGCCCTCTCCCACTCGATGTACCTCAGGGCCACCTACTTGCCGGGAGTGGACAATGTGTTGGCAGACAAGCTGAGTTGCACCTTTCAACCGCACGAGTGGTCTCTCAACCCCTCAGTAGCGAACTTGATCTTCCACCAATGGGGTTATCCTCAAATAGACTTCTTTGCGTCACCTCAAAATCGCAAAGTAGACAACTTCTGCTCTCTCTCACTCGCAGCCAACACTATCAGCCAAGAGATGCGTTCTCCCTATCATGGACAACCGGTCTCCTATATGCATTCCCTCCACTTCCACTTCTCTCGAAGACTCTCGTGACGTTATGTCAGGACAAGGGAACCATGATCCTGATAGCACCCCACTGTCCGCGCCAAGTGTGGTTTCCAATATTTCAGGAGCTCTCCATTTGCAGGCACATTCCCTTGAGAAAGGACCCGCTTCTAATCACTCAAAACGACGGGTGCCTACGCCACCCCAATCATCAAGCCTTGTCCCTGGTGGCATGGATGTTGAAAGTTTAATCCTTCAGCCAGTTAATCTTTCTGAACCAGTTTCCTGTGTCCTGATTGCTTCATGGAAGCCTTCCACAAGGAAATCGTAGTCTTACAAATGGACCAGGTTTACGTCATGGTGCTCTTCTCAATCCCTTGACCCGTTTACCTGTCCAATCATGAAGTCTGGCACTTGTCAGAGTCCGGTCTAAAAACTTCCTCCATCAGGATGTATGTCAGTGCGGTAGCCGCCTTCCATTAAGGTGTCAGGGATGTTCCCATATCAGTACAACCCCTTGAAAGGCTTGCTTCACCTCAAGCCTCCTTTGTGTCCTCCGGCCCCTTCTTGGGACGTCAACCTAGTTTTGGGTCGGCTCATGAAACCACCATTCGAGCCTCTTCATTCCTGTGACCTTAGGTATCTCACATGGAAAGTAATTTTTCTTTTGGCAATCACTTCCGCTCGCAGAGTTAGTGAATTACAGGCTCTAGTTATCTACCTGCCTTACACTAAACTTCTGCAGGACCGGGCAGTACTCCACACTCATCCTAAATTCTTACCTAAGATAGTTTTTGATTTTTCATCTCAATCCATTATACTACCTACCTTTTTTCCCATCCCCATTCCAATCCAGGAGAGCAGGCTCTGCATACCCTTGACTGCAAACAGGCTCTAGCGTTCTACCTAGACCATACAGCTGCCCACAGGAAAAGCACTCAATTGTTTGTCTCTTTCCATCCTATCAAATTGGGGCAGCCTGTGGGTAAACAGACTCTCTCCTCCTGGTTGGCGAACCGCATATCCTTTTGCTATCAGCAAGCAGGTATTCCACTTCAAGACCGTGTTAAAGCACACTCTGTGGGGGCCATAGCGACTTCAGTAGCACACCTACGATCGGTGCCACTTCCTGACATTTGCAGGGCTGCCACCTGGAGTTCTCTCCATACCTTTACAGCCCATTATTGCTTAGATAAGGCCGGAAGACAAGATTCCATCTTCGGCCAGTCTGTCTTGCGCAACCTCTTTACAACTTGACGTACCAACACCCTTCCGCCTGCCCGCTAGGATTCAGGATGCCCTCCGCCAAATTCCACCCCAGTCCTAGTGTCTTTGCACAGCTGGGTACATTTGGTGCATACTCGGACATCCTCAGCTCGGTACTCACCCATATGTGAAGACTACCATCCTGCTTGTCCTATGAGAAAGCAAATGTTGCTTACCTGTAACAGGTGTTCTCACAGGACAGCAGGATGTTAGTCCTCACGAAACCTGCCCAGCGGTGTTGGGTTCATAACTTTTCTTATTTTATTTTCGGCACTACCTGTAGCTTTTTAACAAGACTGAAGGGGGACCCCTGCTGGCTGCAGGGTTAGTGCCATGCTGGGCATGCCCAGTCGAGGCCAGTCAAAGTTCTGGAAACTTTGACAAAAGTGTTCCGTGATTGGGCTCCATCCTGTGATGTCACCCATATGTGAGGACTAACATCCTGCTGTCCTGTGAGAACACCTGTTACAGGTAAGCAACATTTGCTTTCTCTGCAGATTGAGGTACTGAAGCAACACTCTAAAGATGGTACTGTCTGTGAATTTTCAATGCCCTATGAGTTTCTTCTTCAGGTGTTACCAGCTCTACATTATCGTTTCTTTGATGGTACAAACAATCTGTCAACAGTCTATAGCTGAGGTGACAAATTATGATTTGCTCTTTCCATAGTGGGTTCTGCATCTCTCTGTGCTTAAGCTTTGTACCAGCCCCCTAGTAGCCCTGGAAGCATACTAATGCTGAGGGAAGGAAAAGATAGGCTAAGCAGGGCTACTGATTTATTCTAGTTAATTTATTAGATTTTTATTCCACTGTACAGGAACTTCAAAGTGGAATACATTCAGGTATTGTAGATATTTCCTTATTGCCAGAGGGTTTATAATCTATGGGGTGAATTTTAAAAGTGTTGCTTGTGTTAAAAGGCCTGTATATATGACTATATGGGCCGCACATGAGCAACACATTTTAAAATCCGCAAATTCTGCGCATGCACGAGTAAAAAAAAAAAAAAAAAAAATGGGATGGAGTTGGGGAGGAGGGGGTGTTCTGGGGCAACTCCAAAATTTACATTTGTAAATCCGTATTTTAAAACCTGCGTCTGCAGCATGCGACAGGCTCTTAGCAGTGCATGATTACTTCTGTCCTTGTTGAGGTGTAAGTCTGCATAAACCTCTGTTTGGGTCTAAAATGACTGGGGAGGGGCCTGGATCAGCTGGGGGGAGTACAGGCTGAAGAACCAGAGGGATCTAGATGACCTTGAGACAGACTGAGCAAACTGGTGGTCTAATTGGCAAAACTGGGAATGTCCTTCATGGGAGCATATTTTAAAATCCACTTTTCTGCATGTATTAAAGCTGATGAAGACCTAAGGAAGATATGTGAAATACATTTGCTCGAGTAACCACTTAAAATTAGGAGCACACATACGAGCGGTAGGCATATTTTAAATGATATGCATGCAGTTGCGTGCATAATTTAAAATGCCAGCATTTGTGCCTAATGCACCCATTTGCGTGTGTATGGGCACCCACGTGCTCATTTTAAAGTTACTGTCTCTGTTTGTACCTGAGGCAATGGAGAGTAAAGTAACTTGCCTAAGGTCACAAGAAAAGGCAAAGGATTTGAACTCTGGTTTCCCTGGTTCATAGCCCACTGATCTAACCACTAGGCTACTCCTCTGCTGCAGTGAATTTTAGAACTAATTAAATGTTTAGAGGGAATACAGTATTCATATGCTAGTGTTAGAATGACTTGTTTTGCATCTTAAAAAATTGAAACTGGCAAGGTTTCTTTAATCGGAGTGGAAGACTAGCCTAATAGAGAAGTGAGCTGTGAGCGAGGGTTTAAATCCCACTGCTGTTTCTTGTGATCTTGGGCAAATCGCTTCACTCTCCATTGCCTCTAGTGCAAACAGGGACGTTAACTTTATTATCCCAGGACAAGCAGAATACTAGTCCTCACATATAGGTGACATCAGTAATGGAGCCCTATACGGAAAAACGTCTGTCAAAGTTTCTAGAAACTTTTGACTGGCACAGTGTGCCCACTGAGCATGCTCAGCATGCCATGATATTCTCAGCCACAGGGGTCTCCCTTCAGTCTTCTTTTTTCCACGAAGCCATTAGCCTCGCGGTTAATTGGAGTCCTGTGTGGTGATTTTCACCATATATTTAAAATAGCCGAAAAACTTCGAAACCGCAGGGGTCCCCCATTTTTTACCATCGCGGTAAGTTTTTCTATATTTCCGTCGGTTCCATACCGTATCTTTAGCCGAAAGTTGTCCACGTCTGACCGACTTCATAATGGCTACAGGCTTTAAAAAATGCCCAATTTGTTGTCGAACAATGTCCATCACGGACCCACACTTAGAGTGTGTGCTCTGTCTCGGTGAGAGACACGATGTCCTAACCTGCCCGAAGTGTGCTGAGATGATGCCAAAGGGCAGGAGACTCCGGATGGAGACGATGGAACACCTGTTCCATTTACAGTTAATGCCCTCAACTTCGACGTCCACGCAGTTGTCTCCAACTGGAGCGATCCGTAAAGTCGTCTTGAAGAAAAGAAAACCAGATGAAGCGGGAGATAGAAGGTCACCAACCCCGTCTATTTCTTCGATAAAATCAATGTCGGTCATCGAAAAAAGCACTGACCACAAACAAAAGCATCGACATCGGCCTCACGATCCCGAGACCGATCCGATACCTGGCGGTCCATCGAAGGATCCTGGATCAGCGGCTAAGAAACCTCGGAGAGAGGACGCTTCATCGAGGCCTTCCACCCCACCGATATCTGTGCCAGGAACCGTACCTCCTCAGGGCTCTGCTGAGGTACCGGAATCGCCTTCACTGCCTTCCCCCATAGCTGCTTTGGTCTCACCAGCTATGCGAGCAGTACTGGACAGATATATCCGCCAGG
This sequence comes from Rhinatrema bivittatum, assembly GCF_901001135.1. Lineage (NCBI taxonomy): Eukaryota > Metazoa > Chordata > Amphibia > Gymnophiona > Rhinatrematidae > Rhinatrema > Rhinatrema bivittatum. The sequence continues at coordinate 290,196,399 of NC_042615.1, forward strand.
CAGTCAGGAATGCGCTCCTCGACATGATGCTAGCACCGACTCTGCCTTCGAGGCCAGCGCTATCGCCAGTACTGTCTCCATCGATGGTTCCATCAACTCCAGTATCGATGCCTTTACCAGTTCCATCGCCGGTTCCATCGACACCAGTACCGATGCCCTTACCGGTTCCATCACCAGGTCCATCGATGCCAGTATCGATGCCTTTACCAGTTCCATCGCCGGTTCCTTCGATGCCAATACCGAGGACACTGCCGACTCCATCGTCGATTCCACCGATGAAGATGCCCGATTTTATCTTTTTTTGCGCTGATTTTAGCAAAACTAGATACACTTATCGGTGCAATCCCTTTGAAACCTCAGGAAGTGCCGATACCACCACTCTAGGGTAGACAATACTGCCGAAGAATCATCGATTCTAAATTCGATTCCGGGTCCATCGGGGATTCCGCGCCCATTCCCACCGATATCCCCATTGTTCCCATCGAAACCCAGGGGGACACTCATCGATGCCATCGATACTGAAGGTGCCTCGACCGCATACACCTGATACATGGAAGGATACTGATACTGATACCTCATCGGAAGAAGTCCTCTCAGAACCATCTCCTCCAGAGGAATGTAGAAAATCCCCTCCGGAGGATTTATCCTTCTCCAACTTCATTAAGGATATGGCTGACACCATTCCTTTTCAACTACAGTCTGAGGAAGATTCCGGACAAAAGACCCTGGAAGTGCTACAGTTCGTGGACCCTCCTAAGGAGGTATTAGCCATACCAGTCCACGAAGTCCTCGTAGAATTGTTATACAGATTATGGGAGCATCCCTGCTCCATACTCCAGTAAACAAGAGGACAGATGCGACATACCTGGTTCAACACATCCCAGGATTCCAGAAGACTCAACTACCTCACCAGTCAGTGGTAGTTGAGTCAGCACAAAAGAAATCAAAAAGAATAAAAACTCATTCTTCAATTCCACCAGGAAGAGACAACAGGTTCCTAGACAACATAGGTAGGAAGATGTTTCAGGGATCTATGCTAGTTTCCAGGATTGTGTCCTACCAATTATATATGACGCAATACCAGCGTAACTTATGGAAGCAAATGCAAGAACTCTCTGAAACTCTCCCCCAGCAAGTACAGGAATCCTTCTCTGACATAATTCATAAAGGTCTAGAAGCAGGCAAACATGAGGTTCGTGCAGCATATGATAGTTTTGAAACGGCATCAAGACTATCAGCCACAGTTATCAGTGCTCGATGATGGGCCTGGCTTAAGGCCACAGATCTGAGACCCAAAATACAGGAGAAACTGGCTGATCTCCCTTGTGTAGGAGACAATCTCTTCGGAGATGAAGTAAAGGAAGCAGTTTCCCTCCTAAAGGAACACTCAGAAACCTTAAAGCAACTTTCTTCGGTACCTCAGAAGTCTCAAGTACCATCAAGAAGACTCCCAAGGAAAGAGTTCAAGCGTCCATACTACAGGCCAAGGAGTTATCCACCTCCTGCCCATGGATGCTCATCCAGACCAACTCAGAGAACTCAGTCTAGACAACCAAGAGCGCCTAGGGCTCAACCCCCTCCACAAACAGGAGCAACATCAGGGTTTTGAAGCAATACCAGGGAACAGCAGCCTGTCTACCAATCCGACCCCAAATTTGTCGGTTGGAGGTCGGATTGCCTTCTTCCAACACAATTGGTCACACATTACCCAGACCAATGGGTACTCTCCATCACATCTCAAGGGTACCACTTGGACTTTCTCACTGTACCAAACGATACTCCACCCACCTCATTTTGGACAGTAAACAACCAACCCACAAGTCTAAAAACAGAATTATCCACCCTTCTGAGAGCCAGGTCCGTGGAACCAGTTCCCCGGCCTCAGCAGGGCAGATGATTCTACTCCCGTTATTTCCTCATTCCCAAGAAAACAGGAGGCCTACGTCCCATCCTCAACCTCAGAAATCTCAACAAATTTCTGAGAAAAGAAAAATTCAGGATGGTTTTTCTGGGCACCATGTTACCTCTACTTCAAAAGGGAGATTGGCTCTGTTCTCTGGATCTTCAAGATGCTTACGCTCACATTCCAATATTCCCTCCTCATCGCAAATATCTACGATTCCTAGTAGGAAATCAACATTTCCAGTACCGGGTGCTACCTTTTGGTCTTGCCTCAGCACCTCGAGTGTTCACAAAGTGCCTAGCAGTGGCAGTTGCCCACCTACACAAGCAAGGCGTGCACGTGTTTCCTTACCTGGACGACTGGCTCATCAGAAGCTAAACAAGGCAAGGAGCTCTCAACTCTCTCAAACTCTCAATAACTCTACTCCATTGCTTGGGATTCCTCATCAACTACCAGAAATCCCACTTCACACCATCTCACCTGTTACAATTCATCGGAGCAGAATTAAACACCATAACAGCAAAAGCTTTTCTTCCAAACGACCGTGCACAGACACTAGCCTTGTTAGCAGACTCTCTCCGCGCACACACACACAAATCACAGCTCATCAATGTCTGTCTCTCTTGGGTCACATGGCCTCCACAGTTCATGTCACTCCTATGGCGAAATTAGCCATGAGGCTCACGCAATGGACACTCAAAAGACAAATGGATACAGGCCATTCAACCGCTTTCTCATCCAATTCAAGTAACTCAGCAACTACGATCCTCGCTACTATGGTGGACAACCATGACCAACTTGCTCAAAGGCCTACCTTTCCAACAACCAATTACGCAAGTGACGTTAACTACAGATGCATCCACCTTAGGCTGGGGAGCACACAATGGTCATCTGCAGACCCAAGGTACTTGGACAAAACTCAAAGCTACATTTCAGATAAACTTCCTAGAGCTTCGAGCTATATGTTATGCGCTGCATGCGTTCAAGGACTGCCTTTCTCACAAGACTGTTCTGATACAAACAGACAACACAGTAGCTATGTGGTACATCAACAAACAGGGAGGTACGGGCTCGTATCTCCTTTGTCAAGAAGCAGCACAGATTTGGGACTGGGCCCTAGCACACTCAATGCTTTTACGGCCACTTATCTAGCAGGAATTCACAATGTAGTGGCGGATCGCCTCAGTCGTCAATTCCAACCTCACGAAAGGTCTCTGAATCCAGAAGTGGCGACCAAGATCTTTCAAAGTTGGGGCCAACCAACAGTAGACCTCTTTGCATCACAAATGAATTACAAAGTGGACAATTATTGCTCCCTGTACAAGCAGAGAAATTGCTTACCCAGGGACGCCTTTGCTTGCCACTGGAACTCAGGCCTTCTATACGCGTATCCTCCAATACCGCTAATAACCAAAATTCTAGTGAAGCTACAACAGGACAAGGGGTCCATGATACTCATAGCCCCATATTGGCCTCGGCAAGTATGGTTTCCCACACTTCTAGACCTCTCGATCAGAGATCCAATTCGCCTGGGCGAAGCTCCCACTCTCATAACTCAGGATCAGGGTCGGTTGCGCCATCCCAACCTTCAATCCCTATCCCTGACAGCATGGATGTTGAAAGCTTGATTTTACAACCACTCCATCTTTCAACCAATGTATCTCAAGTGCTTGTAGCTTCATGTAAACCTTCAACACAAAAAAACTATCGTGCTAAATGGAAACTGTTTACCACGTGGTGCACACAAAACAGTCTTGACCCTTTTTCCTGCACTACATCTTCTTTATTAGATTATCTATGGCACCTCTCAGACTCTGGTCTCCAGACCTCATCTGTAAGAGTACATTTAAGTGCAATCTCTGCTTATCACAATACCATTGGAGATGCACCAATATCGGTACAACCCCTCGTTAGTAGGTTTGAGAGGTTTAATTCAATTTAAACCCCCACACCGTCCACCAGTCACAGAATGGGACCTAAATGTAGTCTTAACAAGGCTCATGCTTTCTCCTTTTGAATCTATGGATTCCTGTGATGATAAATTTCTCACTTGGAAGACTATTTTCTTCATAGCCATCACATCGGCTAGAAGGGTTAGCGAGTTACAAGCACTTGTCACATACTCACCCTACACAAAATTCCTACATGATCGAGTGGTACTCCGTACACACCCAAAATTTCTTCCCAAGGTAGTTACGGAATTCCACTTGAATCAATCCATCATCTTGCCTACTTTCTTCCCAAAACCACACTCATCAAGGAGAGAGGGCTTTACACACCTTGGACTGTAAATGTGCGCTTTCGTACTATTTAGATTGCACTACGGCCCATAGGAAATCCACCCAGCTCTTTGTTTCTTTTGATCCAAACAAACCGGGTAAAGCAGTGGGCAAGCAAACTCTATCTAATTGGCTTGCAGATTGTATACAATTTTGTTACCAAAAAGCAGGCCTTCCTTTTCAGGGGCGAGTAAAGGCTCACTCAGTAAGAGCAATGTCAACCTCAGTAGCACACTATCATTCAGTGCCAATAGCTGACATATGTAAAGCCGCAACATGGAGTTCCCTTCACACCTTTGCGGCTCACTACTGTCTCGACAAGGAAGGATGACAAGATTCAGCCTATGGACAATCTGTCTTAAAGAACTTGTTTCCAGTATGATCCCAACTCCTTCCACATCCAACCTTTCGTGATTTCAGGCTGCCTCATTTTTCCCAACAGTACACCAGTTGTTGTGCCTGTTGCACAAGTTGTAAGCTGTTGGTCCAATATAAAGATGACTCAGCCTGTAGCTTGCTAATCACCCATATGTGAGGACTAGCATCCTGCTTGTCCTGGGATAAAGCAAAATTGCTTACCTTGTAATAGGTGTTATTCCAGGATAGCAGGATGTAGTCCTCACGAAACCCACCCGCCACCCCGCTGAGTTGGGTCCGATATGTTTTATTATTTTATTTTTGGCTAACGCTCATTGCTACAAACAAGACTGAAGGGAGACCCCTGTGGCTGAGAATATCATGGCATGCTGGGCATGCTCAGTGGGCTCAGAGTGCCAGTCAAAAGTTTCCCGCAATAGGGCTCCATCAATGACGTCACCCATATGTGAGGACTGCATCCTGCTGTCCTGGGATAATACCTATTACAAGGTAAGCAATTTTGCTATACAAGCGTGCGTATGCCCATATAAGCGCATATGTGAGCATAAGCACACACATGCTGAAATTTAAAATCGTTCGTGCAAGTGCACACATACTATTTAAAGTAAGCCTAGCATGTATGTATATATATATATATATATATATATGCTCCTAATTTTAAGCGGTTATGTAAGGAAATGTTATTAGCGTATCTTTCCTTAGGACGTGTCTGCTTTTAGACAAGCAAGTGAGCACGTTTTAAAACATGAGCATATGAAGGAAATAACCAGTTAGTCCACTAGTTTTCCCAGTCTATCTCTAGGTCATAAAGACCCCTTTGTTTCTTCAGCCTGCACATCCCCAGAATACCCAGACTTCTCACCCAGCCAGGTTTTAGCTATAATGATTTTTTGGCAGACTTACACCTCATAAAGAGCAGAAGTAAATAAGCACAAATAACAGCTCAGTGTGCTCTGTGTTTGCCAGTTTTAAAATTGGGATTTATGTGCGTAAGTGTTGACCTCCACCCTGGAACACCCCAACCCGCCACTTTTTTCACACGTTCTGTTGTTCGTACACGTGCATATACACATGTAATTTTCCAGTTTTAAAATAAGAGCTGCTCACGCTTCAGTATATGGGCCTTTTAACACAAACAACTCTTCTAAAATTCTCCCCTTAGATTGTAAACCCTCTGGCGATGGGGAAATACCTATTGTACCTGAATGTAATCTGCTTTGAAGTCCTGAAAGGCAGAATATAAATAGAATTAAAAAATAATCCTCTCTTTTCAAAAACAATGGACCCTACAATCAGAAGTACAGAACATAGTTTAAACCCCGGAGTTGAGAAAGCGGAAACTGAAGGTAAGCTTCCTTAGATGTGTAAAGTTCAGTGGAACCCACCTAATGAAGGAATTGGAGAGAGAGAAAACTGTTGAGAGAAAAAGGGCCATGAAGAAACAGTAGGATCTCTTCAGATTTCTGACAGACCAATGCAATAAGGAGCATTCAGCTGAATGCACAATTTTACCTGTGGTTATGTGCACATTTTGTGTGTGTAAACCTTACTGCTGATGCAGCAAAGAGTTTTACGCACACAAAGTCTGCATTTAAAACTGTGTCCTGCATAGGGCCCCCTCATGGAAATCCTATGCAAATGAAGATATTAAGCATTACCCTCCAATGCAGAGAGGTGCACTGACCTAGCTAAAGTTTTCTTAGCACTGGAAACTTTGCTGTTGGTCAGAGAGAGAGAGTAAACTTTCCAGCACTAATCTTCTCTGCCTAATACCTTGCATGAAAGAACTGAAAATCAAAATTTAACAAAGGTGGTGGTAGCAGTAATGTGGTTCCATCTCTATCTCTTTTGCTTCTGCTTCTATCTAACTTGGTGTCCATCTTTCTCCTGCTCCCACCCCCTTCAGGGCTGCTTTTTAAATTTTATAGTATTTTATTTTTTGCAGCAAAGTTTTTTACCGCACTGTTAATGGCAGTGAGCTGCAACTCCTTCCCTCCTTTCACATTCAACTCTAGCTCAGCGCAATCTGCCAATGCTCCCCCACCCCTGTCCCCGAGTTAAAATGTATATTCAGTCTGTGCTGAATGCATATTTTAATTCTCAATGCACTAACATAATATTAGCTTACTGCATCGGGAATTTAAAAATATTTGTGTTAGTAAACTGGGCACTCGGCTTTCTGGCCTATGACCAATAGAACTGGCCCACAGTGAACTGCAGAGTAGCATTCAGGCATTAAAACATTTCTCTCTTTCTTAGCTTGTGGCCAGATGTACTCAGGACCAATGGGTTATATGCTCCCCTGCTAGCAGATGGAGTCGGAGTCAGGTTTCAAAACTGACGTCACCCTAGATACACTCCTGCAGTGACCTCAATCCTTCAGTATCACTCCGTCTCCTAGCAGATGTGGACATGCTTTCCCTATGGGGATCGCTGTACCCTTTGGAAGAAGAAATTCTACTTTTAAATTGGAGAAAGATTGAGCTCTGCTTTCCTGCGGTGATACCTAAAGGTCCCTTCCCCATTTGAGAATTCCTGAGGTGATTTCCGAGATCCCTCAGAGGTGTGTCTTGGTCTGGTAGCCGGTTCCTGGCGTGGACTTTGCTGCTGAAGCAGCTGAAAGGCAGCAGATGCAGGAAGCAGAGCACGGTGGTGACTGTCAAAGCCCTTTCCCACCGCAGCCAGAGACCATTTCTGTACTCAGCCAGTAAGTGCTGAGCCCAGGTAAAAAAAAAAAAAAAGATTTACCGATCCAGAGACGATTGAAGGGATTTCTGGTAGGTTTCCTCCGGTCTCTGTGCTCAGCGCACAGTGCCAACGTCGTTCCTACTCCCATGGGGAGTAAGGAGAATTGGGCCACCGAGCAGGTTGAGCAGCCCCCGGTGGAATAGGCACACTGCATGGTTGGTCTCATTGACGCCATCTTGCACGCATTTCTGTGTGTGTTGTACAGCCCCACGTAGGACGTCTGTACGTGCAGTGCGTCGGCTATGCGTGAAACGTCAGTGCGTACTTATGCGCACAACTCTGAAAGCGCATGCTCAGCGCGTACCTACTGCACGACTTAATAATGGCATACAGGAAAAGCTGAGCACATGGACTGTGCACACACCATCTAGGCGCTCTAAATTTCTGCGCATATAACTTTTTAAGTGCAAGCCGATTGGAACGCACAATTACTGCCGCCAATGGTGCCGGCAACGAAGAAACCTATGCGCCTTGCTCTCTGTGCTGCTTGTCATATTAAGGCTTCTCAGCCTGACCTGAATTCCAACCTGTGTCAGCACTGGGAGGAAGCCCAAGGAGAGTTAGCTTCCTTGGACTTTGCTAAGCCTGGCTCCTCCTATTCAGATGATGGGTTATCCACAGCCTTAAATGGAAGTACCAGAGATCTGAGTACCCCCAGGACTGGGTCATCCCTGGGAGAGGGAAATTCAGTGGCACCTACCCCAGTACTTCCTGGGCTAGGCATGAACTCTGCTTCCTTCTCTTGGATGGAATTTTTTCCAGGGCCTTCAAGCCTTCGTACAGGTGCAGTCTGCTTACCTCGCTGGCCCCTGTCCGGACGAGGCCTCAACCGATAAGCCCTTTCTCTGTCACTCCTATCGGCAGACCTTGAGGCATGCCTCGCCTCACCAAGGGTATCCCTGGCAGGGACCCAGACGACACAGAGGAGGATCCAGATTCTTTGGAAGATGGGGAAATTCCCCCTGTTTTTTTTCCATAGAGATGAATTGGCGGCCCTGGTTTCCCAGACCCTGAAGATGCTGGGAGTTCCTAGGGTGGGACCCTATGATGGAACCATTCTGATTTCCCTACAGAAAGCCTCTTGCTACTTTCCAGTATTGGAAGCCATCCATGAGTTGATTGACCTGGACTGGGGCACCCTAGAAGCAAGTTTTAAAGGGAGACGAGTGTTAGAAGCTCTATACTCCAGCAGTGAGAGAGCGTTTGTGTTTCTCTAAGGTGGATGCGTTGGTCTGCGCCGTCTTGAAGCAAACAACTAACCCAGTGGAAAGAGGAGTGGCCTTGAAGGTTGCACATGATAGTCTGATGGAAACCATCCTTAAACAAGCCTTTGATGCGACAGCAGTGACCTTACAGATTGCTTATTGTTGTGCCCTGGTAGTCCTTTTATCTGATGCGGGCTCTGATCTAGTCCATACCTCGGCCAGAGGACTGGCCTCAGTGCTAGCAGCCAGAAGACAGCTATGGCCATGAAATTGGTCAGCTGATGCGACCTCTAAGGCAAACCTCACAAAGATGCCCTTTAAGGGATCACGCCTCTTCAGAAGCAAATTGGAAAAGGTGGACAGTAAATGGGGTGAATCTGCAGGGCCACAGCTACCAGAAGATAAGAGAAAGCAGTTAAAGCGCCCCTCGCCCATGAGGGGCTGATTCAGGGGCTCCTACCGCTCTTGGCCCTACAGAAATTCGACATTTCAGAAGTCTCATTCCTTCGGGAGGTCTCAGTCTTTTCGAAGTCGACTAGCCAAGAGAGAGGGGCAGGTTTGGGTTCAAGTTCATCCCGAACCCCCAGTGAAGTTTTGCCGACCCACCCTTGGAACGAGGAGGTCGGAGGTTGGCTGTCCCTCTTTTTACCAGCAGTGGGTCGAGAGCATTTTGGACAAATGGGTACTGGTTGTCATTTGAGAAGGATATGCGCTGGAGTTTCGCTACTCTCTTCGGGATATGTCCTTGATGTCTCCTTGCCACTCCCAGCACAAGAAGCAGACTGGAGTCTACTTTGGTAAGGCTCCTCAATTTGAGGGCTATAATTCCAGTACCTGTGCCCCAGGAAGATACGGGGCGTTATTCCATCTATCTCATCGTACCCAAGAAGGAGGGTTCCTTTCGCCCCATCCTGGACCTCAAGAGTGTCAACCGACATCTACGAGTAATTCATTTCTGCATGATAACTCTGTGCTTCATGACAATGGATGTACAACCGGGAGAGTTCTTAACCTCCCTGGACCTTTCTGAAGCCTACCTTCATATTTCAATCCGGTAGGAACATCAGCATTTCCTACCTTTGTGGTTCTGGGCCGCCATTATCAGTTCCGTGCGCTGCCCTTCAGCCTGGCCACCGTCCAAGAGCATTTTCCAAGATTATGGTGGTTGTAGTGGCGGCACTGTGAAAAGAGGGAATCTTGGTGCGCCCGTACTTGGACGACTGGATATTCGGGCGAAGTCCATGGAAGAGTCTCCACATGACCAGCAGGGTGACCTCCCTGCTTCAGGAAGTCCGATGGGACAAAAACAGTCTCAAAACCTCCCAGTCTTTGGAATATCTGGGAGTCCGGTTTGGCACAGCAGGGCAAATGACTTCCGCCCACGCAGGTAAGGAAGTTGATGTCCCAAGTGCGTTTGGTTGACTAACTCGATTCGCCTGACGATGTGCAGCTATCTTCAAGTCCTCAGTTTGATGGCGTCAACCCTGGAGGTAGTACTGTACACATGAAACAACTTCAATGCCTCCTGCTGTCACATTGGAACCCGATGTCTCAAGACTTTTCAATTCACCTCCACCTACTGGTGGAAGTATATTCTTGACTCCAGTGGTGGCTGCAGGAAGCTCACTTGGGCAAGGATGTAACCCTGTTCCTGCCGAACTGGCTGGTCCTCACAACAGATGCGAGCCTCCGGGGTTGGGGAGTTCACTCTCAGGAATTCACGATCCAGAGGTGTTGGACCAAGGAAGAGGCACTCTGGAGCATAAACCTCCTGGAAAACCCAGGCAGTCAGATTGGCGTGTCTACATTTCAGCCACATACTCCAGGTCTGAGTAATGTCGGACAATGTAACAATGGTAGCCTACATCAGCTGCCAGGGGAAACTAAACCAGCAAGTGTCACAGGAGATAGAACTCCTTATGGAATGGGCGGAAATACATCTACAGATGATTTCTTCATAATATAATAATGATAAATGACCTGGGCCGTTGGAGTGTTTGGAACATTGCTACATAAGATATCCCCCTGATGAAGGAAGTGATTCCGAAACGTGGCCATGTTGGGAGATACATAGAGCTAAGTACATTGGATTGATACAAGTGTTAACGGTGGATTTTACAAGAATATAAATATTTCCTGGGATGATAAATAAGACTCACAGTCACAATTTTAAAATGTTTTATTTACAAGCATGCTTTAAAAATACTTAAAAGCAATTTTTTTTTTGTGATACTGCCATATTTTGAGGAGTGTAGTGAGTTAATGATTATAACTAGCAGCAAACCATCTAGGTCATGATGTTCAGATTGGTTAAGATATGAAACTACTACTTTTCCACCTTTTAATATAATCAGTTTTTGTTGTAATTGTTTTTGGGGGTAACTATGTTAAGTCTTTGAAGCAGTAGCTGTTACAGTACACCCCAGTAGGTCGAGATTTGGCATCCTCAGGATGTGGGAGCACCCTGTCTCAGTGTGTCCTGTGAACTGTAAGACACTCATTCTACTTGGTTCAGCTGGCCTTGGAATTTGAGAGGCGTCAGCTCCCGCAACAGTCAATGGTCCCATACGCATGTTTCTGTGCCTCCGGGCCGGGAGCACAGGGCATCAGATGCCCTAGGTAGGAAGTTGTACCAGGGCATGATATTGATTGCCTGGATTGCCACCTACCATCTATACATGACCCAATATACTTGTACACTCTAGATGCAGGTTCAGGAGTTGGCTGACCGCCTTCTCCAGCAGCAGCAGGAGGCCTTCCTAGTTGTCCAGCAAGGCTTAAGAGTGTGGCAAACATGATGTGCATTCCACCTATGATGTATTTGAGACAGCAGCTAGGGTGGCAGCGGCGGGTATTGGGGCCCGCAGAATGGCATGGCTCCAAGCATCGGACCTCCGGCCGGAGGTCGAAGATAAGCTCACAGACCTGCCCTGTACTGGAGAGAACCTGTTTGGCGACAAGGTACGAGATGCTGTGGCTTAATTGGAAGATCATCATGAGACCTTCCAACATCTCTCTGCCAGTACTTCAGACCCTCCATCAGGAAGTCTTCGTGCCAGAGTGGCAGGAGGTCCTTTTATCGCCAGAGGAAATATTACCTTCTGGCCTCGTATGCTGCAAGAGGGTTCTAGGGGTCGCTTTAGACAGCAGCAGACCCCCAGGACTCAGCCACCTCCTCAACAAAGCCCTGCTACGAGGTTTTGACTGGCTCAGAGGGAGCATAAGCCCCGTGACCATACACTCGACATTAGGGTGGGCTGCATTCCTTCAGGACAAGTGGCTGCAGATCACCTCAGACCAGTGGGTCCTGTCCATCATCCTTCAAGGGTATCGGTTAAACTTTCAGTTTGTCCTGGCGGAATCGCTCCCCCCACTCGTCATGGGGTCAGACCCCACATCAGGAAGTCCTTTGGACAGAGCTGTCTGACCTTGTATTGGCGGGAGCCGTGGAACCCGTCCAGCTACATCAGCATATCGAAATATTTCCTGATTCCAAAGAAAATAGGGGGGCTACGTCCGATCTTATATCTGAGGGCCTTGAACAAACATTTGCGAAGAGAAAAGTTCAAGATGGTCTCACTGGGCACCCTGATTCCCTTCCTGCAAAAAGGGAACTGGCTTTGCTCCCTCGACTTAAAAGACACATTCGCCCACATAGGAACTTTTCCTGGGCACAGGAAGTATCTACGGTTCCTTGTGGGCGACGGCCACTTCCAATACAAAGTATTGCCATTTGAAATGCCTGGCAGTAGTGGGTGCAGACCTCTGCCACCTGGGGGTACATGTCTTCCCCTACTTAGATGACTGGCTGATCAAGAGTGCTATGCATGGAAGGGCACTTTGCTCCCTACGCTTAACCATTCAGGTGCTGGAATCCCTCGGGTTTGTCATCAACTCCCGAATTCCCATCTTAATCCGTCAAGTCAGTTGGACTTTATAGGAGCCTGTCTGGATATGACTCAAGCTCAGGCCTTTCTTCCTCGTGACTGAGCACTTGCTCTGGTATGTCTGGCAAGGGTGGCCCGCCGCAGACGAAGGATTTCGGCCTGGCTTCTGCTTCATTTACTGGGCCACATGGCCGCATCTATCCATCTTACCCCCTTCGCTTGCTTGCACATGCAGAGCACCCAGTGGACCCTGTGTTTGCAGTGGCGGCAGGCCTCCCAGAACCTCAGTGCAAGAGTAGGAGTCGCGTCCTCTCTCCAGACCACCTTGTCATGGTGGGAAAGTCTCCCCAACCTGGAGCAGGGGGTTACCCTTTCAGGCCCCCCAATGTACCAGACTGTGCTCACTATGGACGCTTTCACTGTGGGCTGGGAGGTTCAAGTGGCTTCCTCATGCAGGGTCGCTGGTCTGCTTGGGAGGCTCCATACCAGATCAACTTCCTGGAGCTTCGGGCCATCAGATATGTGCTCTGGGCATTTCAGGATTGCCTATCCAATTGAGCAGTCCTAATCCAGACTGACAATCAGGTTGCGATGTGGTACATCAAAAAGCAGGGAGGTTCTGGATCGCTCCTTCTCTGTCAGGAAGCTGTCCAGATATGGCCCTGAGCTCAGTCTCAGGGAATCCTGCTCCAGGTCATATACCTGGCCGGATTGGACAAGGTAGTGGCGAATCAGCTGAGTTGAGCATTCCACCCCCATGAGTTCGTCCCTAAATCAGGCAGTGGTGGATCGCATTTTCCACCTATGGGGGATTCTGGAGGTGGAACTCTTCGCCTCCCCTTGCAACAACAAGGTGAGCAGCTTTTGCTCCCTGTACAGGGAGTCCGGAAGGCCAGTGTCAGATGCTTTTGCCCACCACTGGGGCAACGGCCTTCTGTATGCGTAACCTCTATTTCCAGTATTGTTGAAGATTCTCCTGAAGCTTTGCCAGGACGAGAAGCACCATGATTCTCATCACCTCCCTATTGGCTGAGACACGTTTGGTTTCCGATTCTTCAGGATCTCTCGGTCAGGAAACCTCCCCCGACCTGATCACACAGGATCGGGGCAGGCTGTGCCATACCAACCTCTGGGTACTGTCTCTGACGGCCTGGATGTTGAAAGTCTAGTTCTGCGGCCCCTTGACCTTTTTGACAACGTGTCTTGGGTCCTGGTAGCTTCTCGGAAACCTTCCATCAGGAAATTGTACACTCTGAAGTGGAGGAGGTTTTCCATCTGGTGTGAGTAATGGCTTGGATCCATTCTCTCGTTCCACTTGAAATTTCTGGACTACTTGTTATATCTTTCTGATGCTGGTCTGAAAACCAACTTAGTCAGAGTACACCTCAGTGCTATTGGGACCTACCACTACTTAGTTGATGGTTCACCTATCTCCATGCAACCTGTGGTGAGCCGGTTCATGCAGGATCTACTTCAGCTGAAACCTCCCCTGTGGCTTCCTGTTGTGTCCTGGGATCTTAACGTGGTACTGGCTCGTCTCATGCGAGATCCTTTCGAGCTGCTGCACTCCTGCGAGCTGAAGTACCTGATATGGAAGATTATCTTCTTGGGTAGCAGTTACTTCCGCACGCAGAGTCAGTGAGCTTCAGGCGTTGGTAACATATCCACTTTACATGAAATTCTTTCATGACAGGATGGTGCTTCGTACTCACCCTAAGTTTCTGCCTAAGGTGGTGACTGATTTTCATCTCAACCAGTCCATTGTCCTGCCTACCTTTTATCCCAGGACAAGCAGAATGTAGTCCTCACATATGGGTGACATCACCAGACGGAACCCTATCACAGAAAACTTTCTGTCAGAGTTTCTAGAAACTTTTGACTGGCACACTGATCCCACTGAGCATGCCCAGCATGCCATTATCCCTTGAGCCACAGGGGTCTCCCTTCAGTCTTTTTTTCCGTGCTGCAATTTGCCTCACAGGAGCTCTGTGTGAATCCTCACACAAATTTTCCTCACAGAAAAAATATTTAAAATTCCTCAGAAAAACATCCCCTCATAAGGGTCTCCCATCTAAAATCTTTTTCTTTGACTCGGTGATTAAAATACTCAAATTTTGCGGTCGATACCGTTCTCATCGTCCCCCGGTGCCCACAGGCTGTCAACTGTTGTCAGGCCTCAACCTCGTGTCATTATGGCAACAGGTTTCAGAAAGTGCCCGTAGTGCCCTCGCACTATGTCGATAACTGATCCCCATGACGTGTGTGTCTTATGCCTCGGCCCTACACACGACGTCTCCTCTTGTACTAAATGTGCCGCAGTTAATTCCATCAACGTTGACACAATCTTCACCGGCAGGAGTATCCAAAAAAGTGATGATAAAAACCCACCGGGTTAATGAAGGCAGTGGTGACCGCCCGTCACCGACTCCATCAAAGGCATCGACAAAATCGACCTCTGCGCTGGGGAAAGACCGGGGCCGAGCACTGTGAAAAACATAGACACTGGCACCGATGGGAATCCATGCCCGGTGCCTGCACTGATTCCGGAGCGGCTTCGATGGCCATCAAGCTGCCCCCGAAGAGGACAAGGTTAGAGGAGCAGACTATGCCCTCGACACCAGAATGTCCAAAGCAATCCCCACCGATATCGGTGCTGGGTACTGCGCCCCACAGTGACCTGTGGAGGAGCCAGTTCCGCCTAATCTGCCACCCCATGTAGCTTCTCTGACCTCATCAGCTACACGGGAGGAACTGGACTGTCTTATCCACCAGGCAGTCATCGATGCTCTCCGGGAGCTACAACCACCAATGCCGGCCCCCGTGCCAGCACTGACATCGGTGTTTGCACCATTACTTACCAGACTAGATACATTGATCGGTGCCCTACTGACACAGCCTGCGCCACCAATACCCAAACAACTGGTGCACCCTCTGAAGGACCCGATTCCTATTCCTGGGTTGTCGGATGAAGAAGGCACCGACTCTGGTCCACAGTCACTGATGCCTCAACCAATGCCTGGACCATCAGGACTCTCGGGACCGAGACGTCCACAATTTCCCTCGATGCCATCGATGTCGCAACCATTTCCATCGATGCCACTGAAGCATCCATCGAAGGATCCATCAATGCCTTTACGTCCTACAATGCCAAGCTTCCTTCCTCGTCCGGTACCTTGAAAAGAATCCTCAGATACCTGGGAGGACGTGAACACTGACTCTTCTACAGAAGATGTATTGTCAGAACCCTCTCCTCAAGAAGAAAGGAGAAAATCTCCACCTGAAGACCTCTCCTTTTCAAATTTCATAAGGGAAATGTCAGAAACAATCCCATTTGATCTAATAACGGAGGAGGATGCCAGACATAAGACATTGGAGGTACTACAATTCGTTGATGCTCCAAAGGAAATCATGGCTATTCCAGTACACAAAGTACTGGTAGACCTGCAGCATTGACTGTGGGAACATCCTTGCACAGTTCCTCCAATGAACAGGAGAATGGATGCTACTTATTTGGTACAGCATATACCCGGTTTCCAGAAACCACAACTGCCATATCAGTCGGTAGTTGTAGAGTCAGCACAAAAGAAGTCAAGGAGACTTCATCCCCATTCCTCAACACGTCCTGGCAAGGATCAAAAGTTTCTGGACATTTTAGGATGCTAAATGTTCCAAGGCTCCATGCTGTTACCAAGAATTGCCTCATATCAACTATACATGACACAGTACCAAAGAAATATGTGGAAACAAGTTCAGGAAGCAAGAAACTCTTCCACAACAACATCAAGAAACTTTTAATACCATTATACATAAAGGCCTTGAGGCTGGAAAGCACGGGATCCATGCAGCTTACGATTCATTCAAAACAGCCTATCGAATGTCAGCAATGGGCATTAGTGCCAGGAGATGGGTATAGCTGAAAGGTATCAGACCTCAGGCCTGAGGTTCAAGATAGGCTAGCAGACCTGCCTTGCACCGGTGAAAACCTGTTTGATAATAAAGTTCAAGATGCAGTGACGCCACTTAAAGATCACAATGAAACTCTGCGTCAATTATCGATGATCACTACAGAAGCACCTTCTTCTGTCAAACACTCATCTTGGAGAGACACTAAAAAATCATTCTACCGCCCATGCAGGTGTTACCCACTTGCTCCTCATGGGAGAACGACTACGCTACCTCAGAGAGGACACTCTAGGCAGCCTAAAACATCCAGAACCCAGCCTCCACCACAAACAGGCCAGGCATCTGGATTTTGAAGAAATCCCAGAGAACAGCAGCCCAGCCCCTCCAAAAATCCAAATCAAAATTTACCAGTAGGAGGTCGAGTCCATCATTTCCTACCCAATTGGATGAACATCACCACAGATCAATGGGTAATTTCCATTATAACACAGGGTTTCCTTCTAAATTTTCTCACAGTACCCAAAAATCACCCACCCAACTCACTGTGGATACACAAAGATTACACAATTCTTTTAAAGTCAGAATTATCCACCCTTCTGAGCGCCAGGGCCGTGGAACCTGTTCCCCGACCGCAGCAGGGCAGAGGATTCTACTCCCGCTATTTTCTCATTCCAAAGAAAACAGGAGGCCTCCGCCCCATCTTAGACCTCCGCAATCTCAACAAATTTCTACAAAAAGAAAAATTCAGGATGGTGTCCTTAGGCACCATGCTTCCCCTTCTGCAAAAAGGAGATTGACTCTGTTCTCTGGATCTTCAAGACGCTTACGCTCACATTCAAATCTTCCCTCCTCACTGCAAATACCTGCGTTTCCTAGTGGAACATCAACCTTTTCAATAGCTGGTTCTACCTTTCGGACTTGCCTCGGCACCCCGTGTATTTACAAAGTGCCTAGCAGTAGCTGCGGCCCATCTACACAGGAAAAGCATACATGTCTTTTCTTACCTAGATGACTGGTTCATCAAGAGCCAATCCAAGCAAGGAGCTCTTGACACTCTAAATTGCACTATCAACTACAAGAAATCCCACCTAATTCCATCTCGCCTCCTACATTTATTCAGAGCAGAGTTGGATACCACCGTTGCAAAGGCCTTCTTGCCCATCGACTGCGCAGACACACTCTCCAAACTCGCTACATCTCTGCACCCAAGGAAAATAGCTTCAGCCCATCAATTCCTAATGCTGCTGGGACACATTTATTTATTTAGAACTTTTTATGTACCGTTATAACAAATGAATTTGAACAAAACGGTTTACAATTATTTCAAAATAAAAATAAAAAAATTAAAATAAATTAAAATAACTAAAACTTGGTTTCAACGGTCCACGTCACTCCTATGGCCAGATTACCATGAGAATAACGCAATGGACTTTAAGATCGCAATGGCTCCAAGCCATTCAACCACTGTCATCTCCAATTCAAATAACCCACCAGTTACACTTGTCTCTTCTCTGGTGTACAAACACAAACAACTTGCTAACAGGTCTACCCTTCCAGCAACCAGTTCCACAAATAGCCTTAACCACAGATGCATCCACCTTGGGATGGGGAGCTCATGTGAATAATCTTCAAACTCAAGGTACTTGGACACCTCTCGAAGCAATATTTCAGATCAACTTCCTGGAGCTTCGAGCTATATGCTTTTTATGCATTCAGGGACTGCCTTTCACACAAAACTGTTCTAATACAGACAGACAACACAGTTGCCATTTGGTACCTGAACAAACAAGGAGGCACGGGCTCTTATCTCCTCTGCCAAGAAGCCGCACAGATCTGGGACTTGGCCCTAACACATTCCATGTTTCTCCGGGCCACTTATCTAGCAGGCATACACAACATAGTTGCAGATCGCCTCGGCCGTCAGTTCCAATCCCATGAGTGGTCCTTGGATCCGACAGTAACGACCAAAATTTTCCAACAATGGGGTCAACCAACAATAGACCTCTTTGCGTCCAAACTGAATCACAGAGTGGACAAATTCTGCACACTGCACAGACAGAGAAACAGGTTAGCCATGGACGCCTTTGCTCGTCCCTGGAACTCAGGCCTACTATAAGCGTATCCCCCGATTACGCTGATAGCCAAAACTCTAATGAAGCTACAACAGGACAAAGGGTCAATGATACTCATAGCCCCGTATTGGCTTTGACAAGTATGGTTTCCCATACTTCTCGACCTCTCGATCAGAGAACCAATTCACCTGGGCACAGCACGCAGTCTCATAACTCAGAACCATAGCATGTTACGCCATCCGAACCTTCAGACCCTATCCCTCACAACCTGGATGTTGAAAGCTTGATCCTTCAACTGCTCATCTTTTCAACTGATGTCTTTCAAGTGCTTGTAGCTTCACGAAAGCCTTCCACACGAAAATCTTATCGTTGTTAGTGGAAAAGATTCACTGTGGTGCGCGCAGATAAGTATCGACCCCTTTTCCTGCCTCACACAATCTCTATTAGACTATCTCTGGCACCTTTCAGACTCTGGTCTCCAGACATCTTCAATGAGAGTACACCTGAGTGCTATCTCAGCTTACCATAAGGGAGTAGGGGATGCCCCGGTAACAGCGCAACCCCTTGTGAGTCTATTACAACTTAAACCCCCTTTACGGCCACCAGTCACGGAATGGGACCTCAATGTAGTACTAGCAAGGCTTATGCGCTCCCCGTTTGAGCCTATAGATTCCTGCGATGTTAAATTTCTTACATGGAAGGTTCTCTTCCTAGTAGCCATTACATCCGCTAGTAGAGTTAGTGAGTTACAAGCACTTGTAACATACTCACCCTACACACGGTTCCTACATGACCGAGTGGTACTCTATACTCACCCTAAATTCCATCTCAAGGTGGTTACTGACTTCCATTTGAACCAGTCAATAGTCTTGCCCACATTTTTCCCAAGACCTCACTCTCACCAAGGCGAGAAAGTTTTACACATCTTGTACTGTAAATGCACACTAGCATATTACCTAGACCGCACTGCAGGTCTAGGTAATATGCTCAGTAAAAGCAATGGCAACCTCAGTAGCACACTATCGTTCAGTATCGATTACTGAGATTTGTAAGGCTGCAACATGGAGCTCTCTTCACACATTTGCAGCCCATTACTGTTTGGACAAGGAAGGACGACAAGATTCAGCCTTCGGACAATCTGTCTTAAAGAACTTATTTCCAGTACAATCCCAACTCCTTCCACATCCAACCTCCTGTGATTTCAGGCTGCCTCATTTTTTCCAACAGTACACCAGTTGTTGTGCCTGTTGCACAAGTTGTACGCTGTTGGTCCAATACAAATAAGACTCAGCCTGTAGCTTGCTAATCACTGATATGTGAGGACTACCATCCTGCTTGTCCTGGGATAAAGCAGAGTTGCTTACCTGTAACAGGTGTTATCCCAGGATAGCAGTATGTAGTCCTCACGAAACCCACCCCACCACCCCACGGAGCTGGGTCCGAAACGTTTTATTATTTTATTTTTTGCTCACACTTATTGCTACAAACAAGACTGAAGGGAGACCCCTGTGGCTCGAGGGATAATGGCATGCTGGGTATGCTCAGTGTTTCAGTCAAAGGTTTCTAGAAACTTTGACAGAAAGTTTTCCATGATAGGGCTCCGTCCGGTGATGTCACCCATATGTGAGGACTACATCCTGCTATCCTGCGATAACACCTGTTACAGGTAAGCAACTGTGCTTTTTCCCAGGCTGCATTCTCACCAGGGCGAACGGGCTCTGCACCTTGGCTTTCTGTCTTGAGTGGATAGCAGGCCATAGGCCATCCACGCAGCTCTTTGTATCATTTGATAAGAATAGACTGGGAGTTGCGATCACCATGCACACGTTGTCCAATTGGCTGGCGGATTGTATTTCTTTTTGCTTCGCGCAGGCAGGCCTTCAGCTTGGAGGCCACATCAAGGCTCATCTGTCAGGGCCTTGGCAGGTTCGGTAGCCCACCTACATGTGGTCCCTGTGGCCGAGATAGGCAGGGCTGCAACATGGAGTTAAGAACTTAAGAACATAAGAACATGCCATACTGGGTCAGACCAAGGGTCCATCAAGCCCAGCATCCTGTTTCCAACAGTGGCCAATCCAGGCCATAACCTGGCAAGTACCCAAAAACTAAGTCTATCCCATGTTACCGTTGCTAATAATAGCGGTGGTTATTATCTAACTCAACTTAAATAGCAGGTAATGGACTTCTCCTCCAAGAACTTATCCAATCCTTTTTTAAACACAGCTATACTAATTGCACTAACCACATGTTCTGGCAACAAATTCCAGAGTTTAATTGTGCGTTGAGTGAAAAAGAACTTTCTCTGATTAGTTTTAAATGTGCTACATGCTAACTTCATGGAGTGCCCCCTAGTCTTTCTGTTATCCGAAAGAGTAAAAAACCGATTCACATCTGCCCGTTCTAGACCTCTCATAATTTTAAACACCTCTATCATATCCCCCCTCAGCCGTCTCTTCTCCAAACTGAAAAGTCCTAACCTCTTTAGCCTTTCTTCATAGGGGAGCTGTTCCAGTCCCCTTATCATTTTGGTCACCGGTCTCTGTACCTTCTCCATCGCAACTATATCTTTTTTGAGATGCGGCAACCAGAATTATACACAGTATTCAAGGTGCGGTCTCACCATGGAGCTATACAGAGGCATTATGACATTTTCTGTTTTATTCACCATTCCCTTTCTAATAATTCCCTCCTAAGCTCTCTTTTGACCTCAGACGCTCTATTTAGAATCGGATTCCGGTTCCGATTCACATGTGGGTTTTTTTCCATCGGGCCCAATCGCGGTTTTGTTTAACGGCTGTGCCCGAGCCGATAAACAAAAAACCCACCCCGACCCTTTAAAACTAATCCCTTTGCTTCCCCCACCCTCCCGACCCCCCCAAAAACATTTTACAGGTACCTGGTGGTCCAGTGGGGGTCCTGGGAGTGATCTCCCATTCCCGGGCTGTCGGCTGCCACTAATCAAAATGGCGCCGATGGCCCTTTGCCTTTACCATGTGACAGGCTATCCGTGCCATTGGCCGGCCCCTGTCACATAGTAGGAGCACTGGATGGCCAGGAGACTTCCGCGGACTTTACTGAATCGGCCCGTTTGTTAGTTAAATCCTCCTTTATCTCCTATTTTAATTCTTAAATTTTCTCACAGAAAGTGGTTAGAAAGTATACAGTCCCAATATTTAATCAGAACTTACTCCCTGATTTAATATCTTCCAAGAAATCCTTTAGACATCTTTTAACTCCTCAGACAGCACTAGAAGGGTACTTCACTCTTTCTTGATTCTGACAATTCCTTCCTTCTCACCCCTTACGTAAAATCTTCCCTCAGTAGCAATAAAGTTCTTGTTACCTTTATGTTGTATCTTCTTTTTTCTCCTGGTGGTGCATTTTACTGGTATCCCTTGCTTTAGATGGAATTTGTAACACTTCTATATCTTTCTGGATGAAAGATTTCCCTCTTCCAAAAGTTTCATGCTGACTCCCAGGTACATGGGTTATTCGTTCCAAGTGAAAATATATTAGACTGAACCCCAAAAGGGGGAAAAATCAAGCAAAAAGCAGGAAGGGTGGAATAAAACTTCCTATCCTCCAAACAGAGGAGTTAGTGCAAATAGACAGTTAATTCAAAAATATAATTCCTCTGCATGTGGTTACCAGACAGCTTAAATCCTCTGAAGGAGAAACAAAAGTCTGTCAGAATCTTCCCTTATACATGATCTAACCTTACACAGCAGGTGCCCCAATCCACTGTGAAGGTGTACCAAGGCTCTCACAAGGAATTCTCAAAAATTGGCTTAAGAGTCCAAAAGCAAGCTTAAAAGCTAGATAGATGAGTCAGCGGAAGCTGGTTCCTAAATGGGAAAACTTCCTTGCTCCTTTCCTATAAATTTAAGAAAAATTAAAACAGAAGACAGAGAGCAACCTGCTTTCTTGAAAAGGTAACTAAAAATCCACAAAGATAATGGGTGCATTGGGATTCTAAACAGCTAAGTCACATCATCTGCATGTTCCCCCATGAGGGTTCAAAACCCAAACCTTTCTCATTTGTTTCCTGTTGAACCTCCCCATATTAATAGTACACTCCTTTAGTAAGGGAAAACTGAAGGTCCCTTACACCAGCTTCAGTTTGTCCACATCAGTGATGATTCTTCACATTGCAACATGGATGCTGAATGGACCTGTCTAATAATGAAGTAGACAGAACCATTTGCAGTTTACTCCCAGGTGTTTAAAGGGGTCGAGTAAAATATTTAAAGAAATGCTGACTTAAAGTAACATTTTCAGTTTGCACAAAACAGGTTTTGGCCTTCAAAAGAACATCATGTTCAGTAAATGCATCTTATTTTTGTATTAAATGTAAGCCTTCTTACATCCGTCTGTGTCCCCTTTTGCTAGGCAGCTCGTGGTTGTGGAGAAGGTATACAGTCTTTCTTGTTTCCCGCTGGTTTGTGGGTTCTGTTGATTTGATTGACATGTTGGAATAGGATATGTGGCGATAGATATCAGTGTAAGTGCTATGACATAATTCTCAGTTTTATGGACTGAGGTGACAGTTAGCTTTTCAGAACACTCTTCTTTTCCAGATATTGACATATCACTTCTTGTGTCATTTAACAAAATGAAGAAATTAACCACTGATGAAAAATTAATAGCGCGTGCACTAAAAAGCTCTTCTGTTGTGGAGGTAAGTGCAGTCCTTTTTAGTTCTGTTAGAAACTGTCGCAATTATGTAAATATTTATAATAGAAAACTCAGGTTCATGTATAAACACCATTGTAGGTTGCCATTGTTGTAGATGTGTTGAATTAAGGCACAGAATTGTAGTTTCTCAAAAAATGTCTTAAACATTCGAAAAATGGACAAATAGCAATGTTAAAAAAGCTACAAATAATCTTTCTAGTTTTTGATGTATTGATGCAACAATAATATTTTATATAGACAAGACCATCATATTAGTAGCAATGTGCATTGCTACAAGCTTAATTGCAACTATTGTTGCTGCCTGAAATGTATAATGAATGGTCTGCCCACCCTACCATTACCATCCAATAATTTTTATAAAACAAAATGTCTTTTAATAGCCATTCAAAAACTTTTTTTGCTTTTTTACTTTTTTCTTTTTAAATATACATTTTTTTTTCTTAAAATTGCCATCTAAAAAAGTTTTTGGATGAGAGCTAGCAAAAAGCATCGCTCTTATCTGTGCTGGCTAACAGATCGTGCCAGCCTTGCAGGCAAGAGGATTTTGGCAGAGAGCAGTGTCTAAAAAGCAGTGACAGCAGGCAGTCTTGGAGAGGAGGGAAGACTGAGGGAGTGGCTGGCAGGATTAATTTTCCCAGTGACATACCTGTTGGCTCACTCTCCCAAACACAACTGTGCTCAGTTGTCACCTGCTATAACTATGTTAACTTTTTCACAAAGCTTTGTGGATATCTGCTTGTTCATAAAAAATTACTTTTCCTAGCCTGTAGCCAGAAAGACTCAGGACCAGTGGGTTATGTGCTCCTCTGCTAGCAGATGGGAGACTAAGTCAGATTTCAAAGCTGACATCACCCTAGATATACCCCTGCCGTGACCTCATCTCCTCAGTATCTCTCCATCTTCCTAGCAGATATGGACTATCCCTTGCTAGCACAGTGCTAGCAGGATTACAAAAAAAAAAGGAAAGAGAAGCATTCATCTTTAAGAAGAGTTAGCCCCACTCTCCTGCGGTGATACCTAAGGGTCCCTCCCCCAGTTGAGAATTCCTGAGGTGATTTCCGAACCCTCAGAGGTGTGCCTTGGTCTGGTAGCTGGCTCCTGGCGTGGACTTAGCCGCCTAAGCAGCTGAAAGACAGCGGGTGCAAAGCCGAGCATGGCGGTGAAGGCCAAAACCCTCTCCCCCGCAGCTGGAGACCGTCTCTGCACTCAGCTGCTAAGCACTGAGACCAGGTAAATTTAGAAAATCTTCAATCTAGAGAAGAAGGGCTCAGTTGAGTCTTCTCCGGTCTCCTTGCTTGGCCTGCCGTACCGACTCCATTCTCGATCCCGGCGAGGTAATAAGGGGGGGGGCTCCGAACAGGTCGAGCAGCCTTCGATGGGCTAGGCCCCGTTTTTGGTTCGGGGAGTCAGCCATGTGGCGACCCTTGGCGGCGCCATCTTGTGCGCGATGGGCTACGGCGCCATCTTCCCACCTTCGGCCGAACGCGTGCAAGGTGGCATCTTGAGCACACAACGTGCACTTTTACAAGTGCAGAGCCATGTGCATAACTGCGCACATAACTACGCACACAGCCGCACACACGCATATCCAGTCGCATTACCTGTGCTCGCTGGACACCAAATGCACATCCGATGGCCCTGACAGCAAAGAAGCTCAGAAGACACTCCCTTTGCGCGGCCTGCCACATCAGAGCAGCACAACCTGACCTGGAGTCCTTCCTGTGCCAACACTGTGAGGAAGCCCAGGGAGGACTAGATTCTCAGACATTTTCCAAGTCTGGTCCATCCCAGTTGGAGGACGGGTCGGCAGTGACCTTATCCAACAGTTCCTCAGAACCGAGCAATTCCGAGATGGTGTCCACACCGCGAGAAGGCACTTCAGTAACCCCTACTCTGGCTCCCCAAGGGATAAACATGGACCCAGGGGCCTTCTCTTGTTTGGAAATTTTCCAGGGACTACAAGCCTTTGTTCAGGCGCAGTCAGCCTCGCCACGACCCGGGTGGAACCCCAGCCGGGGGCACCTGATCCCCCCCCCCCTGGTCCTGTCCGGGGGCCTCGAGACATGCCTCACCTCACCAAGAGTATCCCTGTCAGGGATGCAGACACCACAGATGACGATGATAGCTCTCTGGAAGAAGAGGAAATCCCTCCAGGCCTGGAACCATACAGAACCATGCTTTGCTTCTTCCACAGGGATGAATTGCCAGCCCTTGTCTCCCAGACTCTGAAGACTCTGGGGATTCCAGGCACCAAAAAAGAACCCCATCCTAGTGTCCCTTCGTAAGGCCTCTTGCTATTTCCCAATGCTGGAAGCCATCCAGGAACTGATTGACCTGGAATGGGATTCCCTGCAGGCGAACTTTAAAAGAAGGCGGACCTTGGAAGCCTTGTACCCTCTGGAACCCATGACCAAGGAACGCCTGCATTTCCCAAAAGTGGATGCCATGGCCTCTGCTGTCTCGAAGTGAACAACCATTCTCGTTGAGGGAGGAGCAGCATTGAAGGATGCTCAAGATGGAAGATTAGAATCAATCCTTAAGCAAGCCTTCGACACGACAGTAATGACACTACAAATCGCTTCCTGCTGTGCTATGGTGGCTTGCTCCTGCTTGCTTCTTGAGAGAGAGACAGATAGTTCCAGAGCATATGCCAGAGAGGCGATTGAGCCTGCCGCAGCCTTCCTGACAGATGCAAGCTCAGATCTAGTGTGTACCTCAGCCAGAGGCGCAGCCTCGGTAGTGGCAGCCAGAAGGCAATTATGGTTGCACAACTGGTCAGCGGACGCAACCTCTAAGGCGAGCCTCACAAGAATTCCCTTTAAGGGATCTCTTCTATTCGGAAGCAAATTAGAGAAACTAGCCAGTAATGGGGCGAATCTCCAGTGCCTCGTCTATCAGAAGATAGAGGAAAGAGATCCCAGAGTCCCTCTTCCAGAAAAGCCCGGGGCAGAGGCTCCCAACGCTTCTGGCCCTACAGAAAACCTTCTTTCCAGACAGCACGACCTTCCAGGGAGGTCTCAGTCCTTTCTGAACCGACAATCCAAAAGAGGAACAGGTCCGGGTGCAGGTTCAACTGAACTTCCCAGTGAGAATGGGCAAACCCATCCACAGGAAGAGGAAATAGGGGTTCGACTCTACCTCTTCTATCAACGATGGGTCGAAATCACGTTGGACAAATGGGTACTAAACATCATATGAGAAGGCTACGCTCTGGAGTTTTGCAGCGACTCTCGAGACAAGTTTATATTACCCTGCCACTCCCACCTCAAGAGACTGGCAAAGGAATCCACACTGACAAGACTACTCAGTATGAAGGCTATAATGCCGGTGCCTACACCCCAGCTAAATATGGGGCGTTATTCCATCTATTTTATCGTGCCCAAGAAAGAGGACTCATTCCGACCCATCCTGGACCTCAAGAACGTCACCCGTCATCTACGGATACTATAGTTCCGCATGGAAACTCTCCGTTCCAATAATGGCAGTGCAATCGGGAGCGTTCCTAACCTTCCTGGACCTCTCTGAAGCCTACCTTCACATCCCAGTTCATCAAGACCACCAGCGTTTTCTACGTTTTGTGGTACTGGGCCGCTATTACCAGTTCCAGGCGCTACCCTTCGGCCTGGCAACCGCCCCCAGAACATTCTCCAAAATTATGGTGATAGTGGCGGCAACAATGAGAAAAGAAGGGATCCTGGTACACCCCTACTTGGATGACTGGCTAATCCGGGCGATGTCACCGGACGAGAGCCTTCAGGTAGTGACCAACAGAGTCAGGACCCTCCTTCAGGAACTCGGTTGTGTCGTGAACATGGGCAAGAGCAGTCTACAGCCCTCTCAGTCCTTAGATTACCTTGGGGCCTGGTTTGACACCAAGCAGAACAAGTTCTTCCTCACCCCTCCCCCCGAAGAGGAGGAAACTGATGGAACAAGTATGCCGATTGGTGGCCAGGACGCGCCCCAAGGTATGGGACTACCTTCAGGTCCTAGGCCTCATGGCATCAACTCTGGAAGTAATACTGTGGGCAAGGGCTCACATGCGGCCACTCCAACACTCCTTACTGTCCCACTGGAACCCACTGTCCCAAGATTACTCGATTCGTCTCCACCTACCAACGGAGGTACACTGTCTGCTCCAGTGGTGGCTGCAGGAGAACCACCTAAGCAGAGGCGTAAGCCTATCCCCACCAAACTAGATCGTACTCACTACAGATGCGAGCATCCAAAGGTGGGGAGCTCACTGCCAGAAACTGATGGCCCAGGGACAATGGACCAAGGAAGAGGTGAAATGGAACATAAACCACCTGGAAGCTTGAGCAGTCAGACTAGTGTGCCTGGCGTTCAGCTACAGGCTCCAAGGGCAAGCGATTCAAGTGATGTCGGACAACGCAACAGCGGTTACCCACATCAGCCGCCAGGGAGGAACCAGAAGCCAGCAGGTGTCTCTGGAGATAGACTCCCTCATGGAATAGGCAGAGGTAAACCTGCCAAGGGATCTCAGCCTCCCACATCGCAGGCAAAGACAATGTCTCAGCGGACTTCCTCAGCAGTGAAAGCCTGGACCCAGGGGAGTGGGCGCTATCGACCAGAGGCTTCCAGCTGATAGTAAATCGCTGGGGCCTCCCAGCCATGAACCTACTGGCCACATCTCCCAATGCCAAAGTCCCCCGGTTCTTCAGCCGCAAAGATCAGCACTCCCAAGGGATCGACACCCTCAACCAGAACTGGCCAGAGAAGGACTTACTGTATGCCTTCCTTCCATGGCCTCTACTGGGCAAGATCATCCTCAAGATAGAACACCGCAGAGGGCTAGTCCTGCTAGTGGCTCCGGATTGGCTCAGACACCCGTAGTACGCAGACATGCAAAGACTCCGTGCGGGGAGCCCTCTGTACTTCCCCCCACATAGGGACCTTCTCCAGCAGGGACTCACCTGAAGAAGCGTGTAAATAACCAATTCACATTTACCCGTTCTAGTCCTCTCATGATTTTAAACACCTCCATCATATCCCCTCTCTACCGTCTCTTGTCCAAGCTGAACATCCCTAATTTCTTTAGTCTTTCCTCATAGGGGAGCTGTTCCATCCCCTTTATCGCGTGCGGAAATTCTCAACGTCCTTGGCATACGTTCGGATCTGGAGAATATTCGAAGCCTGTTGCCCCCACGAATGGCCAAAATCTCCATGATTCTGGAATTCCTGCAGGACGGTATGAAGAAAGGGTTGTCACTCAACTCCCTCAAGGTTCAGGTAGCAGCCCTCTCCTGCTTCAGAACCGAAGTAAACGAAAGCCGCCTGTCTGCATACCCAGACTTGGTCCGTTTCCTAAAAGGGATTAACCAACTCCAGCCACCCCTAAAGTGGCCGGTCCCCCTATGGAATCTCAACCTGGTATTGGACTTTCTAGCAGGGCCTTACTTCAGGCCAATGCGCAGTCTGTCACTACGCCTTTTAATGCTAAAGATGATGATCTTGGTGGCAATATGCTCGGCCCGTCGTATCTCAGAACTACAGGCACTATCCTGTCAGGATCGAATTCTCCGCTTTACTCCAGGAATGATATGTCTTCGCACCATCCCCTCCTTCCTACCGAAAGTGATCTTGGGGTTTCACTTGAATCAATCCATCTCCCTACCATCACTGGAGGGACATAAGGATTTGGAAGACTCCCGACTTCTTTGCCACCTAAACGTCGGCAAACTCTTAGTACGATACCTAGAACAATCAGAACCGGTGCGCAAAACGGATCGCTTGTTTGTTCTTCACAGTGGGAAGAAAAAGGCGAAGTGGCCTCACGAGCGACTATAGCTCACTGGATCAAGGAAGTAATCAAGGTAGCTTATATAGAGGCAGGGAAGCCCTTTCTCCTGCAGGGTAAGGCTCATTCTACTAGGGCCCAGGCAGTATCCTGGGCAGAGGACAAACTACTGTCACTGGACGACATCTGTCAAGCAGCAATGTGGTCTTCCCTACACACCTTCTCCAGGTTCTACCACCTGAATGTCCAGGCTTGAGAAGATGAAGCCTTCACAAGGGCAGTGCTAAGTGGGCCACAGGCAGCCTCATGCCCCGTCTGGGAGTAGCTTTTGTACATCCTACTGGTCCTGAGTCGATCTGGCTACATGCTAGGAAATGGAGAAATTACTTACCTGATAATTTCGTTTTTCTTAGTGTAGACAGATGGACTCAGCATCCCGCCCACGGCTGCCCAGGAGAAGTGCCAAAGAAGAGCCTGGAAGGCGAACCTCGGCGCTATACAAATACGGGTAAGCTGTTACCCTAGTTCAGGGCACCCATATTATGACGGGTGTCAGCGTTATGTGTTGGTTGAGTGCACTGGCGGTCTCCAGTTTTAATCGAGTTTTAATTAGTTTTTAATCAGTCTGTTTTAATTAACCAATATAAATGTCCACAATGGCTTTTCAAAGAGAATACTGAGGAGCTGAGGTCACAGCAGGGGTATATCCAGGGTAACGTCAGCTTTGAAATCTGACTCCGTCTCCCATCTGCTAGCAGAGGAGCACATAATTCACTGGTCCTGAGTCCATCTGTCTATACTAAGGAAAGCGAAATTATCAGGTAAGTAATTTCTCCATTAAAACGTATCATCAGTAGGTATCAACATCACCTTAAATTCCTTGTGAGGAAAAAGAACACTGCAGCACAACAGAGAGGCATTGGTGCCAACCACAAGAGGAATCCTGTCAGAGAGGAGTGTTGCCAATAGAAAACAATACATTTAATGATGTGAATAAGATGAATAAACATCAATGGTGTTAATACATATTTAGTAAATAGTAAAATAAAATAATATGAACATTAAAAATGTAAAAAACATAAAAATAGGTTAAATTGAGAGTTTTGAAAATTGGACATGGTCATGTTTTTGCAAATGTGTCTGCTTCTGAGATGCCTTAGGTAATTCAGGAGTGGAGAGGGAGGGCAGATTGGTGCCGACTGTGTGCCCAGTGACAAGCTTCCAAGTACTCCCAGGAGTACGCAATAGTAGAGAACCATTGTACTGACTAGACCATGGTAGTTCAGGATGTGCCTAAAATTAGGCAGGGCACTTGCCAGCTCCCTATCCAGCATTGTAGGAAGAGTAAGAGAAAAAAAGAATGATCTAATCTAAAGTCTTATCAGCAAGGAAGACAAAATTTGTCATATGGAAGATGTGCTGAATTCACTAGGACATTAATCTGAATTGCTTTATGTTTTAATATTATGTTGTAGATTGTTTTGTATGTGACTGATTTTATTTAATTGTACGTTGCTTTGATTTTGGCAAGAAGGGTGATCAAGAACATTTAATAAACTGAACTAAATTAAGCTTCCCCTAAGGCAGATTTATGGTTGTCTCTGGAAGCATATATATGCAGTATTCCAAACATGCACTGTACCTGTTGCACAGATCCATAGCATAGAATGTGTGTTCTGGATTCCTTCACAGGAGAGTGTTAACAGTGATTAGTGGAGCAGAACCTTAAAGGAGAAGAATACTTTTTCCTTTCATTTTTTTTTTTAGTTGTATTTTGGCCTGGCATTTTGCTCCTTTTTATAAGCTTCCAATTCAATGGAAATTGGCCTCTGTGATGCAGTGCACCATGAGGCCTCTTTTACAAATATCAAGGATTTTTCCCTTTTTGTTGCATTCCCTAGTTCAGCCATTACAATGATGGTTCATGGCTGGGAGCCACAGATGGCAATTTCCTTCAGAATCCAGTATACTTGTACCCTTGTTCCAGCCAAGAGATGTCACGATTGAGCCCCCAGGGTCTGTGAATGCACCTTCTACTATATCCCCAGTGTCCAGTCAGCTCTGAAAATGATATATGGGCTCAGGATTCAAACTTGTATCTTCTTTACAGCAGTGCAGAGCCTGCTGCTGAGCCCCTGGGTCAGCCCAGGAGATGAATACTTTTTCATGATCATTTACACACTTTCATTTTAGTTGAATCTACAGGGAACCAAAATCAGAAGACGGCTGCCTTTGGGTGAAAAACCACTGGATGTGGATAATCGCACTGTATATGTGGTAAGACATTCACATTAAGAACCTTGAGATCAATATTCAAAGCGCATTAAGCACTATTTAGCCGCATCAGTGTAACTTAAGAGGCTAAGTAGCGGGCTGCTGAATATGCTCCTATGTTCAATGGTGCCACTTAGCCACATAAGTGGGCGGGGAGTGGACAGATCGGGGCAGAGCAAGTGCATCTAAGTAGTGATATTCAGAGTTCCCTATATGTACCCAGATCAGTCCAGACTCCTGGGCTTTGCCTCCCCTCCAGCAGATGGAGACAGAGAAGTTTTTTAAAACAACCCTGCCATATATACCTAGGTGCCTCCCTCAGTCTTTCTCTGTTTCCAGCAGATGGCGGAGGTGCAAAACCCACAATCTCTTTGGGTTACCTGACAAAAGTTAATTAGAGGGATTTTAGAGTCAGGATTGTAGGCTTAGTATATTTTAGGGTATTGTATTCCTTTAAATTTTAATAGATAAAAAAAAAAAGAGTCCCTTTCTGCCGGAGGTTCTGTCAGTCTCCCATGGGGTTGCTAGGTCCTGAGGGGATCATCCTCCCTGGTGGAGGCAGCTGCTAAGGGTCGAGGATCCTGCACCCGTTTGTAAGCAGCCTTGGGGTGATATCGGGGAGCCCGGCTCACTCACCCCCGCAGGAGCAGGAGATCTTCCAGAACCAGGGACAGCGATCGGGCAAGTTTCTTTGCTTTAAAAAAAAAAAAGGTTTATTGTTTTTGACTTGAGCGCGCCGACTCTCCGGTACTTTTCAGTTGTTTCCCACTGCGCTACTGTGTTTCACGGGATTACCATCGCTTGGTTGCCGTTGTCTTTTTGCTGAGCCAATGATGCCTCTGGGCTCCTCATGCCGTGCATGCGGCTCGTCGCACGAAGGCCTCTGCTCAGATTGTTTGCAGAGCGGCAAGGGACCCTCTATTTTGAGTCGGGAGGGTCGGGGTCGAGCTCCACGGTCAGCGACACGAGTGTTAAGCAGCTGCACGATATCAGCTGAGCCGTATTGCTGCTGCATAAGGCCTTTAAGGCTAAGAAGGCAGGGAGAAAGCAGGCTGCTGAGAAGATCTTGCTACAGCCGCAAGACCCAAAATCACGGAAGCGCTCTAGGTCCCGGGGAGGATCTGAGCCGCGTAAGGGCAAGCGACCCTTAAGGTCCGTGCCATTGGGGACGGACTCTGACTCCATGTCCCAGGAGGATCAGGATCTGCAGGCCCAGCCTCCGGGAGGGGGGGCCGAGGGGGACGCAGACCAGCAGCAAGACGCAGGCAGAGGATCTCAGGTGATGGAGGGCGACGATCCGAAGGTGGTTCACCTCTTTAAAAAAGATGAGTTGAATCCGCTTATACCGGCCATCCTGGGGGAGTTAGGCTTGGAAGCTCTGCAGACGGAATCTCGGCTAGGAGCTATGGATCCAGTCCTGTTGGGACTCAGGAGTCCTACCGTTTCTTTCCCTTTCCATTTCTTGGCAACAGATCTGCTATTTAGAGAATGGGACTCCCCAGATTTGGGGCTGAAGGTTAGTAAAGCGATGGACAAGCTATATCCTCTGCCAGAGGCGGCGTTGGAGCTACTGAGAGTCCCTAAGGTAGATGCAGCAGTGTCAGCCGTTACAAAGAAGACCACTATTCCAGTCACAGGGGCAACGGCCCTCAAAGACCTGCAGGACAGAAAGTTGGAGCTCCAGCTCAAGAAAGTGTTTGAGGTGTCCGTGCTGGGGGTGCGAGTGGCATTGTGCAGTAATTTTGCACTGTGTGCGGATTTTCGGTGGGCCCAGCAGCTCCAGGCCAATGCCCGCCTCTCAGAAGGGGAGGCTCTTCAGGCAGGTCGTATGGAAGCAGTGATCGCTTACAGCGCCACTGCACGCTACGATCTGCTTTGAACATTGTCTAGATCCATGGTCTCTACGGTTTTTGCACGTAGACTCCTCTGGCTGCGGAATTGGGCAGTGGCTGTCTCGTCCGAGGCCCAGCTCAGCTCGCTTCCTTTTAAGTGCAAGTTGCTGTTCGGTAAGGTCTTGGAGGATATGATCCAATCTCTGGGGAAGAACAAGGTTCATAACCTGCCAGAGGACAGGCTCAGATCGAGGGGATCATTTACGACTCTATCTTGCTTTCGGGGTGGTAGGAGGCCTCGACCGGCGCGGTCATCTGGGTCGTCCTTTCGCCCAGGTACAAACAGACAACAGTCGTGGTCTCAGTCCTTTCAAGGCAGATGGTTCGGCAGGCCCGGTAACCCCTAGGCGGCTATGGGGGCTAAGTCCTCACAATGAGATACTGCCGGTCCATTCCTCGGTGCCAAGTCATAGGAGCCAGACTATCGCTCTTTTTCGAGGAATGGGCCAAGCTGACATCGGATCAGTGGATCCTCACCGTGATAAGTCAAGGTTATGTTTTAGATTTTGTACGGTGCCCTCGCGACAAGTTCCTGATTTCTCCCTGCGCGTACCGAGAAAAGTGAGTGGTAGTGCAGGGCATGCTGCAACGCCTCCTGGATTTGGGAGCCGCGGAACGTCGGAAGCACCGCTATTCCATATACTTCATAGTCCCGAAGAAGGAAGGCACTTTCCAACCGATCTTAGATCTAAAAAGAGTCAACAGATGCCTTCGGGTGCCACGATTCCGAATGGAAACTCTTTAGTCGGTTATCGCCTCGGTACGGCAAGGAGAGTTTCTGGCTTCTCTGGATCTCACGGAAGCATACCTCCATATCGGCATCCGGTCGTCACATCAGAAGTTCCTCAGGTTCTGCATTCTGAGACAACACTACCAGTTCCGGGCTCTGCCGTTCAGGCTCGCCACCACTCCCAGAACATTCACCAAAGTAATGGTGATGGTGGCAGCGCAACTCTGGAGGGAAGGCTGGTTGGTGCATACCTACTTGGACGATTGGCTGATTCGGGCGAAGTCCAAGGCTCTCTGTCAGACAGCTGTCCGCCAGGTGCTCAGCTCTTGCTGGGTGGTCAACCTTGCCAAGAGTCATCTGACCCCTTCTCATTCTTTGGAGTTTCTGGGAGCTCTGTTCGACACGGAGCAGGGGAGAGTATTCCTCACTACACAAGGATAGTCAAGCTTCAGGGACAGGTGAGAGACCTGTTGTCCTTGTGGATGCCCAGGGTGAGAGATTACATGAGAGTCTTGGGATCCATGACATCCACTCTGGAGTTGGTACCCTGGGACTTTGCCCATATGCGTCCCTTAAAATCAGCATTGCTGTCCCGCTGGAATCCTGTGTCAGAAGAGTTTCACCTGCCGCTTCCTCTTACAGACTCAGCGAGATGCAGTCTTGATTGGTGGCTTGTCTCAGAGCATCTGGAGTGCGATTTTCCCCTGGTGGTGCCCGACTGGTCGGTCATCATTATGGATGCCAGTCTCTCCGGCTGGGGAGCAGTTTATCTGGAGAAGTCCGTGCAGGGACAATGGTCCAGAGAGGAATCTCAGTGGTCGATCAACCGATTGGAGACCAGGGCAGTGGCCCTAGCCTTACACTCCTTTGGGGGAAGTCGGTCAGAGTCTTGTCAGACAATGCAACCACAGTAGCCTATATCAATTGCCAAGGGGGAACCAAAAGTCGACTGGTGACAATGGAGGCGCAGCAATTGATGATCTGGGCGGAACAGCACCTCGTAAACATTGTGGCATCTCACATTGCCAGAGTAGACAACGTGCAGGCAGACTTCCTCAGTGTTCACCATCTAGATCCCGGGGAATGGGAATTGTCTGACGAGGCTTTTCAGCTCATCTGCGACAAGTGGGGCACACCTCGCATGGATCTGATGGCCATGTTCAAGAATGCCAAGGCTCCACGCTTCTACAGTCGTCGCAGAGAAACAGGCGCCGAGGGCACCGATGCCCTAGTTCTGCCCTGGCCAACGAACATTTTGCTGTATGTGTTTCCTCCCTGGCCTCTAATAGGCAAGGTGATTCGGCATATAGAGCTCCATCCAGCGGAGGTGATCCTAGTGGCTCCAGATGGCCGAGACGCCCGTGGTTTGCGGATCTGATCAATCTCACCGCCGCGGAGCCTCTACGATTTCGGGAGTCCGTGTCTCTCCTCCATCAAGGCCCCGTCTGTTTGGAAGAGGTGGATCACTACTGTCTTGTGGCATGGCTTTTGAAAGGCAGCGATTAAAGAACAAAGGTTATTCAGATGCGGTGGTGACCACGTTGTTGCAGTCGCGCAAACCGTCTACTTCCCTATCTTATGTCAGAGTCTGGAGAGCTTTTGAATTCTGGTGTACGGATTGCGCGGTGGCATGGCGTCGGTATCAGACATTCTGTGTTTTCTTCAAGCCGGACTTTCTAAGGGTCTATCCGGTAGTTCACTCCGGGTACAGGTGGCAGCGCTCAGCTGTCTTAGAGGTAAAATCCAGGGAGTGGCGTTGGCATTACATCCAGATGAGGCTTGTTTTCTTCAAGGGGGCAAAACAATTGTGTCCTTCGTTTCGCGTCCATGTCCTTCCTGGAACCTCAATTTGGTCCTTTCGGCTTTGTGTGCTCCGCCTTTTGAGCCTATAAAGTGGATGACTCTGAAGGATCTCATGCTGAAAGTAATATTCTTGGTAGCGATTTCTTCAGCCCGTCGGGTATCTGAATTACAGGCGCTGTCGTGCAGGGAGCCTTTCTTGCGAATTTCAGATTCTGGTGTGTCCATGCGGCAGTTCCTTCCTTTCACCCGAAGGTAGTATCTTCTTTTCACTTGAATCAGTCGATTGACCTGCCGTCATTTTCAGATGTGGACTGATCGGATCCGGTTGCAAAGGATTTACGGAAACTGGATGTCCGCAGGGCTCTGCTACAATATCTGGAGGTTATGAATCCTTTCCGTGTGTCAGACCATCTCTTTGTCTTGTGGAGTGGTCCTAAGAGAGGTAATATAGCCTCAAAAACTATGATAGTTCATTGGCTGAAGGAAGCTATCGGATCCGCGTATTTGCTGCATGGTAAGTTGGTACTGGTGGGACTTCGGGCCCATTCTACATGGTCACAGGCCGCTTCATGGCATCAAGTTTCACCCCAGGAAATTTGCAGGGCGGCTACTTGGAAATCTTTGCACACCTTTGTGAGGCATTACAGAGTGGAGGTTCAAGCTTCAGATTCCAGGGGATTTGGAGAAGGAGTGCTCCGAGCGGGCCTCTCCGGCTCCCGCCCTACGTAAGTTGGCTCTGGTACATCTTAGTTGTCTGGACTGATCCGAGTACGTATAGGGAAAGGAAAATTAGTTCTTACCTGATAATTTTCGTTCCTGTAGTACCACGGATCAGTCCAGAGCCCCACCCACTATTGTGTGCACTAAAGTAACGGGGAGACCGCTTGTGTAACTTTTCTGGATATTGGTACTACATTCTAGTAATCACTTGTTCTGAAGGATCAGCGGGTTTTCTGTTCCGAGTTGGGGGTTAGTCTGAGCCTTATTATAGATGGACAGATAGTTCAGTGTATATAGTTTGGGTTTGTTCCATTCTGCTTTGACATTATGTAAGACTAAGGGATGAGGGTGGCACCTAGG
Organism: Rhinatrema bivittatum; assembly: GCF_901001135.1. NCBI lineage: Eukaryota > Metazoa > Chordata > Amphibia > Gymnophiona > Rhinatrematidae > Rhinatrema > Rhinatrema bivittatum. The sequence goes on from NC_042615.1 coordinate 290,233,003, forward strand.
TATATATGGCAGGGTTGTTTTAAAAAACTTCTCTTTCTCCATCTGCTGGAGGGGAGGCAAAACACAGGTGTCTGGACTGATCCGTGTTACTACAGGAACGAAAATTATCAGGTAAGAACTAATTTTCCTTTACAGCTCGAGCCTGCAGCCATTCTTCTAAAGGGAAGTGTCTCTTTTCTTGTGTGTTAGTTTTTTATAAAAAAAAAAAAAGAAAAGAAAAGTCAAAAGAAGAAACAGGTGGGGGATTGCCGTGGAATAGCATATCTTCCCTGGCTCTGCTGCTTTGTTCTCTGTTGGGCTGCTCTGCTCTACTCTCACTGTCCAGTGCTGGTCGGCATGCCGCATGGTGTGACTTGTGCAGCGTGTAAGAACGCGTGCGTGACTCTTTCTCATGACGGGAAATGCTCCCGATGCCTCTCCGAAGGGGAGGGCCCTTTGGCGGGGCGCAGCGGAAAGTAGACACTTCCGATGCCGTGAATCTGGGAGGCGCTCTCTGGCGCAGCAACCTGCCAGCGATGCCTTCTCGCTGAGTAAAGGAATAGCAGCCATTTTGTCTACTTTCAAGGCTGCTGCGTGGGCCGTGGAGGGGGATTTTCCTCCCTCTTTGTTTCCAGGGCCGGGGACCTCTGGAGGTGGTCCAGAGGCTGGAGGGCCCCCTTCAGGAAGTGAAGAGGATGTCCAGGGGGATTCTGATACCTCTTCCACATTTTCTTCAGAATTTGTGCTTCTTTTGCACAAGGCTTATAAAGCCAGAAAATATCTGCAGTGCAGGGCTGATCAGGGGGCTTCCATGACACCTGCAAAGAGACCCAAGCCCTCAGGGGCTACGGGGGTCACGAGAATCAGGCAGGTCCCAGGGATTCTGGCCCTGACGCCTGCTGCGGAGAGCTCCTCTGAGGATTCAGGGGCAGATAATGTGCCAATTCAAGATCCCCCTGGCTTGGATCTGGGTTTGGTGGATCAGGACCCAGATCAGGGGGTTTTGAAGATCCCGGCTGTTGATGGTGATGATCCCAAGGGCCCGGAGCCCTTTAAAGGGCCGCCGACTGCATCAGGCCAGCCCTTTCCTGACTAGCCAGCCCCGTGTGATTGGCGTCGGTCCATCGGGACCAGGGGCAGAGGGCCACTCCCAGGCCTCTATCCAGGCCTTGACCAGCGCCCCAGAAGCGGCCGCTAGAGACGCTGAAAAGGCAGTAAGCCCGCCCACCTACCCCGACGTCGATCAAATGCGACCCGGAGCCCTTTAAACGGCCGCCGACTGCTTCAGGCGTCGCGTGCATAAGGGGCGCGACAAAGGGGCCTGCCCCTTTGTGCGCCCCTTCGTGCGCTCTTTAAGATTTCGACAGGAAGATTCCCGCATTCTCCAGCATTCAACCGCTTCCTCGCTCCTCCAATCTTCGCTTCATTGACACAACCCAATCGGGGTAAGAGCCTGCTCGTCCCAATCTTGATACCCGTTGGACACGCTAAGCTCTGGAGCTGCACTCACTGCACCCTACCTACCTTTTTTACAACAGCTTATATTTGATTTTCTGCCCTACCCTTTTACTGCCTCTGATAATTTCCCCTTAGCCCTTTTTCACTCCCTCACTTCGTCTAACTTTCAATTATTACTTTAACCTCCCGTACATCTTTCCCTCCTCCTACCTCCCTCCCCCTAAGAATTTATATAACCACTCTCTGGTTCCCATTTATTTATTCCCTATTACCTCTCTTTTAGTGATTCCCTCTCTGCTGCAACATACCTATAGTTCTACTCTCTCTTTAACTACAATCCTCCCCTGTATACCACACAAACTCAATTAGACCTACACCTCACAACCCTTTCAACTTCAATATGCCAAACATCCCTACACTCAGATACCACAGACATAGACCTGCTACATGCTATGCCACGCGCCACCGCTCATACCTCAAAACCATTCACACAACCATGATCTCCTCACCCCTCACTCACATTATTGGCATCACAGCACTCTCACTCATCCTTTGCAATGCCCAGTCGCTAAACAAAAAAACTCCCATCCTCAATGACATCCTCCTAGATGAAACACCTGACATCTGCGCAATAACCGAAACATGGTTGAAAGACACAGACAATGTACTCCTCAACCAGCTCCCCAATAAACATTTATGACATTGTTTCCGTCCCCAGACCTAAAAAAAAAGGTGGTGGCATTCTACTAGCCACTAACAAACAACTTAAACTTACACTCCAACCCACATCCCCTCCAGCTAAACTAGAAATTGGTCTGTTTAAAGCTCCCTCTGTACAAATCTATCTTATCTACGCTCCCCCTTGAACTCTTGACAATAATCCTTCCCCCCTGATAGAATTCATAGCTAAAAACATCTCCATTGACTCCCCTGCTGTTATACTAGGCGACTTTAATCTTCACGTTGATATAACACCTCTTACACCTAACTGCTCCTCTTTCCTGGAAGCCATGAAATCCTTAGGACTCAATCTGATCATAAACACTCCCACTCATAAAGCTGGCCACTCGCTTGACCTGCTCTTTATCAACCAACACATTGCAACTGAATCCATATCATGCACACCCGCCCCCTGGTCTGACCACTATATTATTACAACATCCAACAGTCTTAATAGACCTCCCCCCCCCCCCCCCCCCCCCCCCCAGTCAGCTCCACTACTATACAATTCCGAAAAACTTGCAATAGAGATGATCTATCTACTGCACTCTCCTACTCCCTTAACAACCTCGACCTATCTAACGCCGACACTGCCCTAACATCTTGGAATGAACACACCCTCGCAGTCGATGATAACATCTGCCCCCTTATTACTAAACAACTCTCTTCTCAAAAAAATACAAAAAACCCCTGGTACACACCTAAACTAAAAGAACTAAAGCAAGCCCTTAGAAAAGCTGAAAAAAAACTGGCGCAAAGACCCTACACCATCCCTCCTTGCTTGCTACAAAACCTCCCTGCACAGCTATAGCGATAAGATATACAATGCCAAAAAAACCTACTATGCTATCAAGATCCACCAGTACCATTTCAACCCTAGAGCCCTATTTGAATATGTCACCTCACTTACCAATCTTACTCCAAATATCATTCCAGAAGAAGAAGCTAAAATTAAATGTAAACCGGCATGATGTGTTTCACGAATGTCGGTAAATAAAAGTTAATAAAGTTAATAAATAAATAAATAAATGCGAACAACTGGCAACTTTCTTCTATGACAAAGTCAACAAACTTATGACACGTTTTCCTTCCATCCCTTACTTGCCTCAAAGCAGTCACCCTGTTTGCACAAACAACCCCTCCACAAACCTCACAGTGTTTGAACACACTAAGGCAATGGAAATTGAATCATTACTCAAGAAAGCCAGACCCTCATCCCACCCCTCTGATACTATCCCCATAAAACTCCTCCTCACGGTTCCTGATCTAATAGCCCTTCTTATCTCTAACATTATCAATGCTTCCATTGATTCTGGACCTGTACCCAACCCAGTAAAACAAGCTATCCTTAAACCCACCCTAAAAAAACCTAAGCTTACCCCTTCTGATCTAGCCAATTACCGCCCCATTTCAAATCTCCCATTTATTGCTAAAATCCTAGAAAAAACCATCAACCGCCAACTTAGTGATTATCTAGATGAACACCAGATCCTCTCTCCTTCCCAATATGGCTTTCGCAAATTACATAGCATAGAAACCCTCCTCCTTTCACTTACTGATTACCTTATCAAAAGCCTAGATAAAGGACAATCTCATCTTCTTGCGATTCTAGATATTTCAGCTGCGTTTGATACAGTTAGCCATCAGATACTCCTCCTAGATAAATGTTAAATAGAGTGGATGATAGTGAGGAGCCTTGAGGGAATCCTTGCATAAGGGGGATTTCTTTAGATTCGTGGTTGCCAATTTTGACTTTGTAATTTCGGTTGCACAGGTAAGAGCTAAACCAATTGTGGGCAAGACCAGTTATTCCGATCTCTGAGCGGCGGTATATAAAAAAACAATAAATAAATAAATAAATATGCTTGTTCCACAAGGAGGCGTAAGCTCCCCTTATACCCGCTGTTCTGCAGGAACTAGGTCTAGAGGTCCTGTGGGAGCACTTGTAATTGGGAGCAATGGATCCAGTCATGGTTGGCCTTTGGGTTCCTACAAGGGCCTTTCCTTTTCATAAGTCTGTCAGTGACTTGCTATTCAGGAAGTGGGATTACTCCCAAGACAGGTTTAAAGGTCAGTAGGGCCATAGATAAGTTAAATCCTTTGCCAGAGAACATGCTAGAGCTTCTGAAGATCCCGAAGGTAGATGCATCTGTGTCGGCAGTTTCTGAGAAGACTATCATTCCAGTGGTTGGTTTGATGGCATTGAAGGATCTTATGGATAGGAAGCTGGAGGTGCACCTCAAGAAGATATTTGAGGTGTCTGCCCTTGGCGTTTGGAGCTGCTACGTGTAGCAGTTTTATGTTGAGGGCTAGCTTACGCTGGGTGCAGCAGTTACAGGCTGACAGGTCCTTATCTGAGTCTGAGCTGAGACAAGCGGAATGTCTGGAAGCCATTGTGGCATATAGTGCGGATGCCTTGTATAATCTTGTCAGGAACCTCCTCCAGAACTATAATGTTGGCAGTTTCGGCTCGGAGACTCCTCTGGTTGAGGAATTGGTCTGCCGATGTTTCGTCCAAGTCCCAATTGGGAGCTCTGCCCTTTAAAAGGAAAATAGCTGTTTGGTAAGGACTTGGAGGAGATCAAATTTCTCGATGAGAATAAGGTCCACAGGTTGCCGGAAGACAAGTCGAAGGCGAAAGGCTCCCTTCTTGCCCATTCCCGCTTCAGGGCCAGTCAGCGGTTTCGGCCGCCCAAGGCTTCGGGGAGTTCTCCGAGACAGTTCTCAGCTAGGAAGTCCTCTTGGATTCAGTCCTTTCGGGGCCACAGGTTGGGCAGAGATGGCTCTTCCCTCGTTGGAGCCAAATACGCACAATAATGCGAGGCTGGTCCACTCCTCAGTTCAGTTATAGGGGGTTGGCTGGTTCTGTTCTACGAGGACTGGGCCAAGATCACGTCGGATCAATGGGTCCTAAGCATGATAATTCAAAGCTAAGCTTTAGAATTTGCTCGGCCGTAAAGAGATCAGTTCCTTGTCTCCCCTGCACTTATCAGGAAAAGAGGCTGGCAGTGAGGGAAACCGTTGCTCGTCTTTGCCAGGTTGAGGCCATCATGCCTGTCCCCCTAGGAGAGCGGGGAATGGGCTGTTATTCCATTTATTTCGAAGTCCCCAAGAAGAAGGGCACGTTCCAGCCCATCCTAGATTTAAAGAAGGTGAACGTCGCTCTAAAGGTTCCTCGTTTTCGGAAGGAAACCTTATGTTCGGTGATTGCCTTGGTGTGTGCACAGGGGAGTTCTTGGTGTCGCTGGATTTGTCCAAGGCGTATTTGCCCATTGGAATCTGGACCGAGCATCAGAGATGTCTAAGATTTATGATTTTGGGGGAGCTTTTTCAGTTTTGCGCCCTGCCCTTCAATTTGGTGACGGCGTCCATGACCTTTACCAAGGTGATGGTCGTGGTAGCAGCGGCACTCCAGAGGTCCAGGGTCCTGGTCCACTCTTACCTAGATGACTGGTTGATTCGGGCAAAGTCGAAGATCCTTTGTCGGAAGGCAGTGGATGTAGTCCTTGACCGATTGCGCTCCCTGGGTTGGATAGTCAATCTGAGCAAAAGTCATCTTGTTCTTTCCCAGGATTTGGAATTCTTGGGTATGCTTTTCAATACTTATTATGCCTATCGGTCGCAGACAGCTGCTACTGTGCTTACTTACATCCTGCACCGTTCTCCAGCCCTCCCCGGGTCTGCTCACAGCACAGGCCAATCTCCACCGCTGCGTTCTCCATGGCTCCTTGTGGCGGTCAAGACGCCGCCGCCAGCTACGTTGTCTCCAGGCCTTCCTAGGTGCGAGCATCACTGGGAACCTCAGGTGCGTCCCTGCTTGATGTCATCGGATCAAGGTACTTAAGCTTCACCTTTGCCCTCAGCTAGCCGACTTGGCAACAAGTTCTGTTCATCTCTACTAGCTCCTCCTGTTCTGTGTTCCAGTGGCTACGCTCTTGGACTCCATTGGACCTTGGACTCTGTCTGGTACCCGCTCCTCGGGCTGGCCCAGCGCTTCCTGAAGTCCTACTCTACAAGGCTCTCCACTCCTCGGGGTTGCTCCCTGGAACACCCTTACCACTCAGGAGTTACTCTAGCACTTCCCCGCTCCTAGGGGTTGCGCCTACATGCTGTCCGGACTGTTGGCGCTTCCCTGCTCCTCGGGGCTGCGTCTCCCTACTTCTCAAGAGATTTTTCAGCACCGTCCCGTTCCTCTGGACAGTGTCCTTGTGCTTTGCCTTGACAGTTCGCGTCTACCCGCTCTTCAGGGTCGCGCCTACATGCTACGAGACTACCAGCACTTCCCCTCTCCTCGGGGCTGTGCTTTTTTATCATACAGAGACTGCCTGTGCTCCTCGGGTTCTACCTACGTCATCATCGGAGACCTGACTCGGGCTTCACTGCCTCTCGGGCTAGCCTGCGTCACTGCTGCTGCACCTCCTTCACTCCTCAGTTCCGCCCCTTGGAGGTGTGTCTCTCTGCTATTCCTCCTGCACGCCAGTTTCAAGCCTCCCACTCTACTGCCTGCCTGGTACCTTGCCCTCCGGGGATCTCAGTCAAAGTATTATCGGCAGCTACTTGTCTACTGGGGAATCCCACCTGGCTCTTCAGGGCTTCCCCACAGTCTTACCCAGAGCTCCCTGCCATGCCTGACGTTGCCTCCCGTCAGTGTGGGCCTGTGGGGCTCCTCCCCACAGTTGTAACAACTCATGCCAAGGGTCCACCAACCCACAAACCATAACAGATTGCCAAGTCCATGGACCTGGCAGAGGTCTCGGCCCTCCAAGCCATTCCTGGCCTGGCACAAAGGATCAGCGAACAACAGAAATTCTTGGAGTCTCTGGCAGCTACCATAGAGAACTTGAGCTCTCGTCTAGACGCTACTGTGACAGCTGCTACGACGTCTATCAAGCTCAATACCTCCACCTCTGCACCAGCTCCTCGACTGACTGTACCCTTGCCGGCGCCCCTACGTTTTTCAGGGAATCCTCTCCTGTGCAGGGGTTTCTTGAATTAGTGCAATATGCACTTCTGTCTGCAACCAGCTTACTTCCCAGATGTGATCACCAAGACTACATGCATCCTGGCCTTTTTGGATGGTAAAGCCTTGGCCTGGGCATCACCTCTCTAAGAGCGAGCAGACCCAATCCTCCAAGACCTTCCAGGGTTCCTGGCCCTGTTTCGGTCCGTCTTCGAAGACCCGGGCCGACGAGTCATCTCCGGGTCGTCTCTCCTTCATCTCCAACAAGGCTCTCTGTTTCTAATGGACTATCTTATTGAGTTCCGAACTCATGCCTCAGAATTACACTGGGACTCCGACTGTCTGCGTTCCATCTTCCTTGAAGACTTGAGTCCTCTGATTAAAGATGAGTTGGCAGCTCGTGAATTGCCCTCATCTCTGGACTCTTGATTGACCTCATGGGGCATATCGACTGTCAACTGCAAGAACGCACTCTGGAGTCCAGAGCAGCCCGGATGTCCGCACCAGGCCCGTCCCGAGTCCGGCGTTCCTCCTTTCCGCGAGTTAACACCCCATAGAATCCGTCTGAGGAGGAACACATGCAGATGGGTAGGAGTAGACTTTCTCCTAAGGAACAACGCAGTTGACAGCAATCCAGCATCTGTCTGTACTGCAGCCAGCCCAGACATGCCATTGCCTCATGCCCAGTCTGTCCGGGAAACTCCCGGGCCTAGGTTCTGCTGGAGGACTCCTCCTAGGCCTGAGTTCACCCTCTCCTCCACTGACTGTTCCCATCAAGATGGACAACCAAGACTTTCACACCTTGGCACTGGTGGACTCCGGGGCTGGTGGGAACTTCATATTAAAGCAACTCACCGAACACCTATGGATTCTCATCATCCGCTCTCTGGTGCTCTTACTACTTTCGTCTATTCACGGGGAACCTCTTCCTGGTGAGGTTACCCATACCACGGCTCCCATCCAGCTACGCACCGGGACTTTGCATGTGGAAACCATCTCTTTCCATATATTGGACAAGGCCATCCATCCCGTTGTTTTGGGATTGCCCTGGCTCCAGCAGCACACTCCACAGTTCGATTGGGCCACCCTACAGCTCTCTCGTTGGGGCCCAGCTTGCCATGAGAACTGCTTGGAACCCGTCTCTCCACTGCCTTGTCTGACTAAGCTCCCTCTCTACCGGGCCTTCCTCCTCAATATGCATCCTTCTCCAATGTGTTCTCAAAGAAGGCTGTGGACACGTTACCTCCTCATCGCTCCTTTGACTGCGCTATAAATCTCCTGCCCAATACGGAGCCTCCTGGGGTAGGATCTACCCTCTCTTGCCGACTGAGACCCAAGCCATGTCAGAATACATTCATGAGAACTTGGCCAAAGGGTTCATCCGGCCCTCCAAGTCCCCTGCAGGAGCAGGGTTTTTCTTTGTTGGGAAGAAAGATGGCTCCATCCGTCCTTGCATCGACTACCGTGGCCTAAACGAAATTACTCTCAAGGATAGCTACCCACTGCCACTCATCTCAGAGCTTTTCGACAGGCTTCAAGGAGCCAAGATCTTTTCAAAACTAGACCTTCATAGAGCCTAAGGAGCTTTTTGTGGGGCTCTGGCTGTTTGGGGGACATTTTCTTCCATAGTGGTGAGTACTTTCAGAGAAAGGATTTTAATTTTATCTCTACCTTATAGCTCGCGGCAGGGCATGCCGTTCATGCGGCTCTGATACTTCCCGGCGTAATAGGTCGGGGTTATGCGCTAACTGTGCCAATGGTGGGAGGGTTCATCTGTGGCTCCTTCTCCCGCTAAATAGCATCGAGTATTGTTGTCTTTTGGACCGGCTGCATCTTCTTTTTTACCTCATCCGACCAGCGATGCAGTTCCTGTGTCGCCGGGGGGGGGGGGGTCCTCCATCTCTGTCTCCGGCCTGTTCTGGGTTGGGGAACAGGCAGGGAAGGCTAGAAGGGGGAGGAAACCTCTGGTTTGCCTGTTTTTCAACCAGACCATACTGGTTTTGGTGCAGGGAAGCTTTTCTCCACAGACTTTGTTTTGTTACTTCATGATGCCTATATGGCCAGACAGAAAGCGGCTTGGGGGACTACACAGCCACAGATTTCACCAGTCCAGCCCACTGAGGGTCCTTTGGGGGGGTCCCAGGAGGTCTCCTATGCCCGGTAATAGGGTTCCCTCAGCACAGGGCTTGATTTTTCGCCCGCAGGGTGATGCAGCTGGGGCAGTTGATCTGGAGGATGCTTTCATAGCTCCTGGTGGTACTGGTTCAGGGTCTGGCCAAGCTCCCCTGGTGGCTCCCGTTATTCCGGCTACCGAGGATGTGGGTCAAGGGAATGACCCGTTCTCTTTTATTCATGAGGCAGAGGATCCTAAGGTGGTCCGCCTTTTTAAAAGGGAAGAGCTGGAGGTTTTGCTTCCCTTGGCTTACGAGATTCTTCGGGTTAAAATGCCTCAGGAGGACCAGGATTTGGACGGCGAGGACCTGGTACTAGGTGCCATCTGAGATCCTCCAACTTCTTTCCCTTACCACAAGTCGGTTAGGAAGTTAGTAGAAGAGGAATGGGGGACTCCTGATTCTGGTTTAAAGGTTGGCAGAGCCATGGGGAAACTTTACTTTCTACCAGAACAGGATTTAGAATTTTTTTCTCTCCCGAAAGTAGATATGGCGGTGTCTGCTGTGACTAAGCGCACCACGATTCTGGTTATTGGTTCGGCCGCTTTAAAAGATATACAAGATCTTTTAAAGCGGTAAGATGGAGTTACACCTTAAAAGGATTTTTGAGGTGGCGTCCCTGGGTTTGCGTGCAGCTCTTTGTTCAAGTTTCTTACAGCGTGCTTGTCTCCGGTGGGTACAGCAGCTTCAAGGTAATTTGTCTCAATCAGGTGTGGACGCGAATACGGCTGAGCATGTGGAAGCAGCTGTGGCTTACGGTGCGGATACCCTCTATGATTTGGTGCGCACTTCCTCCAGAGTAATGGCATCAGCTGTGGCCGCCTGAAGGTTGCTTTGGCTTCGCAATTGGGCGGCGGATGTTTCCTCTAAGGCACAATTGGCATCCTTGCCTTTCAAAGGTAAGTTCTTGTTTGGCGAGGATCTAGAGCAGCTGATCCAGTCTCTTGGAGACAAAGTCCTCACGTTACTCGAGGATAAATCTTAAGGGTAAGAGATTTTTTCAATCAAGGTCTCGTTTTCGATCTGACAGAAGATTGCGGCCTACCCGTGGTAAGCCGGGGCTGCAGAGGCAATATTTTTCGCGGGGGCAAGCATGGGGACAATCCTTTCGTGGAGCCAGAGGTCCTTTAGGGGATCCTCTGGTGGCTCCTCGGCAGGAGGTAAGTCTACCCAATGATGCCAGGCTGGTCCACTCCGTCATTCCTATTATTGGAGGTCGCTTGCGGCACTTGTACTACGAGTGGGCCAAGATCACTCAGGACCAGTGGGTTCTCAATGTGATAAGAAACGGTTAGGTTTTAAATTTGCTCGTCCCGTACGGGAACTTTTTCTAATTTCCCCATGCAGCTATCCGGTCAAGCGGGCGGCGGTACTACTGACTCTATACCGGTTATGTCTGTTAAGTGCGGTAGTACTAGTTGCCAGAGCGGAGTTCCGTCAGGGGAGATACTCCATTTATTTTCTGGTCCCCAAAAAGGAGAGCTCGTTTCGGCCGATACTCAATTTAAAGAAGGTCAATGCAAAACTCAAGTTGCCACGCTTCAGGATGGAAACCCTCAGGTCGGTCATAGCGGCTGTACGCAAAGGAGAATTCCTGGCTTCCTTGGATCTCATTGAGGCTTATATACATATTCCCATCCATCAAGACTCTGTGTGTTCTTCGCTTCATGATTCTGGGTCAACATTTTCAGTTTCAGGCTCTTCCATTTGGTCTTGCCACGGCTCCGCGGACTTTCACCAAGGTGATGGTGGTGGTGGCAGCTTTCCTTCAAAAGGAGGGTATTCTAGTTCACCCGTATTTGGACGTTTGGTTGATCAGAGCCAAGTCAGAGTCTCTATGCCGCAAGTCGGTTCATCGAGTTCTCTAAATCCTACAGTCCCTAGGTTGGGTAGTGAATGACGACAAAACTCAACTATCACCAACACAAACTTTGGAGTATTTAGGAGCTCGGTTCAATACTCTTATAGGCAGAGTCTTTCTCAAGATTGAATCTTGAAACTTTAGGCCCAGATTCGCCGGTTTTTGCGGTTGCAGGTACCCAAGGTCTGGGACTACTTACAGGTACTCTGCTCGATGGCCTCCACGCTGGACTTGGTTCCCTCGGATTTTCCCATATGAGACAACTACAGACAGCATTGTGATTCCGCTGGAAGCCAGTATAGGAAGTATATCATATCTGCTTACCTCTCGAGGGTTTGCCGAGTGACAGTCTGTCATGGTGGCTTCAAATTTCCAATCTCAGTTGGGGAGTGGACCTCGAAGTTCCCAATTGGATGGTGGTTACTACTGATGCCAATCCCTCTGAATGGGGAGCAGTTTGTCAGTCCCATTTGGTTCAGGGATCCTGGTCCACGAGACAGTCTGCGTGGTCTATCAACCATCTAGAGACCAGGGCAGTTCGCTAGGCCTTGAAGGTGTTTCTGCCATTACTACGGAATTGTCTGGTTTGAGTTAAGAACATAAGAACATAAGAATATGCCATACTGGGTCAGACCAAGGGTCCATCAAGCCCAGCATCCTGTTTCCAACAGTGGCTAATCCAGGCCATAAGAACCTGACAAGTACCCAAAAACTAAGTCTATTCCATGTTACCGTTGCTAATAATAGCGGTGGTTATTATATAAGTCAACTTAATTAATAGCAGGTAATGGACTTCTCGTCCAAGAACTTATCCAATCCTTTTTTAAACACAGCTATACTAACTGCACTAACCACATCCTCTGGCAACAAATTCCAGAGTTTAATTGTGCGTTGAGTGAAAAAGAACTTTCTCCGATTAGTTTTAAATGTGCCACATGCTAACTTCATGGAGTGCCCCCTAGTCTTTCTATTATCCGAAACAGTAAAAAACCGATTCACATCTACCCGTTCTAGACCTCTCATGATTTTAAACACCTCTATCATATCCCCCCTCAGCCGTCTCTTCTCCAAGCTGAAAAGTCCTAACCTCTTTAGTCTTTCCTCATAGGGGAGCTGTTCCATTCCCTTTATCATTTTGGTAGCCCTTCTCTGTACCTTCTCCGTCGCAATTATATCTTTTTTGAGATGCGGCAACCAGAATTGTATACAATATTCAAGGTGCGGTCTCACCATGGAGTGATACAGAGGCATTATGACATTTTCCGTTTTATTCACCATTCCCTTTCTAATAGTTCCCAACATTCTGTTTGCTTTTTTGACTGCCACAGCACACTGAACTGACGATTTCAATGTGTTATCCACTATGATGCCTAGATCTCTTTCTTGAGTAGTAGCACCTAATATGGAACCTAACATTGTGTAACTATAGCGTGGGTTATTTTTCCCTATATGCATCACCTTGCACTTGTCCACAATAAATTTCATCTGCCATTTAGATGCCCAATTTTCCAGCCTCACAAGGTCTTCCTGCAATTTATCACAATCTGCTTGTGATTTAACTACTCTGAACAATTTTGTATCGTCTGCAAATTTGATTACCTCACTTGTCGTATTTCTTTCCAGATCATTTATAAATATATTGAAAAGTAAGGGTCCCAGTACAGATCTCTGAGGCACTCCACTGCCCACTCCCTTCCACTGAGAAAATTGTCCATTTAATCCTACTCTCTGTTTCCTGTCTTTTAGCCAGTTTGTAATCCACAAAAGGACATCGCCTCCTATCCCATTACTTTTTACTTTTCCTAGAAGCCTCTCATGAGGAACTTTGTCAAATGCCTTCTGAAAATCCAAGTACACTACATCTACCGGTTCACCTTTATCCACATGTTTATTAACTCCTTCAAAAAAGTGAAGCAGATTTGTGAGGCAAGACTTGCCTTGGGTAAAGCCATGCTGACTTTGTTCCATTAAACCATGTCTTTCTATATGTTCTGTGATTTTGATGTTTAGAACATTTTCCATTATTTTTCCTAGCACTGAAGTCAGGCTAACCGGTCTGTAATTTCCCGGATCTCCTCTGGAGCCCTTTTTAAATATTGGGTTACATTAGCTATCCTCCAGTCTTCAGGTACAATGGATGATTTTAATGATAGGTTACAAATTTTTACTAATAGGTCTGAAATTTCATTTTTTAATTCCTTCAGAACTCTGGGGTATATACCATCCGGTCCAGGTGATTTACTTCTCTTCAGTTTATCAATCAGGTCTACCACATCTTTTAGGTTCACCGTGATTTGGTTCAGTCCATCTGAATCATTACCCATGAAATCTTTCTCCAGTATGGGTACCTCCCCAACATCCTCTTCAGTAAACACTGAAGAAAAGAAATCATTTAATCTTTCCGCGATGGCCTTATCTTCTCTAAGTGCCCCTTTAACCCCTCGATCATCTAACGGTCCAACTGACTCCCTCACTGGCTTTCTGCTTCGGATATATTTTTAAAAGTTTTTACTGTGAGTTTTTGCCTCCACGGCCAACTTCTTTTCAAATTTTTTCTTAGCCTGTCTTATCAATGTCTTACATTTAACTTGTCAACGTTTATGCACTATCCTATTTTTTTCTGTTGGATCCTTCTTCCAATTTTTGAATGAAGATCTTTTGGCTAAAATAGCTTCTTTCACCTCCCCTTTTAACCATGCCAGTAATCGTTTTGCCTGCTTTCCACCTTTCTTAATGTGTGGAATACATCTGGATTGTGCTTCTAGGATGGTATTTTTTAACAATGACCACGCCTCTTGCACACTTTTTGCTTTTGGAGCTGCTTATTTCAGTTTTTTTCTAACTATTTTTCTCATTTTATCAAAGTTTCCCTTTTGAAAGTTTAGCACGAGAGCCGTGGATTTGCTTACTGTCCCCCTTCCAGTCATTAATTCAAATTTGACCATATTATGATTACTGTTGCCAAGCGGCCCCAGCACCGTTACCTCTCTCACCAAATCCTGTGCTCCACTGAGAATTAGGTCTAAAATTGCTCCCTCTCTCTCGTTGGTTCCTGAACCAATTGCTCCAAAAAGCTATCATGTATTCCATCCAGGAACTTTATCTCTGTAGTGTGTCCTGATGATACATTTACCCTGTCAATATTGGGGTAATTGAAGGCTTAGACGCCGACAAGAATGAAAGGCGGCAAGATTGGTCCCTGAAGCAGCAAAAGCGAAACGTACGTCGGACTGGACTGGACCTAAGGACTAATGGTCTTGTGAGTGAAACAGCTCCTTGGAGCGAGACAGCGCCTTTGGAAGAAGCAGTCCTTTGAGCAACTTACAAGGAAGGTATCATTCCACATACATTTTAAAAGAAAAAAATTTAAAGAAAAAATCATCAAGAAAAAAAGACGTTTAGTAATAAAGGACTTGGACCTATGATTAAATGTGATCTGGTGTGGCAATACATAAAGCGAAAATTGCTTGTATGCCTACGGGTGTTATGATGGTCCTTCTTATAAATAAATATACATGAAATGTTATATATTGGATTTTGCACATTGAAGAAAAATTGAAATTTCATAACGTCTTAGAGTGAGGTAATTGAAGTCTCCCATTATTACCACACTACCAATTCTGTTCAGTAGCGTATATGTCAGGGCGGAACCAAAAGCAAGGCAGTGGCTCTAGAGATGCAGAGGTTGGTGCTGTGGGCGAAATGACATCTAGAGAGATTACCGGCATCCCACTTCGCAGGAACAGAGAATGTTCAGGCGGATTTCTTGAGTCGCACACACTTGGATCCAGGCAAGTGGGAACTCTCAGAGATAGCCATGCAGTTAATTCGAGATTATTGAGGAGTCTACCTCACGTCGACCTTATGGCAACCTCTCGGAATGCCAAGGCCTTCCGATTCTTCAGTCGCCGAAGACAGTATGGGGCCGAAGGGGGTCGACCCTCTGGCTCTACCGTGGCCTCAGGGAGTTCTACTATATGTTTTTCCTCCGTGGCCACTGGAGGGCAAAGTTCTACGTCGTATAGAAAAGCATTGCGGAGAGGTAATTCTGGTGGCTCCATAGTGGCCTCTGCGTCCGTGGTTTGCGGATCTGGTCAACCTGGCGGTGGACGGCCTGCTTCACTTCGGCCACCTGACACGTCTTCTTCGACAGGGTCCTATATTTTTCGACCAGGCTGCTCGCTTTTATCTAGCACTAAAATTCACCCGGTGTATATTTTTATATAATTATTTTTTATCCGGATAACATTCTATATACCTGCTCAGCAACCAACCTTAATCATTATTCCTTTTATTCTTTACGTGCAAACCAATTTTTTACGTACAAAAGAAAATTTTTTTGGAAAGAAGATGATGGCGGAATGTGTGTTGATGATTAAAAGAAAAAACAGTTGCACCTGGATGGTGACTTACAGTATATGAAACCATCTTCTTCTTTCCAAAAAATTTTTCTTTTGTACGTAAAAAATTGGTTTGCACGTAAAGAATAAAAGGAATAATGATTAAGGTTGGTTGCTGAGCAGGTATATAGAATGTTATCCGGATAAAAAATAATTATATAAAAATATACACTGGGTGAATTTTAGTGTGTGGAATATATTAGGCTCATTTGGTGAGGATCTATATTAGCTAACGCTTTTATCTAGCGGCATGGCGTTTAAGAGGAGGCGTTTGAAAAGGAAAGGTTTCTCGGACTCTAGTCACCAAATTGTTAGTTTAGAAGGAAGTCTACTAACCTCTCTTATGTTCGGGTATGGAAGATTTTTGAGTCCTGGTGTTCCGTCAGGGGAATTCGCCCTCTTAGGGCCTTAATTTCTGAAATATTATCTTTCTTACAGGATGGTTTCACCAAGGGCTTATCTCTTAGCTCTCTTAAAGTGCAGGTAGCAGCACTGGGCTCTCTCCGTGGCAAAATTGAAGGTTCCTCTATTTCGTGTCATCCGGACGTGGTTAGTTTTCTTAGAAGTTTGATGAATCTTTGTCCTCCAGTTCGGAAATTTTGTCCATCCTGGAACCTTAATCTAGTTCTTAAAGCTCTGTGTGAACCTCCCTTCGAGCCGTTGTGAAGGGCTACATTAAAGGATTGTTCTCATCGCCATTTGTTCAACTAGAAGAATTTCTGAGTTACAGGCATTATCTTGTTGAGATCCTTTCCTTCAGATTTCGGAATCCGGAGTTTCTTTACAGACGATACCTTCCTTTTTACCAAAGGTGGCTTCGGCATTCCATGTCAATCAGTCAGTGGAACCTCCGGCTTTTCCTAACTTACCGGCGCTGGATCCTAATGCGAGGGAGTTCAAACATCTAGATGTTCGGAGAGCTTTATTGCGTTACCTCGAGATTACCAGTGACTTTTTAGGAGGTCCGATCATCATTTCCTGCTGTGGAGTGGTCCTAATAGAGGCTCCAAGGCTTCTAAAGCCGCTATTGCACAATGGTTGAAGGAGGCTATTTCTTCCGCGTATATTACACAGGGTCGTCCAGTTCCGGAAGGCTTGCATGCTCACTCCATACGTTCACAAGCGGCCTTGTGGGCGGAATCTCAACTTGTTTCCCCACAGGAAATTTGCAGAGCGGTAACTTGGAAGTCGCTGCATACTTTTGCAAGGCACTATCGCTTTGATGTAGGGACTCAGGCAAACCCTTCCTTTGGCAAGAGTGTTTTGTGAGCGGGACTTTTCAGGTCCCTCCCTGGGTATGGGCTTTGGTACATCCCAGGTGTCTGGACTGATCCGGGTATGTACAGGGAAAGGAAAATTGGTTCTTTCCTGCTAATTTTTGTTCCTGTAGTACCACGGATCAGTCCAGAGTCTGCCCAATTAGAAGGGGGTTATATTAAGAGGAGAGTCGTTCGCTCAGCTGTAAGATTGTTCTCTGTTGCATTCCATGTTCTTGTTAATTGTTGTTTAATTGTTCCATATTTTTTGCTATTATCTGCTTTGATATAGATATATACTGATGAACTGCAGGTGGCATGGTTGCTTAGATATGGTGTGAGCGAGGTTTTTTTTCTCTGTCTCCATCTGCTAATAGAGGGAGATGAACCCAGGTGTCTGGACTGATCCATGGTACTACAGGAACGAAAATTAGCAGGTAAGAACCAATTTTCCTTTATATCGGGTCCAGTTTGCCACAAAGATCCATCTTGATTTTGTCTTGTAGCTTGGCCCTTGAGCAGTCTTCTTTAGTTAAGAAAGGTTATTCTCAAGAGGTGATGCACGCTTTTTGCAGTCTAAAAAGAGTTCTGTGTTTCTTGTTTATGTCAGAGTTTGGAGAGCTTTTGAGGATTGGTGTTATCTCGGAATGTTGTGGCATCCAAATCCTTCTTAACTTCTATTGTTCAATTTTTGCTGAAAGATCTCAAAAAGTGTTTGGCTCTCAATTCTTTGAAGGTATAGGTGGCATTTGTTGTTTGCTTTTGGAGGAGAATGATGGGACACCCTTTATCTTCCCATATAGATATGACCCATTTCCACAGAGGAGTGAAAAATATCAGGCCACCTTTGAGATCCAGTTCCATCCTTGAATTTAAATCTAGTTCTTTCTTATCTTACAAATATTCTCTTTGAGGGAGGCTTCCCATGCGTTGCTGATGCTTAAGTCCGTTTTTCCAGTGGTTTCTTTAGCAAGACTGGTTTCTAAGATAAAGGTGCTGTTGTATAGTGAACCATTCTTGATTATTTCAAAGGACATTGTGAAGATGCACACAGTACTTTCATTCCTCCCTAAGGTGATTTCCTCCTTTCATATGAATCAGGTGGTATGTCTGCCTCCCTTTATCAGTGAGGCAAATGGGACTAATTTTACACAAACTGGATGTCAGGAGGGTACTGCTTTGATAATTGAAGGTTATTAAGAGCTTCAGGAAATCTGATCGCCTCTTTGTATAATTTAGTAGTTATCAGAAAAGGATGGTGGCTTCTAAGACCACATTGGCATGTAGGTTAAAGGAGGTGATTAGTACGGCTTATCTGGACAAAGGTCTGGGATTGCCCAAACAGGTGAAGGCTCATTCTATGAGGGCACAGGCAGCTGCTGGGCAGAATTCTGGTATATTTCACCTTTGGAGATTTGTAAAATGGCAACCCAGTCACCTTTGAATTCCTTTTCTGAGCATTACCATATGGATGTTCGGACTAAGGAAGAAGCATCATTTGGCTCCCAAGTTCTGAGAGTGGATTTGGTGGCTTCCCACCCATTGCTTTTGTACATCTCAAGCATCTGAACTGGTCTGACTGATTGAAGAGGAAAGAGAAATTTGTTTTTTCTTGATAATTTCCTTTTCTTTAGACCAGCCATACCAGTCCTTTAGACCGGGGCCCATCCATATTCTGCCAAAAAATTTATGTGATGGTTGCAGGAAAGTGCTACTTGGAAGTTGTCATTATGCAGAGATAAGTGTTGGTTTCATTGTTGCTTTAACAACTTTATATAATGTAGTTCAATATGTTTGTGTTTTTCTGAAAGCCCCCTGTTTTTCGGGTGGGGAGTTGGTGAAAGTTTTTTGTTAGCTTTTGCAGAATTTATTGACAGTCTGAGGTAAGCACAGGAGTTTACAAGGGGTGACATCAACAAGCCTGTTTGTCTTTGTCTCTGTCTCTGTCTGCTGGTTGGTGGACATAGGTACATCTGAACTGGCCTAAAGGAAAGGAAATTGCAGGCAAGACCAAATTTCTCCTTCAGTGTTATACCTAATTAGGGTTTTGAGTTTTTCTTAAACAGATGCTTAAAATTGGTGTTTTCTGGTATTTGCTATAATATTTATAGGGCTTCTGTTTTGGCTTTTTTTCAACTTAACAATACATTTTTTTATTACTTATTATCAGAAACCCTTCTTTCAAAGTTTTTCCCTCCCAATCCCAGCACAGCCTTGGGAGAGGCCCCCCACAGCTGTAATGCTCTCCCACTGCTGCCGTCCCCCAGCTACCACCATCACCAATGTCTCAACACAGTCTCCCATAGCCCCAAAACACTTCCACCCCACTTTAGCATTCTTCTCATCCTTCCCCATCCACCAGCACAGCCCCCAACAATCAGTAGACCTTTTCTATAGAAGCTGGTCAGACTCAGTTGTGGTGGTGATGGCAACAGCAACATGATCCAAAGGCACACAGGATAGAGACTGAGCTAGAGTGCGCTCCCAAGCCCTTTGCAGGCCCCACACTCTCCTGATTTCCACGCAAGAGGTAGGGCCTGTGAACAGAGCCGTGCTGGCTCGGTCCCTATCAGTGTGTTTTTGGAGCATGCTGATGCTGCCTTTGCTGCGACGGTTGGGTTACGGACGAGCCCCGGTTTCTATAGAAAAGGGTAAGGCTGTATTTATCAGTTAAAATCAGTAGCCTCAGATTTCAATTGGATGCATTCTATCTGGGTATATTGGTTTTAATTGGTAATCAGAAGCCCTAGTTATAATAAATCTGGGAAGGACTCATGCCTGCCTGCTGTTTGAATAGCCCCAGTCACTTAGTGTGGCAAGTCCCTGTTAAAACTCAGAAATGTATGCTAGACATTTCCAGATGTACCTCCTGAACTTATATATGGACATGACTCAAAAAGTTACATCTGCTTTTAAACCCCATTCACACTGTGCACAATAATTGTTTTGTTATGAATGTGTTCATTATCAGTTGAATTATTTATAGATTTTTCTTCTACCATATTAAAACAACGTATAATCTGATATAAAATTGTTTCTGCTGCCTTTATCTGATAATTGTATCATGTACTACCTTTCTGTCCTGGTTTTAGGAATTGCTTCCTAAAAATGTTAATCACAGCTGGATTGAACGTGTGTTCGGAAAATGTGGGGATGTGGTTTACATCAGTATCCCACGGTACAAGTCTACTGGAGACCCAAAGGGATTTGCATTTGTTGAATTTGAATCAAAAGAGCAAGCAGAAAAAGCAATAGAGGTAGGTGACACAACCAAACAGTTCATTTCCTGGTGCGATTTAATTGCTTCTGTCTGTAGTATTATAAACACCTGTCAAAGCTAGTGGGGCTATTGCCTGACTAGTAGGCCAGAGGTATGCTGGGCTGCATATAAAGAGGCATAATCGGCAGGGAAAAGGAGGTGATAATACCCTTGTTGGTGAGGCCTCAGTGTTGTCTCCAGAAATGTTATCAGTTCTGGAGACTGTACCTCAGAAAGCATAAGGACAAGTAGCAGCGGTCCAGAGTGAGGCAGCCCAAGTGGTGTCGGGTCTGCACCTAAATACTTATGAAATGAGACTGGAGGACCTAAATATGTGTACTCTGCAGAAGAGGAGAGACAGGGAAGACATGATACAGACTTTCAAATATCTGAAAGGAATTGATGATGCACAAAAATTAAATCTTTTTGATGAAAATGAAGTTGTAAAACTAGGGGTCATGATATGAACCTCCAAGGATGATGACTTAGGACACTGTCACGACATATTTCTTCACAGAAAGGGTAGTAGATGCATGGAATGCCTTCAGGAAGAGATGGTGAAGGCAAGAACGGTAAAGGAATTCAAAAGGGCATGGGGTAAACAGAGAATCTCTATTGGCTAGAGAATGGAAATGAAGAAATGGAATAACCTGTAAACTTTAGGTGTAACATTACTGCTTTTGAGTGCCTGCACAGAGCAGTAGTTACTACCCTAAACAACTTACTGAGCAGACTGGAAGGCCCATTTGGTCTTTCTCTGCTATCAATAATATAGTTAATGTGTAGTGATAATGTTGCCCAAACATATAGCTGCTAGATCCCCAGTGCTTTGCTAAGCAGTACCCAGCCATCAGCAACCCACTCGGATTCTGGGAAGTTGTAGATTGCTGGTTTTCTCCTGGCTATCCTGTGGCCTATGATGTCACTAGGTTGTGCTTCCTTTATCTGTCTCTTGTTTTCTCTTCATCATGTCTCCGCTTGCCTCTATTCTTTAGGGTGTAAAGGGTGGGTTGCTTGTGATACTGTAATCCCTCAACCGGGCTCCTTTTACTGTCCTCTATATCTATCCCAAACATGCTTGAATTCTGTCACAGTGCTGGTTTCCATCACCTTTGCTAGTAGGTTATTCCAAGCATCTACACCCTTCTCAGTAAAGAAATATGTTCTCCGAGGACAAGTAGGATGGTAGTCCTCACACATGGGTGACATCATTGAATGAAGCACGGCACAGAACTTTGATCTCAAAGAACTTAGAGCTTTCAAACATGCCCTACTGAGTTTGTGTAACTGTAGTTATCACGTGCCCCCCAGGCAGAGTCCCTCAGTCTCTTTTTTTTTTTTCCCCCGCGGAGCTATGTGGTCACAGGACCCATGTAGTCATGGTATTCAGCTTTGCTCTCTCCTCACAATTTAGTTGTGATTTTTTTCTGGTGCCTCAGCTGTTTTTCTTTTCTTTTCCTTATTGTAGTTTTTATTTCTCATTTTACTTTTTCTCTACCTTTCAACTTTTTGCAAGCCGCATGGTGGGTCTTGGTCTTCTAATTCTTAATAAATAAATGTTGCATCTACACTTTAATTTCTGTGTCCTTTCCTTGTGCTATTTTTGGAGCCTTTGTCTGGTGCTGACAGGACTGACAGAATGCAATCCATTGGTGTTCTGTGTAAGCCACTGAGCCTGGGGACTCACCTGAGTTCTAACCAGATAGGATTTCCATGTCATTTCACTGATTGATTGGCATCAATGGAGACGTGGACAGTGAAGGTATCAAAGGCTGCATAGTTCCTGTGGGGGGAGAGCTTATCTTCCCCACACGCTAAGGACCTAGCCTCCACATGCAGGAGCCCTCGACGACAAGCCTTCCCTTCTGCTTGCCAGTGAGCATAGTGCAGTCTCCTTGTGAGAGAGGGTGAGCAGGAGCCTGGACAAGCAGGATTGCTGCTCCACCTTTGGTGCCATGCCCGGTATCAGTTGCCCGTACATATCTGTGACCAGTGCACCGATGATCTGACAAGCCGATGTCAGGACTGTGTTGGGGACTGCTATTGGGCACCATGATTACCCTTGACGGCATCAAGGTTCCGGGGCAATTGACCGTGGACACCGTCGAGTGCCATGCACACTGTCAATTCATGGTTCCAGGCCTTAGGCACTGGTGGAAGCCATGGTCCCCCTCATGTGCCATGGGCCCTCGATGTACTGAAGGAATGGTATTGACTCTAGCGTCCTCAACCGCTATGGGCATCAATGCACCGGGACAGTGGTACTTTCTGGTGTCATGGACCTTACCACATCGGGAGCCAGGCTGGCCATCGAGGTGCAGGGCCGCCCTTGACTAAGTGCATGGAGGCTATCAGGCGTGTTTGTCAGTGATGCTGTTTGTGGCTGCTCTCGATGTGGAGGTCCTGAGGGCCCTTGAGTGCCTTGGAAGCCCTCAGCCGATAAGGGCTTCAGACAGGCAGCCGCAGTGTTGTTGAGCGCCGGGGTCGCCATCAACCCGAGGCACGCTGGAGCACTGAGGCATCCAGGATGTACCATGGCCCAGTGCCCTTGAGGCTATCAAGCATTGGGGGCACTTAAGAGCCCCCTTGCCAGTGTCCAGAAGGTCAGCAGGGGGCATCAAGATATGCCATCGATGGCGTAAGACTGTCGGGTGCCCGTAGCTGCCGTACAGCACCAAATGCACTGACGTCTCAAGGCAAGGGTGCCCTCTCGGTTGGCATCAGGCTTGGGCATGCTCTCTTGGCTGGCATCAGCCATAGGCACTGGCATGGATGCCGTCGAGCCTGATGTATCAACACCCTCATGTGCATAGCTGAGCCAAGGGGAACCATGGAGGACACTGGCTGTCATTGGTTCCTTTGGGCACTGAGGCAGCGGGTCGGTTCCATGGGGCATCCAGTAGAGCCACGGGTTGCGGTTTTAGCTGATGCCTTTTAACAATTTGGTTAGAGCCTTGGCTTGGTGTAAGGCCACCATAATAGTGGCTAGGTTCTTGCTGTGGTAGAGAAGCTGGGCAGAGTACTTTTCCCTTTAAAGATAGACTCCTCTTTTTGGAGATGAACTGGAGAAGTTGCTTAAAAAGTTAGGGGGGGGGGGGGGAGAGTGTAAGTTGCTCAGACTTCCCGAGGATAATCCAAGGGTGGTGCTAAGGATTCTGCCTCGTACTCATTTTTGGTACACTAGGTGCTGTCGGCCAGGGAGAGATGCCTTGTCTCAAAGAGGTCAGGCCTTTGGCAGATTTCAGCTCTTTCCTAGCAGAAAGAGAGGTGGACAAGATGGGACCTTGGAGGGGGAGGGGAAGGAACTTCTAGTATCCAAGCTTCCCAATAAAGACATGGGGATTCAGGCTGTGGAGCTTCTGATTGGCAGACTACTTTTTACCGGAGATGGGTCCAAAAAAACGACTAACCTCATAGACCGCTTTTCATTCTGTCTAATACTTCAGGGGTGTCCACTCCTTTGCAGATCTTATTACCATGTACAAAAAGGCAAACTTTTCCCTCTTAACTTATCTGCAATATCACCAACAAAGATATTTAACAGAACCAGCCCTAGGACTAATGTCTAAGGTACTCCACTTATCACTTTTCTTACCTCAGAGTGAATGCCATTTATCATTACACTCTGTTTATCAATCAACCAGTTTCTAATACAGGCTGCTGCCTTGGCCCCTACTTCCATGTCCCTTGCTTCTGAGCTTCGTATATGGGACAATATCAAAAGCTTTGCTAAAATCCAAGTAAACCATATCCAGTATATGTCCTTGATCTAGTTCTCTAGTCACCCAATCAAAGAAATTAATGAGATTCATTTAACACACTCGGTCTGTGTTAAAACCATGTTGCCTTAGATTCTGCAATCCATTGGATTGTAGATAGTTTCCTATCCTATCCTTCAGTAGAGTCTCCATCAATTTTCCCACCTCTGAAATAAGGCTAACCGGCCTGTACATTTCAGCCTCCTCTCTGTTACCAATTTTCTGAAGAGGGACCACATCTGCTCTTTTCCAGTCCTGTAGGATAACGCCCAACTCCAGAGATCTATTGAACAGTTCCCCAGGACAAGCAGGATGGTAGTCCCTCACATAAGGGTGACATCACAGGATGGAGCCCAGTCACGGAACACTTTTGTCAAAGTTTCCAGAACTTTGACCGGCCCCTACTGGGCGTGCCCAGCATGGCACTATCCCTGCAGCCAGCAGGGATCCCCCTTTAGTCTTCTTTTTTCTGTGCAGCAGTAGCCAAGCGGTTAAGGTGCTCCTCAGAGATTCCTGACAGGAATTTTCCTCACGGAATTTGCCCCACAGGAGTCCCTCCTTCAACTTTTTCAAGCCGCGGTACTCCGGTAAGATTTTTTACCCGTTCTCTGTCAATTACCATCGAGTTTGGCCCTCACGGCCTACTGGCCGTCGATCGTACCGCGGCTCAATTTTTTCCATGGCCATGGCGTCGGGGTTCAGTCGGTGCCTGGACTGTAATCGCACCAT
The DNA here is from genome assembly GCF_901001135.1 of Rhinatrema bivittatum. Lineage (NCBI taxonomy): Eukaryota > Metazoa > Chordata > Amphibia > Gymnophiona > Rhinatrematidae > Rhinatrema > Rhinatrema bivittatum. The sequence goes on from NC_042615.1 coordinate 290,257,554, forward strand.
GTCCATCACAGACCCCCATAAAGTCTGTGTAATGTGTCTTGGACAAGAGCACGATGTCTTGACCTGCACCAAATGTGCCCTAATGACACCAAAAGGTCGCAAGGCCAGAATGGAGAAGATGGAACTTCTCTTCCGTGCTCAAACCCCGACTCCGTCCATTGCATCAACTTCGTTGGAACCGGCTCCGTCAACTTCACGCCAGCATCAACCACCGGCCGGTGACCGTCCGGCATCGATGACATCTCTGCCTTCGACACCCTCTATTCCCCCTCAGAACCGAGGGGATTGTAGAGATAAACATAGCCATCGACCTCGAAAGTCTCAGACCATCGAGGGAGCAAAATCATCGACCTCAAGAAGAACTGGGAACATCCTGGCTCCATTGCTCCAGTCCACAGAAAAGCTGACACTACCTATTTGGTGCAGTCAGCTCCGGGTTTTCAGAAAACTCAATTGGATCACCAATCTGTAGTGGTAGAATCTGCACAGAAAAGAACAAAGAGATCAAAGCCTCATACTTCTTTTCCCCCTGGCAAGGAACAGAAGTTTCTAGATGCCATTGGTCACTGTGTCTTCCAAGGATCAATGCTCATCTCCCAAATTGCCACTTATCAACTCTATATGACCCAATATAATAGGGTCATTGTTAAGCAGATAAAAGATTTCAAAGACTCCCTGCCTCAGCATTTTCAAGCTGAGCTCCAAACCCTAGTAAACAAGGGTTTTGAGGCAGGCAAACATGAGATCAGATCATCTTATGATATCTTTGACACTGCTACTAGGGTATCTGCAGCCGATATTTCGGCAAGGAGATGGGCCTGTCTCAAGTCTTCCGACCTTCGCCCTGAGGTACAAGACAGGTTATCCGACCTACCCTGTGTAGGAGATATTTTGGCGAACAGATTCAACGGACGGTGGCGGAACTTAAGGGCCATCATGAGACCCTAAGACAGCTCTCTGATGCCTTCTGACTACTCTTCAAAACAGCCCTTCCGAAAGGACTCTAAGAAGTCATTCTTCCGCCCGAAGAAGTCCTACCCGCCAACCAGATCCCGTTCCACGAGACCTTTTCAAAAAGCCCAGTCTCATCAGACACGGAAACAAAAACCGCAAGCAGCTCCTCAACCAGGTCCTGCTTCAGGTTTTTAACTTCTACCTAGAGAGCAACAGCCAGCTTCCATTGCATCACATACCAGTGGGAGGACGACTGTGCCACTTCAACAATATATGGCATTCAATCACCTCATACCAATGGGTACTGGTGATAATTGCTCAGGGTTACCATCTGAACTTTCTCTCCGTGCCACCGGACTCCCCACCTCTACAGATGTAGAGAACATCCGATCACTCCATCCTTCTGGATCAGGAGGTTTCCCTCCTTCTCCAGTCCAAGGCAATAGAACCCATACCCTACTCTCAGCACGGCCTAGGATTCTATTCCCGGTACTTTTTAATCCCCAAAAAATCGGGAGGCGTTCGTCCTATTCTGGACCTACGTGCCCTCAACAAGTACCTCCAGCGAGAGAAATTCAAAATGGTAACCTTAGGCTTGCTTCTTTCTCTTCTACAAAGAGGAGACTGGCTCTGCTCTCTGAACCTCCAGGACGCATACACTCACATTGCGATAACTCCATCTCATCACAAATACCTGAGGTTTCTAGTAGGCCCCAATCACTATCAGTACCGAGTGCTTCCATTCGGCCTAGTGTCTGCGCCACAAGTCTTCAGAAAATGCCTCATAGTAGTTGCAGCCTTCCTCAGGACTCAAGGTGTTCACGTCTACCCCTATCTAGACGATTGGTTAATCAGGGCTCCTACTCAGGAAGCTGTTCTGTCGTCCCTCAATCTAACCTTACATACTCTAATTTCATTAGGATTTCTCGTCAACTACGACAAATCCTATTTAGTCCCATCTCAAACCTTGTCATTCATTTGGGCAGACTTGGACACCTTGCAGGCAAAGGCTTTTCTGCCTCTACAGCGAGCTCTCACCCTCGTGTCTCTTGCGCGCCAGCTGCAGTCTCAACACTCCGCGACTGCACCCCACTTTCTCATCCTCCTGGGACACATGGCGTCCTCAGTTCAGGTCACACCAATGGCCTGTTTGGCCATGAGAGTCATGCAGTGGACTCTAAGGTCTCAATGGACTCAAAGCATTCAGCCCCTGTCGACCATTGTCCACGTAACCGACTCACTCCGTCAGTTTCTTGCCTGGTGGAAAAATCAGATCAATCTCCTCCAAGGCTTGCCCTTTCAGGCTCCAGACCCTCAATTAACTCTCATCACCGATGCTTCCAACCTCGGCTGGGGAGCCCATGTGGCCAATCTGCAGACACAAGGATCTTGGTCTCCAGAGGAAGCCAAACACCAAATAAATTTCCTGGAGCTTCAAGCAATCAGATATGCTCTCAGGGCATTCCAGGATCACCTCTCAAATCAAGTTATCCTGATCCAGACGGACAACCAGGTGGCCATGTGGTACATCAACAAACAGGGAGGCACAGGCTCCTTCCTTCTGTGTCAAGAAGCTGCACAGATATGGGCGGAAGCTCTCTTCCATTCGATGTACCTCAGGGCCACCTATTTGCCGGGAGTGGACAATGTGTTGGCAGACAAGCTGAGTCGCATCTTTCAACCGCACAAGTGGTCTCTCAACCCCTCAGTAGCGAATTCCATCTTCCAACAATGGGGATATCCTCAAATAGACCTCTTTGCGTCTCCTCAAAACCGCAAAGTAAAGAACTTCTGCTCTCTTATTCGCAGCAAACACTCTCAGCCCAGAGACGCATTCTACCTCTCATGGGCAACCGGTCTACTTTATGCATTCCCTCCACTTCCTCTTCTCTCGAAGACTCTCGTGAAGTTATGTCAGGACAAGGGAACCATGATCCTGATAGCACCTCACTGGCCTCACCAAGTGTGGTTTCCAATACTTCAGGATCTCTCCATTCGCAGGCACATTTCCTTAGGAAAGGACTCGCTTCTGATCACTCAAAACGACGGGTGCCTCCGCCACCCCAATCTTCAGGCCTTGTCCCTGACGGCATGAATGTTGAAAAGTTAATCCTTCAGCCACTTAACCTTTCTGAACCAGTTTCCTGTGTCCTGATTGCTTCACGGAAGCCTTCCACGAGAAAATCTTACTCTTACAAATGGAACAGGTTTACATCATGGTGCTCTTCTCAGGCCCTTGACCCCTTTACCTGTCCTATCACGAAGTTTTTGGACTATCTCTGGCATTTATCAGAGTCAGGTCTAAAAACTTCCTCCATCAGGATGTATATCAGTGCGGTAGCCGCCTTCCATAAAGGTGTCGAGGATGTTCCTATATCAGTACAACCCCTTGTAACACGTTTTTTGAAGGGCTTGCTTCACCTCAAGCCTCCTCTGTGTCCTCCGGCCCCTTCTTGGGACCTCAATCTGGTTTTGGGTCAGCTCATGAAACCACCATTCGAGCTTCTTCAATCTTGTGATCTTCGCTATCTCACATGGAAAGTGATTTTCCTTCTGGCAATCACTTCCGCTCGCAGAGTTAGTGAATTACAGGCTCTAGTTATCTACCCGCCTTACACTAAACATTTGCAGGACCGGGCAGTACTCCGCACTCACCCTAAATTTTTGCCTAAGGTAGTTTCGGACTTTCATCTCAATCAATCCATTATACTACCTACCTTTTTTCCCAGGCCCCATTCCAATCCAGGAGAACAGGCTCTGCATACCCTTGACTGTAAACGGGCTCTAGCATTCTACCTAGACCGTACAGCTGCCCACAGGGAAAGCATTCAACTGTTCGTCTCTTTCCATCCTAACAAGTTAGGGCAGCCTGTGGGTAAACAGATTCCCTCCTCCTGGTTGGCGGACTGCATATCCTTTTGCTATCAGCAAGTGGGCATTCCATTTCAAGACCGTGTTAAAGCACACTGTGAGGGCCATGGTGACTTCAGTAGCACACCTACGCTCGGTGCCGCTTCCTTACATTTGCAGGGCTGCCACCTGGAGTTCTCGCCACACCTTTGCAGCCCACTATTGCTTGGACAAGGCCGGAAGACAAGATTCCATCCGTCCTTTGTAACCTATTTACAACGTGATGTACCAACACCCTTCCACCTGCCTGTTAGGGTTCAGGATGCCCTCGGCCAAATTTTTATCCCAATCCTAGTGCCTTGCACACCTGGGTACAGTTGGTGCATTTCTCGGACATCCTCAGCTCTGTACTCACCCATATGTGAGGATTACCGTCCTACTTGTCCTGTGAGAAAGCAAATGTTGCTTACCTGTAACAGGTGTTCTGACAGGACAGCAGGATGTTAGTCCTCACAAAACCTGCCCGCCGCCCCGCAGTGTTGGGTTCGTAACATTTTCTTATTTTATTTTTCAGCACTACCTGTAGCTTTTAAACAAGACTGAAGGGGGACCCCTGCTGGCTGCAGGGTTAGTGCCATGCTGGGCATGCCCAGTAGGGGCCAGTCAAAGTTCTGGAAACTTTGACAAAAGTGTTCCGTGATTGGGCTCCATCCTGTGATGTCACCCATATGTGAGGACTAACATCCTGCTGTCCTGTGAGAACACCTGTTACAGGTAAGCAACATTTGCTATCCTTCAGCATACCCACCAAAAGATGTCTGAGCTTCCAGCCCGCAGGCTTGTGCTGCAGAAGTGGGCTCCTCCAAGGATCGGTTTGGCCGAATTGCGATTCTGTTGGCCTGCCGTACTATCTTGTCGGGATGGGCGGAACCAACGACGGCCCCTTCTTCAGTGGCGTGGTTTCAGCGTATGGCTTTGATTCTGCAGATGGAGCGCTTGGATTTTTTGAAAGGACATCGGAAACCTGATCGTATATATGGAGAGTGTTGGACTAAATGTGTATTACTGTTGCCAGAGTCTGTTCAAGCGGGTTTACGGGAGAGTGGGTATACTGATGATTGGGTACAATCTATGGTCCCTGGGGGGCAGGGTGGGGCTAAGGGGGGGAGGGGTGGAGCGGTGTGACTGAAGTGTGAATGGGTATGTCTGTTGGCGGGCGGAGGGGTAGGTATGAGGAAATTGCTGGGGAAGGCATATACCTGCTGGCTGTATCCGACTACTCTTGTCTGGGATTGATATGGTATTGTACTTCCTAGTTGTCTGAGCTTGGTTTTGTTTAGTTTGTTCTAGGCTGGTTGGTTGTGTTTTTGCCAATAAAAATTATTCTGACAAAAAAAAAAAAAAGAACATAAGAATTTGCCATACTGGTTCAGACCAAGGGTCTATTAAGCCCAGTATCTTATTTCAAAAGTGACCAATCCAGGTCACAAGTACCTGGCAAGATCCCAAACAGTAAATACCGTAGATCCCATGCTGTTATCACACAGTGATGAGTAATGGCTATCTTAAGTCTATTTGATTAATTACATTTTGACTTCTCCTCAAGGAATGTGTCTAAACCTTTTTTAAACCCAGCTGCGCTAACTGCCTTAACCACATTTTCTGGCAATGAATTCCAGAACTTAATTATGCTTTCAGTGAAAAATAATTTTCTCTGATTTATTTTGAATGTGCTACTTACTAACTTCATGGAGTGTCCCCTAGTCTTTGTATTTTTTGAAAGAATAAATAACCGTTTTACATTTACCCCTTTTATTGCATTCATGATTTTATAAGAACATAAGAAATTACCATTCTGGGTCAGACCAAGGGTCCATCAAGCCCAGCATCCTGTTTCCAACAGAGGCCAAACCAGGCCACAAGAACCTAGCAAGTACCCAAAAACTAAGAAGATCCCATGCTACTGATTCCAGTAATAGCAGAGGCCATTCCCTAAGTCAGCTTGATTAATAGCAGTTAATGGACTTCTGCTTATCCAAACCTTTTTTAAACCCAGCTACACTAACTGCACTAATATCTTCTGGCAACAAATTCCAGAGCATCCCAACTGGAACCATGGTTTTGTCCACTTTTAGTTTTGCCAGTTATACACACTCTCTTCTGTAAATGATATCATGTCGACTCCGCTCTCATATGTACCCTTGTCAACTATTAGGTCCTTCTTCAACCCCTTCTTCAGTGAAAACTGAAATTGTTTTTAGTGAACATTTTCTACTTTTATTTATCTCTTTCCACACATTGCTCCTCATCTCCTCTCAGTCTTACAATATCATCTCTTGTCTTCCTTCTTTCACGAACATACCTGAAGAAAGATTTGTTGCCTCACTTTATTTCTTTTGCTGTTTTTGTTTTCTTTTTATGCTTTGGCCAACCCATCTTTTCATGCTTCTTTTAGCTTAACTAGATATTCTTTTGGGGCAGTGTCTCAAAAAGGATTTGTTTTATGCATACCTTGACAGGAATGAGCCTCATTTATTAGCTAGGATATGTTTGGCGTGATCTCAATCTTATATTTACTGCTAATGCCCTTCTTAGTACTTGCATTGTGACAGAGTGGCTCCTGGAGTTCATAGGGTGTAATCTGTGTAGGCAACAGATCAAGGTGTTCTCGAATACTCTTCTCAGTCAGATCAGTGGCACCCAATATAATTGGGAATATTTCTATATCTTTTTGCCACATTTTCTTGGTCCCTGATCACATCACTTGGTATTTAAGGATCTTTGCTTTATTCAAACAATCTATAGAATAGTTGCTGGGTGCTATCAGCAATGACTTTCTTGTGTTTCTTTTCCTTTACCAAAATATCCAGTTTTCTAGCATCCATCTTCCTGTTTGGAATGGAAATGTTCCAGGGGATCGTAACTTCTTTGTTCTCTTCTATTATGGTTGTACTACCAGTATTTTTTGGTATATCGCTCTTATAGTTTTTAATCAGTTTCCAGTGAATAAGTAGTGCCACCTTTTATTGCGTTTTTCTATACCAGAGTGTGATGTCCTTGGAGCGGTCTAGGACTGGGGAAGGCCGGAGAACAGACCAGGCTGGAGTCTGGTCTGCTTTTTACCAGTTTATTTACAGAATTATAATAGAACAGAAGCAAAATGGCTGCTTACCTCAGCAGACTGACAAGACAAAACTTCCAAAAGACACAGCACTTAATTACAGCTTCCTCCTTCTTCCTGGGGCCTTCCTCTCTCTCTCAGGGCCTCGCCTTTTTATCTTTTACCTCAGGGAAACGCCCCCACCTGAGGATCCCCTTCCTGTCTGTCTTAAGATGGACTGGGCCAGATAGCTGGAGCCGGTCCCTTAAGGCAGTCTGAGGCTTTCTGTCATATACGCTTATCACACAGAGCTCTTTCTTACTTTTAATCCGGCCCATGGGAGAAATTTTAGAATGCCCTCCCCCCCCTCCCCCCCCCCCTTGAGGCTTTTGCAGTCTGCCCAAGTTCTCAACGTCTTCATTAAAGGCCCAAAATGTTACCTTTTTGATGATGCGCTGAAATGGGCCTTTGATGAAGACATCAGGCAGACAAGATGGCATTGGCACACAGGAAGGACGTCTGCGACGGCATGCGACCTTGCTGATAAAGAGAGACCCCATTCGTCAGCGCTGGCAGGGTTCTTGCCAGCGAGGAAAGACTTAAGAGATGAGTACCCACTGGAGCCCAGGCTGGTGGGGCTGAAAATGAAGATGATGCAGCAGCGGCCTCTGCTGGAGCCCAGGCCAGTGGGGCCAAAGTAGGAGAAGGGAGATGCAACAGCAGCACCCCCCAGAAGACAAGAAGAGAAACAGGGTGGTGGGCCACCGAATCAATCCAGGCCAACGGAGCTGAAGAATGAGCAGAGGTACAATTGTGAGTTTGGGAACATGATTGTGTGCATGTCTGTGAAAGACAGAGAGAGATTGGGAGCCTGAAGGAACTCAAAAATGAAATGTCAGACCTATTAGTAAAAATTTGTAACCTATCATTAAAATCATCCATTGTACCTAAAGATTGGAGAGTGGCTAATGTACCGTAACCCCAATATTTAAAAAGGGCTCTAGTCAGCCTGATTTCCTGCCAGGAAAAATAGTGGAAAGTGTTCTAAATATCAAAATCACAGAACATATAGAAAGACATGGTTTAATGGAACAAAGTCAGCATGGCTTTACCCAAGGCAAGTCTTGCCTCACAAATTTGCTTCACTTTTTTGAAGGAGTTAATAAACATCTGGATAAAGGTGAACCAGTAGATATAGTGTATTTGGATTTTCAGAAGGCGTTTGACAAAGTTCCTCATGAGAGGCTTCTAAAAAAAGTAAAAAGTCATGGGATAGGTGGTGATGTCCTTTCGTGGATTACAAACTGGTTAAACAACAGGAAACAGAGAGTAGGATTAAATGGACAATTTTCTCAGTGGAAAAGGGTAAACAGTGGAGTGCCTCAAGAATCTGAACTAGGTTCCGTACTTTTCAGTATATTTATAAATGATCTGGAAAGGAATGCAAGTGAGGTAATCAAATTCGCAGATGATACAAAATTATTCAGAGTAGTTAAATCACAAGCAGTTTGTGATAAATTGCAGGAGGACCTTGGCAGACTGGAAGATTGGGCATCCAAATAGCAGATGAAATTTATTGTGGATAAGTGCAAGGTGGTGTATATAGGGGAAAAATAACCCATGCTGTAGTTACACGATGTTAGGTTCCATTTTAGGAGCTACCACCCAGGAAAGAGATCTAGGCGTCATAGTGGATAATACATTGAAATTGTCTGCTCAGTTTGCTGCAGCAGTCAAAAAAGCAAACAGAATGTTAGGAATTATTAGGAAGGGAATGGTGAATAAAACGGAGGTTGTCATAATGCCTCTGTATTGTTCCATGGTGAGACTGCACCTTGAATGCTGTGTACAATTCTGGTCGCTGCATCTCAAGAAAGATATAGTTGCAATGGAGAAAGTACAGAGAAGGGGGACCAAAATGATAGGGGAACTGTTCCATCCCCTTTATGAGGAAAGACTAAACAAGTTAGGTCTGTTTAGCTTAGAGAAGAGATGGCTGAGGGGGGGATATGATAGAGGTCTTTAAAATCATGAGAGGTCTAGAACGGGAAAATGTGAATCTGCTATTTACTCTTTGAGATAATAGAAGGACAAGGGGGCACGCCATAAAGTTAGCATGTAGCACATTTTAAAACTAATCGCAGAAAATTCTTTATCACTCAACACGCAATCAAACTCTGGAATTTGTTGCCAGGGGATGTGGTTAGTGCAGTTAGTATAGCTGAGTTTAAAAATGGTTTGGATAAGTTCTTGGAGGAGAAGTCCATTACCTGCTATTAATCAAGTTGACATAGAAAATAGCCAGTGCTATTACTAGCATCAGTAGTGTTGGATGTACTTAGTTTTTGGGTACTTGCCAGGTACTTGTAGCCTGGATTGGCCACAAAATTTCTGATCTTTATATTGAAAATATTTTGAGAAGAATAGGTCTTTTTCTTGTCTTAGAGAAAAAGATATTAATAACGTTGCTGTAGAAGGTATATTATCCATGGAGTCCTCTAAAAAGGTAGAGACCCCTGGACTTTCCATAATATCAATTCCACCTTCCTGTGTCAATAATGTTCTTCCTTTTGGAATATAATACATCTTAGAAAGTATAGGAATCTGTATAGAATCATAGGATAAAATCTCAACTACATATTTTTTTTATAATTCAAAAGTGGAAATTAATCTAGACATCGGAAAATTTAACAATCGAAGATTACATGATCGCAACTCATTTTCTAATAATTCAATTCTATTATGTAGTATGAGATTATCCTTAATGGATGATGCAGCTATGGCTTGAAAATTACTAACTGTGGGGTTCAGATTTCCAATTATAGTTTCTATTTTGTTAGTCCTATCTTCTAACTCCACAAACTTTTCCCTGGTTTCCACAGAGAAAGTGTGGATCTTAGTAATAGAACTAGATAATTTCTTATCAATTTTAGTTGTCAACCTCCATAAGTCTAATAACGACACATTTTCTGGTTCTACCTCATTATCTAATCCTTCATCACTTGGATTAAAAATTATACCTGGACATTGAACTGTTGTGTTAGCAACTACATCCTCCCCACGCATATTAGAACCATCAAATTGTATATTCCCACATGGTGTTGCCACCCCCTTTACTACAACAGGGGATACACTTCCCATGGGGTCTATACCTATATTAGCCTCAGGTGCACCTTCCCTTCTTGGCTGTATGGGAGGTTGTGAGGACCTAGGACTTAAGGATATCCCCAAATGGGAATTTCCTTCTAACACGTCCTCAACAATGGTCTCACCCTTACGAATTATGTGGGAGTCCATGGGTCCTGTCATTCTCGGCACTGATGGTATTGGAGATGAGGCAAAATTCTTGGATTTCAGTTTCCTACACATTATTATGCCACAAAATAAATTTTTACCAGGGGTGCGCCCCTTTGGCGTGCGGCTTTGGCCGTGCACCGGTGGCTGCGCGCCGCAGGGCCCAAGATCTTATAGTATCCCGATGGCGCCCGTTGATGACGTCACGGCCCGGGTCCGCTCACTCTCACCTCGTCACAGAGAAGAATGGTAAGTCTCTTAGCTGCTCTCAGGTCTCTGGCCGCCTTCCTCCACACTCCCCGGTCAGTCGCCGCAGGGCCCAAGATCTTATAGTATCCCGATGGCGCCCATTGATGACGTCACGGCCCAGGTCCGCCCACTCGGTCTGGGCTCGCTCTCACCTTATCACAGAGAAGAATTGCAAGTCTCTTAGCTGCTCTCCAGCAGCTTAACGGGTGCCTCTCAGCTCTCTGGCCGCCTTCCTCCATGCTCCCCGATCAGTCGCCGCAGGGCCCAAGATCTTATAGTATCCCGATGACTTCCGATGATGACGTCACGTCCCGGGTCCGCCCACTCGGTCTGGGCTCGCGCTCACCTCGTCACAGAGAAGAATGGTAAGTCTCTTAGCTGCTCTCCAGCAGCTTAACGGGTGCCTCTCAGCTCTCTGGCCGCCTTCCTCCACGCTCCCCCCAGTATGGCAATTTCTTATGTTTTTATGTTCTTATGTACTTTGATGCCAGAAAAAGGATGGAGAGCCCGCAATTTAAGGGCGAGAGGCTCTAGGACAAGGACAAATAACAGGGGAGACAAAGGGCATCTCTGTCGCGTGTCCTGACCCAGGACAAAGGTCTCTGAGCATTTACCAAGAGCTGCGCGTATGGCTGATTATACAGCAATTTAACCCAAGATAAAATAGAAGCCCCGAAATTAAAGTCCTTTAAGATCCGACACAAATAGGGCCATTCCATGCGGTTAAAAGCCTTCGTGGCGTCTAGTCTAACCAGAAGGTTATTACAATCTACAGTGTTAGGAAAAAGGGCTGCCAACAGGGATTTTAAAAGATTGGAATTGGAGAGCCTTCCCTTGATGAACCCAGTTTGGTCTGATACTAAATTTCCTGAATACTGGAATTAACACGTTGTGCTAAAATGGCTGCTAAGAGTTTAATATCTTGCCTGAGAAGATAAATGGGTTGGTAAGATGAAACAAGAGTGGACTCCTTTCCAGGCTTAGGGAGTACGATTGTGGCAAGATTTTGGCCCTTCTCAAATTCACCCTAGACCTGCGCAGCATGAAACATGTCTCTCAGGGGGGTGTAAGGGTAAAATCGCCCAATAATTTATAAAACTCTGGCCCAAGGCTGTCCGGCCATTTTTAAGAGTTTCCGATTGCGGGTGGCATTGCGAATTTCACTCTCTTTTATAGGCATCGCAAGTAGATCCCGTGCCTGGTCACTCAGCTCCGGCAGACGCAACTTCCGAAGAAAAGATTTCTACACTTGTTCATTCTCAGGCTCAGCCTTGTAAAGTGATTTAAAGAAACGAACAAAGGCATCTGATATAGTTGGAGTAGTAGTGAGATTCAGAGATTCATACTGGATACGGGAAATGAGCTCTCTGGAGTGACCAGTGGATGTCACCAATCTAGCCAGCAGTTTCACGGATTTGCCACCCCATTGGTATAACTTGTACTTGAGGAATTGTATATTCTGGCGAGCTATGGAGTCAAGGTGAGAATTAAGCTCTCTCCGGGCTTCTTCCAATTGAGCCTTAGTCGATTGTCCGAGATCCTGGACATGAACCCAACACAGTTCCATGACTTTTTTCGTGAGAGTTAGAATGGCCTAATTCCTGTCAATCTTGAGGGGAGTATGATAAGATAAGATATGGCCCCTCATAACTGCTTTGGCTGCATTCCAAAAAAAGGATGGGATTGATTCCAGGAGTCTAATTAAATTCTGCATATTTCTTCCATTTGTCCTGTAGGTAGTCAGCAAAGCACTTGTTCTGGTAAGGGGAGCATAGATTAGTGCATTGGGCTAGTGGAAGTGGGGGGCCAATTCAAGCGTGACACGAACCATAGCATGATCTGAAAAGGGAACATTGTGAATCTCACTAGCTACTAACTTGTTAAAAAGAGCTTCAGAAATGAGAATATAATCCAAGTGAGAATATACATATTATGTACATGAGAATAAAAGGTGTACTCCCGATCCTCAAGGTATAACGTGCGCCATGTATCAATGAGACGCAGTTCCTGGGATAGGAAGCGCACCCCCAAATCAGCTTGAATTTTCTTTGAAGTTTTTGCCGGTTTACAATCTACAAGAGGGTTATGAACGACATTAAAATCCCCACCCACAATCAAATTATAACCATCTCATGTTGTGAATTTAGCAAGGAGCTTAGAAAAAATTATGAGTGTACATTAGGAGCATAAAGATTTACCAAAATTGTTTTGAACACTTGAAGTACCGCCACCACAATAACAAAATGACCATTGGGGTCGGAATAGCATTTTTCTTTCTGTAAAGAGGTAGATTTGTGGATGAGGATTGCTACACCTCTCTATCGTGATGAGAAGGAGGAGAAAAAACAAAGTCCGACCCACTCATGCTGCACTTTCTTGTGTTCTATATCATCTAGATGTGTCTCCTGAAGAAATGCCACATGTGTTCCTCGCTTGCTAAGAATGGTGGGGAGCTTTTTCCTTTTTTATCTGAGAGTGAAGTCCAGCAATGTTAATGGAAGAAAGTATAAGATTAGACATAAAAATCAGCAGTGAGGTAAAACCAAGAGAATAGATGGTAAAACCTGGAAGGAGGGATCCCCCAGCCTAAATCCACTTCCCTCTTCTTGTGGTATAGGCACATATAAAAGACAGTGATGCTTTGTTCGATTAGGACCACAATCATACTTACCCAATCACACTCACTCATACACAAATACTTAATATGCTAATGAAACCCCAACATGAAGAACCCTCAAACTCTCTAACACCAACCCAGGTGGGGGCACTCCCCTGCTATGCCAATGAAGGAGTGGTTACTTCCTCCTTTACTGGCAGGGGACACCCCCGCCTGGCAGAGGTCTGCCAGGCCCGACAAGATCCCCCGCCACCACAACCCAACAGTGAACTGGGTGCCTAGAGATAGCTAATAAAGGGGGTAAAAAAAAGGAGAGGGGGAAAGTGGGGTGACGACAAAAAAAAGCGAATGGTTCCAAGGTCACACAGCCCAATGGCTATATTGAGAACAGTGCATGGATGTGACAGCGCCCTTGGCCTTGCTAGGAGACATAATTCAAGTGTCCAGTGCAATGGCATTGGGAAATCAGAGACGGTGTCAGAACAAAGGCAACAAGATCCAGTGTCATGCAGCCTGGCGACTGTGTGAAGGTCGGCGCATAGATGTAACAGCATCCTTTGCCCTGCTAGATCTCACGATCTGAATGTCCACAGTAAAGATGTCGGTGAGATAGCGAGATCATCGAAAAAAAAAAATAAGACGGCCTCAATGACTGTGTGGTAGAGAGTGCAAGGCTATGATAACAACCGTGACCGGCAAAAAATTTAAATCAGCGTGTCTAGTACAAAAGCATCGGTGGATCATTTTAAGCGGGAGCTGGTCCAAGTACTCCTTAGCTTCCTGGACTGATGAAAGTAATTTGAGGTGCCCTGGTGGAATAGAGAAAACCGGATCCTTTCTGATGTAGCCGCGTGCAATGCGACGAAAATTCGTGCCTCGCTGCCTGCACTTTGCTGGAAAAATCAGGGAAAATCAGCAGCTTCACTTCTTGGAATATCAGCTCCTTTTTAGCTTGGTAGGCCTGCAGGATCCTTGTTTTATTGGTAAAGTTAAGAAATCTCGCAGTCACCTGCCGGGGCCGATTCATGTTCAGACCCCCAGGCCCGAAATGATGCACCCTTTCAATTAAGATAGGGCAAATGTGGAGATTGAGCTGTAAAAGCTCCAGGATTGTCTGCTCACAAAGCTGCATCAACTCCTCACCAGAGATCTCCTCAGGAACCCCAACGATGCAAATTATTTCGCCTGCTTCGATTTTTTTTAGGTCATCTAGCTTTTCCTCTATAAGCATGCAGCGCTTTCCCAGCTCACCCACGTGTGATTCCAGGCTTGTCAGCCGCTCCTCGTGGTCATATAACGTTGCTTGTGCTGTGGTCAGGGCCGAGGCAAAATTCTCCATTTTCTCGCAGATTTCGTCCATTGAGGACTGAATCTGCTGAAGCTGGTCCAAGAGGGCAGCATAGACAGCACGTGTCAGTTCTTTGATTGCGGTTTTGGAGATGCCCTCCGCACCGAGGCCTTCTGGCGCCATCTTGTCTTCACCACTGCTGAGTCTCTCGGGCCCGGCTCTCTTCGCACGGCTCATCATCCTGGCGAGGCATGAAGGAAGAAGTAAGAAAAAAAACATTTACACCGGTCAGCACCCCACTGCAGTGAGTTAAGAAGATTGCGGTTATATTTAAGTGGGGAAGCCTGCTGGGCCCTAGGGAGCACATGAAAGGAGCATGCATGTACGCCACCGCCATGGACATGCCCCCAGTGGACCTTCTATCTTAATCTTCTCTCCTCCAGCAGAACATCTCCATCTCCTGCCCATCCATCTGATGCCTTCTCTCTTACCCACTCCAGCCCTTTTTGCATTTCCCCCAGCTAATCTTCTCTCACCTCCAAGCCCTTCTTATAACCCCCAACTGATCCTCTGTCATCACCTCCCCAATCCCTTCTCTCTCATCCCCATCCCCTTTCTCAAATCCCAGTCTCACTGCCTCTTCTGCAAGCCCTTCTTACACATCCTCCACAACTGATTCCTTCTCACCCACATCTCCTTTCTTAAATCCCCCAGTCAATCTTCTGTCATTTCATCTTTCTCACCCTCCACAGTCAATCCCTCTCCACCTGATCCAGTCTTCAAATCTTTCCTGTATCTGATCCCTCCCTTCAGACAGCTCATCCTCTAAACATCCCCCTGGCCAGGGTCAGCAGCAACATTTTCCTTTGTACCCTGGGCTAAAGATGGGTGATAACCGATGTGACGAGAGGGCAGTCTGATGACAGGGGAAGCATTTTTCTCTAGGGTAGAATAGGTTCTGTCATGGGAGAGGAGCAGTGGTAATTTTCCTAGCATCTAAACAGATGAGTTCAGGACCAGTGGGTTATGCACCTCTACCAGCAGATGGAGACGGAGCAAACTGACATCACAGTATATAATCTCCTTCAGTGACATCAGCCTGCCAGTATTCTCCGTCTCCAGCAGTTGGTGGACATGCAATTCTCTACTGGGGATTGCTTTAGATTTTGGAAGGAGAAATAAAAGGAAAATTAATTCGACCGACTCTCCTGCGGGGATTCTAATTGGTCCCTCCCCCAGTTGAGAATTCCTGAGGTGATTTCCATGGTCCCTCAGATAAGTTCCTTGGTCCGGTAACTATTTTTTCAGCCAGCATGGACTTTGCTACTTGGTCAGCTAAAAAGCAGCGGGTGTAGGAAGCCAAGCACGGAGGTGACGGCTTATGCCCTCTCTTCCCGCAGCCGGAGCCCATCTCTGTACTCAGCCAGGAAAGGCTGAGCTCAGATAAGATTCCAAATAAAAAAAAATATATATATATATTTTGCATAATGTATTTACATTATGTATATTACTAGCCGTTAAGCCCGTTAAAACGGGCGAGATTCCATCGTTCAGACCGGCACGGTTAGAGCCGCTCTGTTCTCCACAACTTCCCTTTTCCTTCCATCCCCTCCACAACCCCTTCCCTCTCCCAGCCCTCCTCCACTCTTTTTTCTCTTCTCCAGAACTTCTTATCCTTCCCACTTGTTCAGTCATATACTCTTCCCTTTACCTTCCCCTTCTCCCCTCTCCCTCAGCCCTCCTCCACTCCCTCTTTTTCTCTACTCCACTTTACCCTTCCCACTTACTCACATCCTCTTCCTTTCCCTCCCACCTCCTCCACAACCCTGTCCCTCTCCCTCAGCCCTCCTCCACTCCCTCTTCTTCTCTCTGGCCCGCCTGACACTTAACTGCCGCCGCTGCTCCATGGGAGGTCTCTGGGGGGGTGTCTCTCTCTGGCACGGGGAGAAGCAGCGGCGGCGGCAGCACAGACACAGAAATGGGAGGTCTCCGGGGGTCTCTCTCTCGCGCGCGCTTCTCCACCAGGCTCGTTACTGGCCCGCACGACGCTCGGTGATGAGGCGCGCACGAGAGAGAGACTCCTGGTGACCTCCCATTTCTGTATCTGTGCCGCCGCCGCCGCTTCTCCCCACGCGAGAGAGAGAGACCCCCCGGAGACCTTCTGTGCTGCCGCCTCTTCTCCTCCTCGCCACTTCCAAGACAGCCGTCTGCTGGGCTCCCCTCTGACCGACGTACTGTCACGCATGCGCAGTAGAGCTGCTCTCTACTGCGCATTTGCGGCACGTCGGTCCAAGCCCATTTATATGGTAGATATATATACATTATATTTATTTATATATATTTATATATATAATGTAAATACAGAGACACAAAAGGAGGGTTTAGTGTGGGCTTCCTCCTTACCACGTCTCCATGTTCTGCGCACTGTTCCAACGTTCGTCCTGATCCGAGGAAGGTTTAAGGAACGTGGGCACCTGGCAGGTTGAGCAGCCTCCATCGGATAGGCCCTGCTCTGAGGTTTCTCTCCTGTATGCCACGTGGTAGGCCATGGTGGTATTTTGCACGCTTTGCCTGTGCGCTCAGCTACTCTCTTCAGGAGCATCAGTTCAGGCAGTGCATTTGTGCGTCCTGTTTTTACACGTTTAGGCAGGCGTCTGTTTAGGCGTCCAGGTTAAGCAGCATATAGGCTAGCCGTGCACTTAAGCCATGCACTTAGCTTGTGCACATTGATTGTGCGCTTATCTTTGGGATACCTAGGTTTTGAACGCCTAAAATTTGGGATGCTTAATTTTTGGACGATTAATAAAAAAAAAAAAAAAAAAAAAAAAGAAGCAGGCAGTAGTCTACTCTGTCAAGGCTCCTCAGTCTGAGTGCTGTGGTTCCAGTACCCACGTCTCAATAAAATAAGGGGCGATATTCCATTTATTTCATTGTGCCCAAGGAGCATATATACTGTGACTTCAGTTTGCTCCATCTCCATCTGCTGGTAGAGGTGCATAACCCACTGGTCCTGAACCCATCTGTCTAGATTAAAGAAAAGGAAATTATCAGGGAAGTAGTAATTTCTCAGTCCACTGGCCCCTCATGTCTGGTCCCAAGCCTGACCGTGATCTGCAAGTAGCAGTAGAATTAGTAATGAAAGTCAGAATGGGGCCTGTGAGCAAGTGCAAGCTCATAGGTTCTGCTGCGGTCCTGGTACCTCCTCACTCAGGACTTC
Source organism: Rhinatrema bivittatum (assembly GCF_901001135.1). Taxonomy (NCBI): domain Eukaryota; kingdom Metazoa; phylum Chordata; class Amphibia; order Gymnophiona; family Rhinatrematidae; genus Rhinatrema; species Rhinatrema bivittatum. The sequence continues at coordinate 290,275,123 of NC_042615.1, forward strand.
CTGTTACCACAGAAACTCATGCAAGGGCAATACCACTGCAGGCCCATGAGCGCATGCTGGCTCACAGGCCTCTTGCCTTTCCACTGTTAATACTGCTGCTCGCACCTGAAGAGTGCTGCCAATTGAGGTCCTATATAGAGTCCCAACCCACAGTTTGGGAAGCCCTGTTGTAGGGAGAAGAATGGAAGAGAGAGCATATGAAAAAGAGGGAAAGAATGGGGAAAGGCAAACAGGCAGGAAGAATCTGAAGAGAAGACAATGCGGAAGAGAAGAAAAGCAAGAAGCAGGAAGAGAGCAGAAAGAGAAGGAAGAGCAAGTATTAAAATATCCACTTTGAAGGAAAAAGATAAAGAAGGGAGAGAACCTAAGTAGAAAAGAAAAAAAAAGACTCCAGAGTGAGAGAGAACAAAAACAAGAACAGAGAATTTAAAAAAAAAAAAAGAGACATGCTGAGTCAGAAAATTTAAACCAAAGATTCCAAATGTTGGGAGATTATCTGTTAGAAAATATCAATAACATCGGTTTAAAATATTTTGGGACCCAGCAGGATTTTGTTATCTGGTTTGATTTTATTTTTCTGTTGCATAATTAATTCTCTTGTACACAGGACATATGTATCAGTACTGAGGCTTTTGAAATATTTTGTGGTAGCAACATTTAAAGAATGTGCTTTTAGGTATGTTTTGAGAGTAGATTACTAGAATTTTTCAGAAAATCTCCCCTCTATCCCCAACAAACCGAAATGAACTGCTTGATCACTACTGGCGCTACAGTAAACATGTGTTACATATTCACCCACCAGAAATGTGATAACTTTTACTTTAGCCCCTGTAAAACTATAAACAGTGTTCAAATACTCATATTTATTGTTGGGGAGGGAAAAAGAGAAGCCCATGAAGGGCTCTATTAGAATCTGTTGGAGGAATAGGGGCAGGGCAGCACAGTAATTGTTTACAACGGGTAGCAAACAGGTACTTGTGACCTGGATTGGTCGCTGTTGGAAACAGGATACTGGGCTTGATGGACCTTTGGTCTGATCCAGTATGGCAAGTCTTAATGTTCATAGGTAGCGCCAGTCTTGTCTGATAGCCCTTTCTTGAGAGAACAATAATGACCAAGAGGCATTTGTAGGAATTATACTGTTTTTTAATAGTTGTTTAATACTCTCTCTCTTTACTTTCTTTCATTCCTCGATTAATAATTTGTTTTGAATAGTTCTCTCAACTGGCTATATTTACTTACTTCAGCTTTTAAATAACCCTCCTGAGGAAGCGCCAAGAAAACCTGGTATTTTTCCCAAAACTGTGAAGAACAAGCCTGTCCCTGTACTGAATGCAAGCAGCAGCAGTGGAACAGGTGAGGAATACAAGATTATTGGAATCTAGTTACTTGGATAGCTTTGTCACTGGCCAGGATAAGTCCCAGAGTTGCTGTTCTGTATTGTACCATTTGTTGAACTGCTTAGGGTAAATTTTCAGTAGAGCATCCAACTTACATGAGGCCAGCTATTTCTAAGTTAACCTAGCCAACTAAAAGATAGTGGGTTTAGATGTAAGCTGGGTACCCTACTTAAAATTATCTTGGGTCCCAGCACCCCAGTGGTAATCCCCCTGGACCCATGGTCTCTCTTCCATCCATCCCTGATGGTAAAACAAACCATGCACAATGCCTCCTAGTGGCAACATTTGGAACTCCGCAGTGGAGCAGGGAGATGGTACGCATACTTCCTCCTGGCTCCAGGGATGGGGTGGTACCAGGGGAAGGGTCTGGAGAATAGGAAGCTTTCTAGGATAGACTGGGCTTGGGGAATTAAAAGGGAGAGGAGTCTGGATCCAGGAGGGAGTGTTGTTTTACCATTGGGATCAGGAGGCGGCAAATCATGAGTCCAGGACCTATTGTTGCCACTGAGGTTTAGGCCAGCTATCTGTATTTTATTTATTTATTTATTATTTTTATATACCGACATTCGATCTGAGATATCACATCTGTTTACATTCAGGTACTGTAGGTATTTCCCTATCCCCAGAGGGCTTACAATGTAAGTTTATGCTTAGGGAGAGTCACCTTTCTCTATAGACAAGCAGAAACAAATTCAGCCACACAAGTGGGTGATAGTCATCACACAGAGCTGATGTGGATATGCTCTTGCAGAACTCAGACAGCTGAAGTCTTTCAGAGCATGCATAGAAGTTTCCACATAGCTGCTCTGCATGTGTCTTTTCAATTGTCTTTCTACTGCTGAATCAAAAGGACTTTTCTTTACTCTCTTTCTACTGCTGTCGAGTTTGTTTCTTTTATTTTTCAAGTTTATTTTTCAATTTTTTCATTTGTTTATCAGTGAATCTCCATTTATAAAACCAAAATATTATCCCCTCATGTCAGGAAAATAACCTTTCAGTCTGTGTACTAAGTGTAACCAGAAAATGACTAGCATCGACTTGCATGAGGTTTGTGTTCGCTGCCTGGGCTCTTCACATCATGTAAGTAACTGCATGCCATGTAGATGAATGTCCCTGTGGGCTTTAACGTTTAGAGAAGTAAAGCTAAAATATGACGCTTCCTTTCTGGAGAGAAAAAGGGCACATTCTCACAGGACAAGCAGGATGGTAGTCCTCACATATGGGTGACGTCACAGGATGGAGCCCAGTCACGGAAAACTTCTGTCAAAGTTTCCAGAACTTTGACTGGCCCCTACTGGGCATGCCCAGCATGGCACTAACCCTGCAGCCAGCAGGGGTCCTTCTTCAGTCTTCTTTTTTCCGCACAGCAGTAGCCTCACGGTAAAGGAGCTCTGCAGAGATTCCTGACAGGAATTTTCCTCACGGAATTACTAAAAGTTAATTTGCCCCACAGGGGTCCCTCTTCTAACTTTTTTCAGACCGCGGTACTCTGGTAAGTTTTTACCCATTTTCCGTCGATTACCGTCGAGTTTGGCCCTCGCGGCCTACTGGCCGTCGACCGTACCGCAGCTTGATTATTTCCATGGCATCGAGGTTCCGTCGGTGCCCAGACTGTACTCGCACCATGTCCATCACAGACCCCCATAAAGTCTGTGTTATGTGTCTAGGACGCGAGCACGATGTCTTGAATTGCACCAAATGTGCCCTAATGACACCAAAAGGTCGCAAGGCCAGAATGGAGAAGATGGAACTTCTCTTCCGTGCTCAAACCCCGACTCCATCCATTACATCGACGACATCAGAGCCGGCACCATCAACTTCGCGCCAGCATCGACCACCGGCCAGTGACCGCCCGGCATCGACGACTTCTTGGCCATTGACACCCTCTACTTCCCCTCAAGACTGAGGGAATCAAAGGGAGAAACATTGCCATCAGCACCGAAAGACTCGGACCATCGAGGGAGCAAAATCATCGACCTCGCCATCGTCCGAGCCGCCGTCGAAGAAACCCCGTCCAGAAAAGGCACCGACCATTTCTGCGACCGGGTCACCGAGGCAACCCTTACCCGACAGGGGATCGGGAGCCATGACTCCGCCTTTACCGTGGTCCCTCTGGCTATGCCTCTGCCTCCTTCTTTTGTTCCAGAGCTGGGGCTGCTTGCTCTAGGTCTCCGAGAAGAACTGGACCGGATGGTTCAGGAGGCCATCGACAAGGCGATGCAACGACTCCAGGTTCCTCCGGCACCAACACCGTTACCGATTGCAGAACTGTCCGCCGACCCGATTCCGGCAGCATTGGCACCGCTGCTCTCCAGGATGGAAGCGCTCATTGCCGCTCTTCCACCTGGGTCCCCGATGGCGCCGGTGCCCTCCCTGCTTACATTGTCATCAGGAGGAGAAACACCGTTCCGCATCCCTCCATCGGGAGTTCTGCCTCAGCCATCGATGCCGATACGTGCCTCACCACCGATCCAAACATCTGTGCCGATATGTCCGTCGGCGCCACCGAGCCATCCATCGATGCCCTCGATGCCTGCGCCGGTGCCTTCGATGCCTTCATTGGTGCCTCTGATAATTCCTCCGATTCCTTCGGAGCCTAGACCAGGACCTTCAGGTATTCCACCACCCTGTCCCCCTCTAATTCTTAGAGGGACAGGTGCTGATCCCTACGACACCTGGACCGATGATTCCTCTCCAAGGACTGATGATTTACCTTCACCACCTTCACCCACTGAAAGTAGGAAGCGTTCTTCTCCAGAGGACCTCTCCTTTATAAATTTTGTGAAGGAAATGTCTGAATTGGTCCCCTTCCAATTGCAGACTGAACAGGATGATAGGCACCAAATGATGGAGTTACTCCAATTCCTGGATACCCCCAAGGTAATTAACCTCCATTCCTATCCACCAGGTTCTTCTGGATCTCCTGAAGAAGAACTGGGAACATCCTGGCTCCATTCCTCCAGTCCACAGGAAGGCTGACACTACCTATTTAGTGCAGTCAGCTCCAGGCTTTCAGAAATCACAATTGGATCACCACTGTGTAGTGGTGAAACCTGCACAGAAGAGAGAAAAGAGGTCAAAGCCTCACTCTTCCTTTCTCCCTGGCAAGGAACGAAAGTTTTTGGGTACTTGCCAGGTTCTTATGGCCTGGATTGGCCACTGTTGGAAACAGGATGCTGGGCTTGATGGACCCTTGGTCTGACCCAGTATGGCATTTTCTTATGTTCCTAGATGCCATAGGTCGCCGAGTCTTCCAAGGGTCAATGCTCATCTCTCGGATTGCCGCTTATCAGCTGTATATGACCCAATATAACAGGGTCATTTTTAAGCAGATACAAGACTTGTCGGACTCCCTGCCTCAGCAATTTCAAGAACAGCTACAAACCCTAGTAAACAAGGGTTTTGAGGCAGGCAAGCATGAGATCAGGACATCTTATGACATCTTTGATACTTCTACTAGAGTATCTGCAGCTTCTATTTCAGCAAGAAGGTGGGCCTGGCTCAAGTCTTCTGACCTTCGCCCGGAAGTACGAGACAGGTTATCCGACCTGCCTTGTGTTGGAGATAATCTGTTTGGCGAACAGATTCAATGGGCAGTGGCGGAACTTAAGGACCATCATGAGGCCCTAAGACAGCTCTCTCTGATGCCTTCCGACTATTCTTCTAAGCAGCCCTTCAGAAAGGACTCTAAAAAGTCTTTCTTCCGCCCGAAGAAGTCCTATTCGCCACCAGCCAGATCCCCTGCCATGAGACCTTTTCAAAAACCACAGTCTCGTCAAACACGTAAACAAAAGCCACAAGCAGCTCCTCAACCAGGGCCTGCTTCAGGTTTTTGACTTCCACCTAGAGAGCAGCAGCCAGGTTCCTCTGCCTCACATACCAGTGGGAGGTCGATTGTGCCACTTCCACAACATATGGCACTCAATCACCTCAGACCAATGGGTACTGGCAATAATTGCTCAGGGTTTCCATCTGAACTTTCTCTCCCTGCTTCCGGACTCCCCACCTCCACCGAGGTGGAGAACATCCGATCACTCCATTCTTCTGGATCAAGAGGTCTCCCTCCTTCTCCAGTCCAGAGCAATAGAACCCGTACCATACTCTCAGCACGGCCTAGGGTTCTATTCCCGGTACTTTCTAATCCCCAAAAAATCGAGAGGCGTTCGTCCTATTCTGGACCTACGTGCCCTCAACAAGTACCTACAGTGAGAGAAGTTCAAGATGGTAACCTTGGGCTCGCTTCTCCCTCTTCTACAAAGAGGAGACTGGCTTTGCTCTCTAGACCTCTAGGACGCATACACTCATATTGCGATAATTCCATCTCATCGCAAATACCTGAGGTTTCTAGTAGGCCCCAATCACTATCAATACTGAGTGCTTCCATTCGGCCTAGCATCTGCGCCATGAGTCTTCACAAAATGCCTCGTAGTAGTTGCAGCCTTCCTCAGAACCCAAGGTGTTCATGTCTACCCCTACCTAGACGACTGATTAGTCAGGACTCCCACTCAGCAAGCTGCTCTGCCATCCCTCAATCTCGCCTTACACACCTTATTTCATTAGGATTTCTCGTCAACTACACAAATCCTATTTAGTCCCATCTCAAACCTTGTCGTTCATTGGGGCAGACTTGGACACCTTGCAGGCAAAGGCTTTCCTGCCTTGACAGCGAGCGCTAACTCTCGTGTCTCTTGCTCACCAGCTGCAGTCTCAGCACTCTGCGACTGCACGCCAATTTCTCATCCTCCTGGGACACATGGTGTCCTCAGTCCACGTCACACCAATGGCCCGCTTGGCCAAGAGACTCATGCACAATGGTCACAATGGACTCAATTCATTCAGCCCCTGTCGACCGTTCTCCACGTCACCAACTCACTCCGTCTGTCTCTTGCCTGGTGGAAAAATCAGATCAATCTCCTCCAGGGCTTGCCCTTGCAGGCTTCAGGCCCTCAAATCACGCTCACCACCGACGCTTCCAACCTCAGCTGGGGAGCCCATGTGGCCAATCTGCAAACACAAGGATCTTGGTCTCCAGAGGAAGCCAAACACCAAATAAATTTCCTGGAGCTTCGAGCAATCAGATATGCTCTCAGGGCTTTCCAGGATCGCCTCTCAAACCAAGTCATCCTGATTCAGACGGACAACCAGGTGACCGTGTGGTACATCAACAAACAGAGAGGCACAGGCTCCTTCCTTCTGTGTCAGGAAGCTGCACAGATATGGGCGGAAGCTCTCTCCCATTCGATGTACCTCAGGGCCACCTACTTGCCGGGAGTGGACAATGAGTTGGCAGACAAGCTGAGTCGCATCTTTCAACCGCAAGAGTGGTCTCTCAATCCCTCAGTAGCAAACTCCATCTTCCAACAATGGGGATATCCTCAGATAGACCTCTTTGTGTCTCCTCACAACCGCAAAGTAGAGAACTACTGTTCTCTCATTTGCAGCAAACGCTCTCAACCCAGAGACGCATTCTCCCTCTCATGGGCAACCGGACTGCTCTATGCATTCCTTCCACGTCCTCTTCTCTCCAAGACTCTCGTGAAGTTACGTCAGGACAAGGGAACCATGATCCTGATAGCACTTCACTGTCCATGCCAGGTGTGGTTTCCAATACTTCAGGATCTCTCCTTTCGCAGATGCATTCCCTTAGGAACGGACCCGCTTCTGATCACTCAAAACGACAGGTGCCTACACCATCCCAATCTTCACGCCTTGTCCCTGACAGCATGGATGTTGAAAGGTTAATCCTTCAGCCACTTAACCTTTCTGAACCAGTTTCCCATGTCTTGATTGCTTCACGAAAGCCTTCCACTAGAAAATCTTACTCTTACAAATGGAAAAGGTTCACGTCATGGTGCTCTTCTCAGTCCCTTGACCCCTTTTCCTGTCCTATCCCGAAGTTCCTGGACTATCTCTGGCATCTATCAGAGTCAGGTCTTAAGACTTCTTCCATCAGAATGCATGTCAGTGAGGTAGCCGCCTTCTATAAAGGTGTTGGGGATGTCCCTATATCAGTACAACCCCTTGTAACACGTTTTTTGAAGGGCTTGCTCCACATCAAGCATCCGCTACGTCCTCCAGCCCCTTCTTGGAACCTTAATCTGGTTTTAAGTCGGCTCATGAAACCACCATTTGAGCCTCTTCACTCCTGTGAACTTCGATATCTCACATGGAAAGTGATTTTCTTTTTGGCTATAACTTCAGGTCGCAGAGTTAGTGAATTACAGGCCCTAATTACCTATCCGCCATACACTAAACGTCTGCAGGACCGGACGGTACTCCGCACTCACCCTAAATTCTTACTTAAGGTAGTTTCGGATTTTCATCTCAATCAATCCATTATACTACCTACCTTTTTTCCCAGGCCCCATTCCAATCCAGGAAAAGCAGGCTCTGCATACCCTTGACTGTAAACGGGCTTTGGCGTTCTACCTAGATCGTACAGCTGCCCACAGGGAAAGCACTCAATTGTTTACTTACCCACAGGCTTCCCTAACTTGTTAGGGTGGAAAGAAACAGACTCTCTCTTCCTGATTGGCGGACTGCATATTCTTTTGCTATGAGCAAGCGGGCATTCCATTTTAGACCGTGTTAAAGCAGACTCTGTGAGGACCATGGCGACTTCAGTAGCACACCTGCGATCGGTGCCGCTTCCTGACATTTGCAGGGCTGCCACATGGAGTTCTCTCCACACCTTTGCAGCCCACTATTGCTTGGACAAAGCCAGAAGACAAGATTCAATCTTCGGCCAGTCTGTCCTTCGTAACCTATTTACAACGTGACGTACCTACACCCTTCTGCCTGCCCGGTGGGGTTCAGGATGCCCTCTGCCAAATTCCACCCCAGTTGTTGTGCCTGTTGCAAGCCTTTTGGTACATTTGGTGCATGTTCGGACATCCTCAGCTCGGTACTCACCCATATGTGAGGACTACCATCCTGCTTGTCCTGTGAGAAAGCAAATGTTGCTTACCTGTAACAGGTGTTCTGACAGGACAGCAGGATGTTAGTCCTCACGAAACCCGCCCGCCGTGTTGGGTTTGTAACATTTTCTTATTTTATTTTTCGGCACTGCCTGTAGCTTTTAAATAAGACTGAAGGGAGACCCCTGCTGGATGCAGGGTTAGTGCCATGCTGGGCATGCCCAGTAGGGGCCAGTCAAAGTTCTGGAAACTTTGACAGAAGTTTTCCATGATTGGGCTCCATCCTGTGATGTCACCCATATGTGAGGACTAACATCCTACTGTCCTGTGAGAACACCTGTTACAGGTAAGCAACATTTGCTTTCTTGACTATTGATCAATTCTTGGAACGTCCTTATAAGCTCTACTATTCCTTGGCAGTTTTTTCATCCTCTACAGTTTTAAAATCTCTGACCACAGTTGTCTCCAGTCAAGCTTGGGGGGCACATTTTGGCACAGTTTGTTCTCAAGGTATCTGGCCCAGACAAGAACAAAATCTTCACATAAACCTTTTAGCGTTGAAAGCCATCTTCAAAGTTTTCCTAGTTTTCAAACTGTTAATAAAAAAAGAAATGGTACTTCAGATTCAAACAGTGTAGCAGCAATGTATTGTATAAGCAAGGAGGCACAGGATCTCTAAACTTATGTCAAAAAGCATGCAAAATATGGAGCTAGGCAATCCAAAGAAACGTGCATCTCGATGCCATTCATCTCTCAAGCAACCACAATCTCCTAGCAAAGTGGTTCCCAACCTGTGGTCTGTGGACTTCTAGGGGTCTACAGGCCGTGCTGCTAAGAGGAAAGTGCAGCTGCTCATGCCGGTGAAAGAAAAGGCCCATGATGCCAGTGATAGAAAAGACCTGACAGGCCACCATGGACTCGATCTTGCAGTGACCATTGAAGAAGCCCGACAGGCAACTGAAGACTCCATCCCGTGGCAGCTGAGGAAGAGGTCAGAAGAGAGAGGGAGGCCCAGAGTGAAAGGTTGTGTGAGTATGAAAGAGAGCATGTGGGAGTGTGTCTGCGTATCTGAAGGAGCAAGTGAGAGAATGTATGTGTGTCTGAGCCTGTGATTCAGATCATGTGTGTGAGAGAGAATGTGTGTATAAGGTAATCTGTGTGAGAGATTGAGCCTGTGTGTGTATGTGACTGAGCATATGGGAGCCTGTGTTTGTATGTGTGGGAGCCTGTTGGAGTATGTGTGTGAAAGAGAGTGAGTCTTTGGGATTGAGAGCATATATGTGTCTGAGGGAGCTTGTGGAAGTGTATGTACATGTGTAAGGGAGCCTGTGTGTGTGTGTGAGAGAGAGAGTGAGCCTGTGGTATTGAGAACGTGTGTGTGTATGAGGGAGCCTGTTAGAGTGCGTGTATGTGTGTATTTAAGGGAGTGTGTGAGAGCATGTGTGTATTGAGGGAGCCTGTGGGAATGAAAAGTATGAGAGAATGTGTGTTTGAAAGAGCCTGTGTGTGTGTGTATTACAGCGTGTGTGTTTTATGAAAGGGAACCTATGAAGTTGAGAGCCAGTGTGTGTGTTTGTGTGAGAGGGGGCCTGGGGGATTGGGAGCCTGTGTGTGTAAGAGAGAAAAAGGCAGTGTGTGTGCATGAGAGGGAGTATGAGAAAGTACATTTGTGTGTATGAGAGAGAGAGTGGGTGACAGAGAGAGGATAAACTTTGTGCATTCCACCCCACCCCACTAATCCAAGACATCAAGAAATAAAAACTTCCCAGGTATGGAGAGTGGAGGATTTTTTAACCCTATTAGTTTTAATTATTATTGTTTGTGTCTGCTGTTTTGAAATATTTTATTGGTAATTGGTAAATTTTTAAAAATTTTTATGAGTTTTTAATTATTGGATGTTATTCCATTTATCTGCTGTTTTTTAAATATTCTTTTTATTAGTATAGTTTTACCATTATGATGTTTTATATTTCTTGATTGTATTGTTTGATGTTTTGTGAGGAATGGTGATTCTGTTTTTCCATTGTTCCACAGCATACAGATTCTGATTTTTTTGGTTTTTTTTAGTTTCCAGTTCAGTTTTTGTCTGCATGTTTGTATTTTTAATTCTTTTTATTTTGTATTTGGCGAGGGTCTGTCTCTGTTCTGCATGTGTGACTGTGGTGAAGTATTCTGCTAGCAGGTAGTTTCTGTAGGGATCTATAGCAGCCTGACTTGTTTTCCTAATAGGAGGTGTATTAGTATTTTAGGGCCTGATGTAATATTTACAGGTTTTCCTTTTCATAGGTAGTGTTGTTACTGTTTTAGATTGGTAGTTTCGGTATGGCAGGTTTCCTACAGGTCCTGAGTACATTTTTACAGGATTTTGTATTATACAATGTTCCTGATAGTGGAGAGGGTTTGTGTTGCTATTACTAAGGTGACACCAGAATTTGAGTATTATTTTTCTATGATGAAAGGTAAGGGGAAATGTTCTGTTCTTCTCTGCATCCTTTATTGGGGGAGTTTCTGTGAATACAGAGTATTGTAAAACTTGAGGTGCAAATTTAATGTTGGGATTTTATCATGTCCTCTATAGATGCTGGACTTTACTTCCAAATTGAAGAATTTTTATTGATTGATGCTGTTAAATAATTTTAGTGGTGGTTTTACTAGATGGTTGAAACTGGTCAGGTGTTTCTTTGTTACTGGTTCTTCTGCCTAGAGATGCCAGTACCATGCATGACCAGGACCTAGCAACAATGGTGCAAAATGCTTGTAGTGGTGTGTCTTCCTTTATGAGTGAGGGTGTCCTGTGTCTGCATGTATGAAATTTTTGATAAGAGACAGGTGTGGAGAGTGTCACTGAACCACCACCAAGATCAGACTAACGGGGTGCTTTCCCTGTCACAGGTGAAGGGAAAAATAAATTATTTAAAATAAATATATAATGGTGGGGTCTGGGAGGGAAATATGTGCACCAAACCTCTCTCCTTTTCTTTTTAGTGATGTGGGCCTGTCTCAAACATCTCTTCTTTCCCCTTCCCCCACCAGTCTCTCATTCTCTCTGCTGTGCAGTCCACCCCAACCAGTCCTTTTCTCTCTCTCCACATGTCCATCTCTGCTAGTCTCTCACTGTCTTTCCTTCCTTCCATCAGTTCATTTACACCAGTCTCTCTCACTCCCCCCACCACTCCATCCTGGTCAGGTGAATTGGGCCTCCCTGTTGGCCCTTTTTTAAACACAGCTACACTAACTGCACTAACCACATCCTCTGGCAACAAATTCCAGAGTTTAATTGTGCATTGAGTGAAAAAGAGCTTTCTCTGATTAGTTTTAAATGTGCTACTTGCTAACTTCATGGAATGCCCCCTAGTCCTTCTATTATTTGAAAGTGTAAATAACCGATTCACATCTACTCATTCAAGACCTCTCATGATCTTAAAGACCTCTATCATATCTCCCCTCAGCCGTCTCTTCTCCAAGCTGAACAGCCCTAACCTCTTCAGTCTTTCTTCATAGGGGAGCTGTTCCATCCCCTTTATCATTTTGGTTGCCCTTCTCTGTACCTTCTCCATCGCAACCATATCTTTTTTGAGATGCGGCGACCAGAATTGTACACAGAATTCAAGGTGCGGTCTCACCATGGAGCGATACAGAAGCATTATGACATTTTCAGTTTTATTAACCATTCCCTTCCTAATAATTCCTAACATTCTGTTTGCTTTTTTGACTGCTGCAGCACACTGAGCTGACGATTTTAAAGTATTATCCACTGTGATGCCTAGATCTTTTCCTGGGTGGTAGCTCCTAATATGGAACCTAACATTGTGTAACTACAGCAAGGGTTATTTTTCCTATATGCACCACCTTGCACTTGTCCACATTAAATTTCATCTGCCATTTGGATGCCCAATCTTCCAGTCTTGCAAGGTCCTCCTGTAATGTATCACAATCCGCTTGTGATTTAACTACTCTGAATAATTTTGTATCATCTGCAAATTTGATAACCTCACTCGTCGTATTCCTTTCCAGATCATTTATATATATATATTGAAAAGCACCGGTCCAAGTTCAGATTCCTGAGGCACTCCACTGTTTACCCTTTTCCACTGAGAAAATTGACCATTTAATCCTACTCTCTGTTTCCTGTCTTTAACCAGTTTGTAATCCACAAAAGGATATCGTCTCCTATCCCATGACGTTTTAGTTTTCTTAGATGTCTCTCATGATTGTCAAACGCCTTCTGAAAATCTAAATACACTACATCTTCCGGTTCACCTTTATCCATGTTTTTATTAACCCCTTCAAAAAAATGAAGTAGATTTGTTAGGCAAGACTTCCCTTGGGTAAGTCCATGTTGACTGTGTTCCATTAAACCATGTCTTTCTATATGCTCTACGATTTTGATCTTGAGAATAGTTTCCATGATTTTTCCCGGCACTGAAGTCAGGCTCACTGGTCTATAGTTACCCGGATCGCCCCTGGAGCCCCTTTTAAATATTGGAGTTACATTGGCCATCCTCCAGTCTTCAGGTGCAATTGATGATTTTAATGATAGGTTACAAATTTTAAATAATAGATCAGAAATTTCATTTTTGAGTTCCTTCAGTACCCTAGGATGCATACTAGTTTTGTACTAGTATGTCCGCAGTGGCTTTTGAAGAGAATACTGGTGGGCTGAGGTCACTGCAGGGTTATATGTACTGTGACCTCAGCTTTGCTCCATCTCCATCTGCTGGCAGGAGAGCATAACACATTGGTCCTGAGTCCATCTGTCTACACTAAGGAAAACGGAATTATCAGGTAAGTAATTTCTCCATTAAATGCATTTTGAATTATATATTTTGACATTATAATTTGAAAAATGTTTAAGGATATGAATACTTTTACAAGGCACTGTGTGTATCATAGAAGCAAATCCCTTGAACCAAGTTTCTTTGAAGTCTGTATTCAATCCTTTTTCCAACTAAGTTTGGCACTTAGCAAACAAATTGTGAGATTTAAAAATCCTGCATTGACTGCCAGTGATTTATCTGGGTAGGTTATGTAGACATGGGTGTTCCAGGACAGGGCTAATTTATCTGGATAATACCAATATTTAGCATTATCTGGGTAAGTATGGTCTTGCTGGAGACCAGTCCTAAAGTTATCCAGATAAACGTATCTGACAATTTGGTTTTAACTGGGTATATTCAGTGGCATAGCTAAATTAATCTGGATAACATATCCAGATAGTCTGTACTTGAATATTGACCTTTTTATTCCCCCCCTCCCCCCTTTAATTGTGCAATTTTCACTGTGCTCTCCAGATGGCATGCCATAGTGGACCCTTCCCAGCCCAAAGATTAGAAGTCCTCCCTCTCCCCTCCCCCCCCCCCCCAACAAGATGCACTTTCAACACCACTCATTAGCCAATAGTGACAACTATTTTCCTATCCTCCCTGAGCCAGAGCGCACCAGACTTTTTTTGTTTTATTAGCAGCTTTCCCCTCAGGAGGACAGTTATTGAACAAGTAAATTGAGTTTCTATGCCTTTTGCCATACTTCCTCCATACTTCCCTCTCCTGTTCATGCTGAGGATGTTACAGATGCAATTTAAACTCTGGCTTCCATCCACAGAGGAGAAGAAAAAGAAGAAGAAGAAGAAGTCACGCACGAGGAAGGAGAGCAGCAGCCAGCCAGCTCCAGAGACAAAGGAGATGACTGCTCCTGGACAAGTAACCAAGCTGAAACGGCATAGAACAAGCTCAGAGTGCTCTGAAGTGGACAGCTCTGATGCTCCCCGGCAACCAGCTAAGAGAGAGAAGAGGAGGCGGGAGCGAACAGAGAGCTCTGAACTGCTGGGTAGTAGCAGGCAAGGCAAGAGAAAACGCAGTGGCTCCACAGACCGAGAAGTACCTGCTGCAAAGCTGAAGAGGAGTACCCTAAAGGACGAGCAGCTGCACACCCCGCAGAAAGCCACAGCAGCACTGAAAGAGTCTAAAGGTAAGCAGACCTCAGCCAAGCAGGATCAGGAGCAACAAGTTGGAGTTATAACCTGTTTCCTTGGCCTCCTGAAAGTAACTATACTGCTGCAGGTAGCAGTAGAAAAAAAAGGGATCATTTCTTTTTAATTTCAAGTTCTTGCTTTCAAAATACTGATACCAAAGTCAGATATCACAATTGTGATTTTGATGGCATAATACTAAAATGAGATCAGGTTACTGAAAAGCATCATAATTTTACATTATGATGCTTTTCAGTAACCTGTAGTGAATAAAAGTGCTAATACAGATTATATGACAAAAATAGGGGTTTCCAAAGGGATATTCTGTAGCTCCCAGCAAGCATTTTCCCACCCCTGACAGCTGGAGTAAAACTATACATATTTCAGAACCAAGAAATAGCTAAGTTGGGAATAGGGTAATTGAGGCCACAGCTCAGCTCAAAACAAAAAAAATGTTCCTGCCCTGGGATCATAGAGAACAGGGACCAGGGGATGTGCTTGAGTCGAAAGCAGTGAGAAAGGAATGGGAGCAAGGGGCAAGATACTTAGGGCCTCATTTACTAAGTATTTTCCCATAGAGACAGAATGGGAGAAAAACCTTAGTAAATCAGGCCCTTAGTTGTCGGACATAGATAAAAGATCATGTCAGTGGAATAATTTTGTAATTTTAAGGAAAGGAACAAGGAGGCAACTGGTGGCTAAGCCTGGAGTACAGGATGGATCCTTCTATTGAAAGAGCATATTCTTTGGGTTATCTATAAGGGCAGAACAGAGGAAAATTGGTTCTTACCTGCTAATTTTCATTCCTGTAGTACCACAGATCAGTCCAGACAGCTGGGTTTTGCCTCCCTTCCAGCAGATGGAGACAGAAAATCTTTAGAGCGCCTTCTCATAACCTGGTGTGCCACCTGCTGCTCCTCAGTATTTACTCATACCCAAGCAGAACAATAGCATTCAAATAACCGTGTAACTCAATTAAACTCACTCTACCCCTTGAACGAGCAGAGGATAAAGAACCAACTTTGAAATGTGAACCTTTTGGAAATCAGATGATAACCCATGCCATTCTTCAGAAAAAAGAGCTAGAAAGAATAGAATAGAATGTTCGAGCGGGCTCTCCACACACACCCCTAACCCCTTCATTGGGTGGGCATCTGGACTGATCCGTGGTACTACAGGAACAAAAATTAGCAGGCAAGAATCAATTTTCCTTTCCCTGTACATACCCAGTTATCCCAGGACAAGCAGGATGCTAGTCCTCACATATGGGTGACGTCATCGATGGAGCCCTATTGCGGAAAACTTTCTGTCAAAGTTTCTAGAAACTTTTGACTGGCACTCTGAGCCCACTGAGCATGCCCAGCATGCCATGATATTCTCAGCCACAGGGGTCTCCCTTCAGTCTTCATTTTTCCGCGCTGATTTTGGCATCGCGGAGCAGGAGCCTGTGTGAGTTTTCTCACACAATTCTGACTAAAAATCAGATTTAAACTTCATAATTTCTCTCCCACATCGGGGTCTCCCTCGTTACCTCCGGCCGGTGAGTAAGATATTCTCATTCGACTCATTTGAGTACATATTTTTTCTTCACATTTTCATCGACTGCTATCGATGATATCATGGCCACAGGGATTTAAAAAGTGTCCCAATTGTAATCGGACCATGTCCATTACAGACCCACACCTCGAGTGTGTACTTTGCTTGGGCCAGTCGCATGATGTAACATCTTGCCCAAATTGTGCTGAAATGACCGCTAAAGGTTGAAAGGCGCAACAAGAAAAGATGGAACACCTGTTCCATCTTCAGCTTTTACCTTCTCCATCGACATCCACTCAGTCATCTCCGGCTGGAGTTTCAAAACGACTGATCCTTAAAAAACGTCGTCCAGAAGGTTCAGGGGACCGTTTATCGCCTACCCCATCCATGGCATCGACGAGGTCAGCGTCTGAACACTGACCGAAACATCGACATCGTCATCCATCGATTCCAGAATCTCTGCTATCCCCAGAGAAGTCGACCGCCAAGTAGCCTCGCCTGCAGGAAAAACTGAGGCCTTTGACACCGAGGCGTTCACCTTCTATTGAGATGCCATCCATCGAACCTCCACAGGGCCCTGTGGTAGGACCGATAACACCCCCACCGCCACCACTTGTAGCTGCTCTGCCTGCATCAACTATCACGGAGGAATTGAGCGGATTTATCCGCCAAGCAGTGCTACAAGCGCTACAGGAGCATCGTCCATCAACACCGACGCCGATGCCCTCACCGACACCATTGTCAATACCAGTGCCTGCACCGATGCCGGCGCCTCTGCCAATGCCGAAGCCTCTACCAAAGCCGGTACCTATACCAGTGCCTGGACCACCCCAGACGACACCGATGCCACTACCTGGGGCTCCAGATCAGCCATATTTGACTTTATTCCAGCTATTAATGGATAGATTCGACGCCATCATCGGTGCTCTTCCACCGAAATGTATCCCAACTAAACCGATCGGGGATGTTCCTGGACGCATACCTCTCGATGATCCTCAGCCAGGGCATTCAGGACTTTTTTGACCATTGGGATCTCCCTCCCACTTCCCCTTCCAGGGAAGAGCATTATGACTCATGGGAAGACAAGCATACGGATACTTCCTCAGAAAGCTTCATGTCTGACCCTTCTCCTCCGGAAGGCAGGAAGAAATCTCCTCCAGAGGACTTGTCCTTCACGAATTTCATAAAGGACATGGCAGACACTATACCATTCAACTTAGTGTCTGAGGAAGACATGAGACAGCAGAAATTAGAAGTCTTACAGTTCATAGATCTTCCAAAAGAGGTCCTAGCCGTTCCAGTCCACGAAGTGCTTTTGGACTTGCAACATAGACTCTGGGAACATCCATGTTCTGTTCCACCCATTAATAAGAGAGTGGATACTACCTACCTTGTCCAACATATTCCTGGTTATCAGAAATCACAATTGCCAAATCAATCTGTTGTGGTTGAGTCAGCTCAAAAGAAATCCAAAAGAGTACAGCCTCATTCCTCCACTCCACCTGGAAAGGACCATAGATTCCTAGACTCCTTAGGCAGAAAAGTATTCCAAGGAGCTATGCTCAATTCAAGGATTGCGTCCTATCAACTTTATATGACGCAATACCAAAGGAATCTATGGAAGCAGATGCAGGAACTTTCCAACTCCCTACCTCAGCAGTACCAGGAGGCAGCTCAGGCTATAATACACAAGGGATTTGAAGCTGGAAAGCATGAAGTTCCAGGCCGCCTACGACAACTTTGAAACAGCTTCAAGGGTGGCAGCCTCAGGAATAAGTGCGCGTTGATGTGCATGGTTAAAAGCCTCTGACCTCAGGCCTGAGGTACAAGAAAAACTGGTGGATCTGCCCTGTGTAGGTGACAACCTCTTTGGCTCGAAAGTTCAGGATACAGTGGCCCAGCTGAAAGAACACACAGAGACATTGTGCCAACTGTCGTCAGTTCCGCAAGACTCCTCTTCATCACTGCCTCGCTGGCCACCAAGGAAAGAATCTAGAAGACCTTTTTACAGACAGAGACGATACTATCCACCAGCATCCAGGGGTAGATCTTCTCGTCTTCAACAAAGATCTCAACCCAGGCAGCCTAGAACTGCTAGGCCTCAACCGCCACTGCAGACAGGACCGGCTACAGGTTTTGAGGCCATCACCAGAGACAAAGCCATCTTCACAATCCACAACCGAATCTGCCAGTAGGAGGCCGAGTTTCCTCCTTCTACAACCATTGGTTGCAGATAACAACAGAACAATGGGTACTCTCAGTAATATCTCGAGGTTACCAACTCAGTTTTCTCTCAATCCCAAGAGACTCTCCTCCAAAGCTGCTTTCATTACACGAAACTCACGTAATTCATCTACAAGCAGAATTATCCATCCTTCTGAGACCCAGAGCTGCAGAACCGGTGTCCCGGACTCAGCAGGGCAGAGGATTCTACTCCCGTTATTTCCTCATTCCAAAGAAAATCGGAGGCCTATGTCCCATCCTAGACCTCAGAAATCTCAACAAATTTCTAAAGAAAGAAAAGTTCAGGATGGTCTCTCTAGGCACCATGCTTCCACTTCTTCAAACAGGAGATTGGCTTTGTTCTCTGGATCTACAAGGTGCTTACGCTCACATTCCAATATTCCCTCATCGCAAGTATCTGCGCTTCCTGGTGGGTCATCAACATTTCCAGTACAAAGTACTACCATTTGGACTTGCCTCAGCTCCCAGAGTATTCACAAAATGCCTGGCAGTAATAGCAGCACATTTACACAAGGAAAGTGTCCACGATTTCCCCTATCTAGACGATTGGCTCATCAGAAGTCAATCTCAACAAGGAGCTCTGGCTTCTCTCAGCCGAACAATTACTCTACTTCACTCCATGGGTTTTCTCATCAATTATCAAAAGTCCCACCTCATTCCGTCTCACCTGCTTGAATTCATCGGAGCAAAATTGAACACTATCCTCTCAAAGGCCTTTCTACCCGAGGATCAAGCAGAAACACTTTCCCTGTTGGCAAACTCGCTATACTCGACGAAACAAGCAACAGCTCATCAGTTTCTAACTTTACTAGGCCACATGGTCTCCACAGTTCATGTTACTCCTCTGGCATGGCTAGCCATGAGAATAACCCAATGGACTTTACGGTCACAGTGGATCCAAGCCATTCAATCACTGTCCTCTCCAATTCAAGTAACCCATCAGCTACGTTCATCTCTACTTTGGTGGGCGAACAAAGACAACTTGCGCAAGGGCCTACCCTTCCAACAACCAGTCCCACAGATAACTTTAACTACAGATGCATCCACCTTAGGTTGGGGGAGCTCACAAAGACAGTCTCCAAACCCAGGGTACTTGGACAAAACTCGAAGCAACATTTCAAATCAATTTCCTGGAACTTCGACCTATACATTATGCTCTGCATGCGTTCAAGTACTGCCTTTTACACAAGACTATTCTGATTCAAATGGACAATACAGTAGCCATGTGGTATCTGAACAAACAGGGAGGTACGGGCTCATATCTCCTTTGTCAAGAAGCCACACAGATTTGGGACTGGGCCTTGACACATTCCATGTTTCTACGGGCAACTTATCTAGCGGGCATCCACAACGTAGTTGCAGATCGCCTCAGTCGTCAGTTCCAACCTCACAAGTGGTCCCTGGATCCCTTAGTAGCGACCAGGATATTCCAACGTTGGGGACAACCAACAATAGACCTCTTTGCATCACACCTGAATCACAAAGTGGACAAGTTCTGCGTTCTGCACAGGCAGAAACACCAGCCAGCCAAGGACGCCTTTGCTCGCCCTTGGAACTCAGGCCTTCTATACGCGTATCCTCCAATACCGCTAATAACCAAAACTCTAGTGAAGCTACAACAGGACAAAGGGTCCATGATACTCGAAGCCCCATATTGGCCTCGACAAGTATGGTTTCCCATACTTCTAGACCTCTCGATCAGAGAACCAATTCGCCTGGGTGTAGCTCCCAATCTCATAACTCAGGATCAGGGCAGATTGCGCCATCCCAACCTTCAATCCCTATCCCTGACAGCATGGATGTTGAAAGCTTGATCTTACAACCACTCAATCTTTCAACCAATGTCTCTCAAGTGCTTATAGCTTCACGTAAACCTTCAACACGAAAGAATTATTTTTCGAAATGGAAAAGGTTTACTTTGTGGTGCACGAAAAAGAACATTGACCCTTTCTCCTGCCCCTCAATTTCTCTACTAGACTATTTATGCCATCTTTCAGACTCTGGTCTCCAGACCTCATCTGTCAGAGTACACCTAAGTGCAATCTCAGCTTACCATAATAAGATGAGAGATGCACCAATATCCATACAACCTCTCGTCAGTAGATTTATGAGAGGTTTAACTCATCTTAAACCACCAATTCGGCCACCAGTAACAGAATGGGACCTGAATCTGGTATTAACAAGGCTCATGCGTTCTCCTTTTGAACCCATGACTTCCTGTGATCCTAAATTTCTCACATGGAAGACTATCTTCCTTATAGCCATTACATTGGCTAGAAGGGTCAGTGAGTTACAAGCAGTTGTCACGTTCTCACCCTACACAAAATTCCTACATGACAGAGTAGTTCTCCGTACACATCCAAAATTCCTTCCCAAAGTAGTTACGGAATTCCACTTGAACCAATCCATAGTTTTGCCCACATTCTTTCCAAGGCCTCATTATCACCATGGGGAACGCGCCTTACATACCTTGGACTGTAAACGTGCACTAGCATATTATTTAGACCACTCAACTCTCTGTATCTTTTGATCCAAACAAACCGGGTAATCCAGTGGGCAAACACACTCTCTCCAACTGGCTAGCAGATTGCATAGAGTTCTGCTATGAAAAAGCAGGCCTTCCTCTCCAAAGGTGAGTAAAGGTGCATTCAGTAAGAGCAATGTCAACCTCAGTAGCACACTATCGTTCAGTGCCAGTTCTTGACATATGTAAAGCTGCAACATGGAGTTCTCTTCACACTTTTGCAGCTTATTACTGTTTAGACAAAGAAGGACGACAAGATTCAGCCTACGGACAATCTGTCTTAAAGAACTTGTTTCCAGTATAACCCCAACTCCTTCTACATCCAACTGACTGTGATTTTCAGCTGCCTCATTTTCACCAATACTTCAGTGTTCCTTCACTACAAAATGACTCAGCCTCTAGCTTGCTAATCACCCATATGTGAGGACTAGCATCCTGCTTGTCCTGGGATAAAGCAAAATTGCTTACCTTGTAATAGGTGTTATCCCAGGACAGCAGGATGTAGTCCTCACGAAACCCACCCGCCACCCCGCGGAGTTGGGTCAGATACGTTTTATTATTTTATTTTTTGCTAAAGCTTATTGCTACATATGAGACTGAAGGGAGACCCCTGTGGCTGAGAATATCATGGCATGCTGGGCATGCTCAGTGGGCTCAGAGTGCCAGTCAAAAGTTTCCCGCAATAGGGCTCCATCAATGACGTCACCCATATGTGAGGACTGCATCCTGCTGTCCTGGGATAATACCTATTACAAGGTAAGCAATTTTGCTATCAGTCCAGACAGCTGGGATGTACCCAAGCTTTTCCTAAGTAGGGTGGGACCGCGAGAGCCCCGCTCGAAGGACACTGGCCCCGAAAGTGTCAGCCTCCGAATCCTGGATGTCCAATCTGTAGTGCCTGGAAAAAGTGTGCAGAGACTTCCAGGTAGCTGCCCTGCAGATCTCCTGTGGGGAGACCAGCTGATATTCTGCCCATGAGACCGCCTGCGCCCTGGTGGATTGAGCTTTTAGTCCATCCGGAACTGGCTGATCATTGCATATATATATGCTGACGAAATAGCCTCCTTCAGCCAATGAGCGATAGTAGATTTGGATGCCTTCTGACCTCTCTTTGGACCATGCCACAGCACAAACAGGTGACACCCGGAAACCATTGGTAGCCTCCAAATAGAGCAACAAAGCCCTGCGAACATTCAGCCGCCTCAGCTCCTTCACATGAGGATCCTTCAGTTTTGTGTCCAAAAAGGCAGAAAGCTCCACGGACTGGTTCAGATGAAAGGCTGATACCACCTTAGGTAAAAATCATGGAACTGTGCGCAGCGAAACTCCGGAATCAGAGATGTGGAGGAAAGGATCCCTGCAGGATAAGGCCTGAAGCTCCAATACCCTCCTGGTAGAGCAAATAGCCACCAAAAAACCACCTTCAGCATGAGATCTTTCAAAGTGGCTTTCTTCAGCGGCTCAAAAGGGACTTCGCACAATACTCGGAGCAACAAGTTTAGATTACACGAGGGGCAGAGACTGCGAGTCGGTGGGCACAAGTGTTTGACTCCTCTGATTAAGCGCACCACATCCGGATGAGTCACCAGGGAAGAACCCTGGATAAGGGCCCCTCAGACATCCCAGAGCCGAAATCTGAGCCTTCAGGGAATTGTAAGACAGTCCTTTGTCGAGACCATCCTCAGAAAGGAAAGAACAAGGGCCACCGACACTCATCGAGGATGTACACCATGAGGTTGACATCAGGACTCGAAGATCTTCCAGACACGAGTGTACACTTGTGATGTTGATTATTTCCGAGCCCGCAGCAGGGTAGATATAACCGCCTCCAGGTAACCCTTCTTCTTTAACTACCTCCTTTCAAAAGCCAAGCCGCAAGACAAAAGCGATCCGCCTGATCAAAAAATATAGGGCCTGGCGCAGGAGATTGGGAAGATGGCCCAGCCGCAGGGGCCCGTCCAAAGCCAGAATCACGAGGTCAGCGAATAATGGTCGTCTGAGCCACTCGGGTGCCACCAGAATCACTCGTCCCAGGTGAAGCTCTATCCACCAGATTGCCCACTAGCGGCCAAGGAGGAAACACGTAGAGGAGAACGTCGACCAGCCAAGAGACCACCAGCGCATCAACTCCCTCCGCACCATAATCCCTTCTGCGACTGAAGAAGCGCAGAGCTTTGGTATTGGCATGGGTCGCCATCAGGTCCACATGAGGTTTGCCCCATTTGCGACAGATCAGATGCATGGCCGTTTTGGACAGCTCCCATTCTCCTGGGTCTAGCTGCTGTCGGCTGAGGAAGTCTACTTGAATGTTGGTCGATCCTGCTATGTGAGAAGCTGCCAACATCTCTAGATTCTGTTCCACCCAGAACAATAGCATCGCCGCTTCGAGAACCACGGGACGACTCTTGGTTCCTCCTTGTCTGTTGATATAGGCCACGGTTGTCGCATTGTCCGACAACACCCTGACCGCCTGATTGCGCAGTAGGGGTTGGAAGCTCTCCAGCGCTCGTTGAACAGCCCACGTCTCTAGGCGATTGATGACTGTCGCCTCCGGCCCTGAACCGCTCGAGACTGACACACTGCCCCCCCAGCCAACAGGCTGGCATCGGTCGACACCACCATCCACCAGGATATCTCCAGATTCACCCCACACTCCAGATGGTCGTGGACAAGCCACCATGATAGGCTGGGCCTGGCGGTGACTGTAAGTAGCAGCGGAAGATGGAAAGGTTCCGACAGCAGATTCCAGCGGGCCAGCAATGCAGCTTGCATAGGATCAACTCCACAGGACTAACTCCAAGGTAGATGCCATGGAACCAAAAACCTGTAAATAATCCCAGACTCTGGGCACCAAGGCCCACTGCAAACTCCTGACTTGGCCTTGCAGTTTGCGAATCTGGTCTCCGGAGAGAAAAACCTTCCCTACTCTGGTATCGAAGTGCGCTCCCAAAAGTTCCAGGACTTGGGAAGGGATTAAATGGCTCTTGGCGTGGTTGACTACCTAGCCCAGGGATCTCAGGCAACGTAACACTACATCCACTGCCTGGGAGCATAGAACTTCCGACTTTGCTCGGATAAGCCAATCATCCAGATCGGGATGCACCAGAATCCCCTCCTTCCTGAGAGCCGCTGCTACCACCACAATGACCGTGGCAAGGTTGAAAGGTAGAGCACAGAACTGGTAATGTTGCCCCAGGATCATGAATCTGAGGAACCTCTGATGGTCCAGTCAGATCCTGATATGGAGATAGTCTTCCGTCATGTCCAGGGATGCCAGATATTCGCCCTTCTGGACCTCTGCAATGACAGAAAGGAGCGTCTCCATTCAGAGGCGGGACAACTTGAGAATCATGTTCATGTTCTTCAAATCCAAGATGGGGCGGAAGGATCCTTCCTTCTTTGGGACGACAAAGTAAATGAAGTGACGCCCCTTCCCATGCTCTGACTGGGGGACAGGAACAATGGCTCCCAGGGAACGAAGTTGACAGAGAGTCCCACGGACTACGAATTCTTTTTCTGAAGACCCGCAAGGGGACACCAGAAACAGGTCCCTGAGTGGCCGAGAAAATTCTAACGCGTAGCCGTGCTCTATCACACTGAGAACCCACCGGTCTAATGTAACTTTGACCCACTCCTGGAGAAAAAGGGAAAGGCGGCCCCCTATGACGAGGTCCGTGGAGTGGGTTGGCCGCAACTCATTGTGCAGACTTTGCCCCGCTGGGCCTTGTCCCGCACCGTCACGGGCCATTCAGCGGCCATGATACAACTGCGACCAAGGCTGGAACCTCCCTCAGGTTTGCCTCTGGCCCGAGGTGGGGGCCCTGTTCTGACGAAACCGCCTTTGGCCACGAAATCGGGAGCGGGCAGAAGAAAAGGGCCTCTGTCCTCTCGGCTTATGGACCTTGTTCTCCCTCAAATTTTTGATCAGTTGCTAGAGGTCCTCCCCGAAAAGGAGTATGCCTTTGAAGGGCAGTGCCCCCAGCTGAGCCTTGGAGGAATCATCTGCTGACCAATTTCAAAGCCAGAGCAGCCTGCGCGTGGATACCGCAGAGACCATGATACGCGAGGAAGTGCGAAGCAGATCATAAACCACAATATACTGTTATATAATGTACAATATATATATATATATATATATATATAACATACACAATATACTGTTAAAACAACTGATTCAAATCAGCTTAACTGACACCACCCTACAACGGTTCTCTTCCTATTTATCTGACAGAACCTACCAAGTTTTAATCAATAACAACCCTTCCAAAAAGATCAACCTCAACACTGGAGTTCCCCAGGGATCAGCATTATCCGCCACCCTATTTAACATATACCTTCTCCCCATCTGCCAATGACTAAAAGATAATGGAATCACCCACTTCCTCTACGCCGACATTCAACTTCTAATTCCCATCCAAAATTCGATTGACAACACCTACAAGAAAATCTCAACTCTACTTATCTCAATTAAACATCTCCTAAATTCTCTGAAGCTCATAATCAACTTAGACAAAACTGAAATAATACTCATGGACAAAAAACCCAATCCAACTCTGCCACCCCTGCCTTTACTTGACAAATAAATGAACTCTATACTCCCCATCACCCACACCAGGAACCTTGGAATTATCATCGATAAAGAACTTTCATTTAAGAACCACATATCAAATAAAACTAAAGAACGATATCACAGACTCCTAACCCTAAGACACTTAAAACCGTCTCTTAATCCTTATGATTTCAGAACGGTCTTACAACTACTCATTTTCTCCACTTTCGACTACTGCAACTCCTTACTAATTGGAATACCTTATTCAAACCTCAAACCACTCCAGATTCTGCAGAACTCAGCAGCCAGAGTTCTGACAGGAACAAAAAGAAATCACATAACGCCCATATTGATCTCACTTCATTGGCTCCCAATTAAAGCACGCATCGAACACAAATCAATGACCATCATTCATAAAATTCTAAACAGTGATCATCAAGGACTAAATGGCTTAAACATAACCCCCCAGAATCCTCAAAGAAACCTACGTTCAAACAACTCAGGATGCTTAAACGTCCCCCGCCCCCCCCCATCAGAGATGCGCATCTAACAACAAGAGAGAGATCCTTTTCCATTGCCTCCCCTAAATTTTGGAACTCCCTACCTAAAGATCTGAGAACCCAACCCAACCTCAAAACGTTTAAAAAAGACCTAAAAACATTGCTGTTTCGCAAATTCTACACTGACCTCCATACTTCTGAACATCCTAACTCCCAATAGAACTTTCATCCAAAAACCTCAAAATAACTTCTCTCCAACCAGAACAAACAATCCCTCCTCCTCCCACATGATACTTTCTGGACTTGAAATGTTTAACCTCTGTTTAATATGTACATTGTTATACTTTTTCCACAATTGTTAAGAGAGTTACAATTTAAATTTTGTAAACCATTATGATGGCTTTACCGAATGACGGTATATAAAACACAACAAATAAATAAATAAATAAATAGAGCTGTGCCACCACAGCTTCCAAGCGTTCATCCTGTTTCGCCTCCGAGGGATCAAGATCCTTGGCACTTTGCAGCTGCTGCACCCAGCATAGGCCTGCTCGGAGCATATAACTGCTACACACCGCAGTACGAATGCCTAGGGCAGAGTCATCAAATATCCTCTTGAGATAACCCTCCAGTTTACAATCCTGGAGGTCCTTCAAAGCCGCTGCTCCTGCTACAGGGATAGTCGTGCGCTTGGTGACTGCCGTGACAGACGCATCCACCTTCGGGAGCCTCAGGAAGTCCAAGACATCCTCCGGCAGGGGATATAGTTTGTCCATCGCCCTGCTGACCTTGAGGCCTGTCTCCGGAGTATCCCACTCCCAGAGCATAATCTGTCGGAGCATGGCATGCAGGGGAAAAGTCATAGCGGGCCCACGCAAGCCCGCGAGAACAGGATCCACCTTATCTGGGCCTGGTGTATAGAGAGATAGTTATATTATAAGAGTGTTTAGCATGTTTGTTTATTGTGATAAAAGGCAGCATGTTTGAGATTCGGGCTGGGGGGAATGGGGTGTGAAACAAAAGGTATTTAGGATGGTCTAGGGCTGTCTTTCATATGTTCCTATTCTTTCTTTTTCACATGCAATTTAAAGGCTTAAATTCGCCCCTGAAGCGACAGCTGTTATTTAGAGAAGCTAGGAATATGTATGCTTCTATTTTTTTTGTACAGGAAACACACTTAAAAAAACAGGATGAGAAATTAGTGCATTCCCTGTACATACCCAGATCAGTCCAGACTCCTGGGTTTTGCCTCTCTTCTAGCAGTTGGAGACAAAATTTCACAGGCACCACCTTATAACCTGGTATGCTACCTGCTAGTCCCCAGTATTTCTCTGTCTCCAGCAGATGGAGGTGGTTCTGGTGTCTTGTGAGTAGGTCTGGTAGGGTCCCACCCTAAAGGGACAGCTTGGATATATCCCATGTGTCTGGAATGATCTGGGTGGATGAAGAGGAAGGAGAAATTTGTTTTACCTGATAATTCCCTTTCCTTGAATCTTCCTCAGATTCTTAAGATATAGAAAGTGGGTTGGATCCACAGTTCAGAGGCTGTTAGTATCAGATGGCATCAGTAGCTTCTCATGTTGTTTCCCCCTGGTTGGGGGACTTCAAGTTGCTTGTTCTCCCTTGGAAACCCTTGGTTAGTGGGGGTGCAGGGAGAGATTGAATTATTTTCTTAAACTTGTTACTTTAAATACTGGCAGGCTGAGATCAGCACGAGACCCTATAAGAAATGTCAGCATAGGTGTTGTCTGCTTTTGCTGGTAGGGGAGTATAAACCAGTGCACCTGGACTGGTCTAGCTGGCCTCAAGGAAAGGAAATTAGCAGGTAGGACTAAATTTCCTATTTTTTCAGATAATCAGGTAGTCATTAAGATTGTTTCTGGAACTAGAATTTGTACACGGTGAGATGACTATTATAAGTTGGGAATATTATATCATTGAATTGGGTTTATATTAAATCTTAGGACCTTTTCTTCATTGAGTAGTAAGTGAAGGGATGTGAAATATTGCTGTGCATTATAGAAAAACTTTGTTAGGTTTTCCCAAATTTTTTTTTTCATTGTGGAACACACTCCCAGTTAGAAAATTTATACAAATGGTCTTTCCTCACTTTAGGTAGACTCTCAGATAGTAAAAAGCTGAGTGACAGCGCACAGCATTCCCAAAACCATCTTTTAAGCATCTATCTGTCCTTTAAACAGAATATGCTGGATATCAGATGCTCAGTGAATGCATAACCTTGGTACACCATTGTATTACTTCCACGGAAGTTCATATGTCAGATCTGGTTCTTTTACATGTCAGCATTGCCATTATACAATCTACTGAATTCTTTTGTGAACTGTTCAGCATTATACCTTACCATACACTGAATACTAATTTACAGTTTCATTTCACTTCATAGCATAAAAGATATGCACATACAGGGGGCAATTTTCAAACTCTTCACATTGGCACAAAGCCCAGGACTTCTTGCATGCAGGCTTTGCACCAATGTCGAAGCGAAAAGTACATGCATATTTTTGCTTTGAAAATTGCTGCGGGTACAAGGTCCAAACAGTCACTTGCACCTGCTTTTGTGCGGGTAGATTTAACCTACATCCCTTTTTCAATCTGAACTCCTTCTCTCAATGTGGATGAATGTAGCAACTCAAACCGCACTGAAGGAGAGCAGTTTGTAAACAGTGTATTAACACAAGTAAAATGCTTGAAAATTATCCTACAGTATTGTTGATTGAATCATTAAAGCAGTTTTGTGTGTCTTTTTTGGGGTGGGCTTTTTTCTTTTCTTTTATTTATTTATTTTTTTTTTAAGAGCTTTCTGCAGAAGAGGAGAAAGACGGAGAGAAGACAGAAGAAACATCCATGTCCAAATCTAAAAGGAAGCATAAGAAAAAACACAAAGAGAGACACAAGGTGGGAGAGGAGGTTATTCCCTTGCGGGTACTATCAAAGTAAGTTACAGCATGACTCACTGTACTAAATTTTGAAGATGTCTAGGGTTGTCATAATGTAAATACATATCAGGATTTTTTGCAGAAGGTTTTAGATAATTTAGGTAAATGGCCAGACAACTAGCAGATGATATTTTAATGTAGATTAGTATAAATTAATGCATTTGGATTACAAGAATAGATGGCAATATAATTTGAATAAGTGCAATAATTGCTGACTATAACTGAGAAAAATACTTAGGTATATTATGGGCCAATATTCAAAGGCATTTAGCAACATTTTGAATATTGAACCACTTATCCAGCTGAAATTTAGCCTGATAAAAAAAGGGGTGTTCCGAGAACAGGATAAAGTTATCCAGCTAACTAGCTACTTTTCAACTATATCTGGCTAATTTAACCAGATTTTAAGCCTGCCTGAGAAATTTAATTGTGGATATTCAGTGGGAGAAGTTATCTGGCTAACTTTAGTTAGATAACTTGTCTGCTAGTCGTCTTATGAATATGGTCCTCTTAATTGACTCAAACATTTAAGGCGATTGGTTTGTGGGATAAAGAATAAACTTTTTTCATTATTGTTGAATTGCCTACAGATACAAAGTATACTTTTCAGGAAGAGCTATTGGGTGTATGTCTTTGAATCAGCTAGGCAGAATTGCTTCTTGAGATTTACAGAGAATGTTTAAAACAAGATTGAGCCTCAGAAGCCCTCCTATATAGGTGAACAGTAGCACCTTACTCAAAGTATGGACTTGCTAACTTTATGACTCAGCATTTTTAAATACAAGTCTTTGGTAAACTTTTCTTTATAGTTACAACCACCTTGTCCTAAGTTTGAGCAAAACTGCATCTTAGCTTGTATAAAACCATATTAGGTGTAACAGCTTTCAAAACTTTTACATGTGCAAATTCTTGAGAATATATATTCCTTTAAACTGAATTATTGTAGTATCTTTAGCAGCTTTTTTAATAGTAGTAATGCCCTTTTATGTCCAAGAATTTCTTCTGCACACCAAGTCAGATAATCAGAACTGTGTAATTTTATTTTGGCATATAAAGCAAACTGTATAGTTTTTTTACAAAACAATTGCGTACAAAGAGCTTACAGATTGCTGATACCTGGGGCAACTAGAAATAGTGACTTTCCCATGGTCAGAAAAAGTGTCAGTGGGGAGGATTTGAGCCTAGGTCCCAGCCTACAACATTGAAAAGGCAGTAAGATTTACTTCACTTTGGGCAGTTTTTATTTGCATGTGCAGTAGTATACATTTACAGAAAAGATTTGTTTATTAGAAATAGAAATTATCCAACTTCAGGAAAAGGTGTGATGAAAATAAGCCTGATAAACCAAATTCAGACATTATCACATACAAGTCTTAGTCCATACAGAATGAGTGGACCTATTTATAAAAAAAATTGATTTTAATTGTGACATGGTTTTCATAAAGAACAATTTTCACAGGATCCCAGAATACAAAATAGCATGCATACATGCTGAACATGTGATATAGCCATATCTAGGGAACATTTTCTCTCCCTTTGAGATTTCCTTTTAAAAGGTGAAAAACTGGACTATGCTGAAAAGGCCTAGAAAGCATGCTCTATTCCTTATGACTGACTTTAGCCATGTTTGCATAAAAGAAATATCCTCTTGAGTTTGAGAGATGTGTATGTAATGTCTGTGTTACTTAGTGCCATTGGGATGCAGAGAACTATACTACATGTTTCACTAGTTAGTGTCCCTACTTCCTAGAACCAAGCACGCAAAGTGACTGGCTCAGGCTTACAGGTGAAGTGATGATGATCTGTGCGAGCGCCATACATTCCATCACCATTGCTAAAGTGCAATTCCAGCTTTCATAAAACAGAGTGGCACATTAGCAACAGTAGTGGCCTTTAGGCTACTGCCAAACACTGTTCGCCTTTTCATGTAGCTTTCCAAGCAGTAGCCCCTAGGCATTGGACTTGGATACATATCCAAGTCTTTAGTTCCTATTACTGGTTTGTGGTTGTGGTATTTCCTTGGATAAAATACTGATTTTTTTTTCTCTATGGAAAAGAGCATTTTGATTATTGCCCACCCTGTATGCGGGTTAAAATAACCCAGGTCAACATCCTGTGGATTTTTATTTGCATACTGCAGAGGCGTTCATAGGGGAGGGAGAAGATTGGAGGGTGGAACTATACCTGTAGTTTAAATTATAAATGATTACATGCATAGTTTTGTGCCAACAAAATGCTTTCAGAGAAAACAGACACAAATGTTTACCTTGGGCAATAATCAAAGCAAAACAACTGCACTATGTTTCCTTTGATTATTGGTGCAATCCCCGCAGGTACAAGTACCCAGAGTTTGCGCCAAAGGCACCCAGTTTTAATTGTCCTCAGGGAGAATAATTTTGTAAGGGACTTCTGTGGATAAAATAGTGCTTTACCTATAAAAATAGCTCTTTTCAAAATTGCCTGCCTGATATGCATGTAAAACAAGGTGTAGAGGCGATCCAGGGAGCAGAATCACGGCAAGATTTAGATTTATGCACATACTTTTCAATTTTGAATAGTATGCACTTAAACATTTTCTTGGAAGAACTCACACAGGTTAGCAGATGTAACTTGTATTGGGAGTTTTGCCAGGCTAATGCTCAAAGCAAACTTACGCATGTAAATTTGCTTTGAAAATTGGTGTAATTTGTGAATGTAACAGCCCACAAATATATGTTACAAAATCCCCCCCCCCCCCCCCCCAAATGAGCAAATGACAAAAAGGTATACCACAAGCACTTGTATACTAGCAAACAAATCTTCCTACAGGCTAGAAAGAGAAATATTTCACTACATGTGTTTGGGAGAGAAATGATCTTTAAACTCTGTACAATGCTGCATACATCAAGTAGCGCTATAGAAGTGTTAAATAGTAGTAAACTATATGATGCCATCAACATAAATTCCTTGTAAACTCCTACAGGGGAATTCACCCTTGGTTGTAGAGCTCAGGGGAGCTGCAGATTTTCAAAACAAAAAATGTGAGGGATGTGAGTGATAAGAACACAGCTCTTTCTGGTGTCCCAATGGATCCGCCTTTGCTTTTTAAAGTGAAGGGGGGGAAGGATGCTTTAATTAAATGGAACATCTCAGTCCTGATTGTAAAGTTGTCATCAGTTGTCTGAGCAAGATTCACCGCCGCCATAACATGAAAGCACTTATATTCTTTCTATTTATGTATAGTCAGTGTCCCATATTAAAGCAAAGTTTTAGGAAAGCTAAACTCAGGTCTTCTGCTGTGCCTTTGCCAAATCAATAAGGCACTTGCCAGCTACATGCGGGGACATGGATAATGCATTAACTCTCATGAAAACATGTTGAAACCAGAGGAGTTCAAATATTGTGATTTAGGATCATGATGATAAACTGCCTGGGCAAGATTTTCCTTATCCATCAGGCTGAAAAGATATTTTCCAGATACCAAAATGGAAAAGTCTCAGAGTCCTTTAAAATGAACAAAAAATTCAGATTGAAGCAGTTCAATGAATTATCTGATACAAGAGGGCTAGATCTGTTAAATGAACAACTTGAATGCTTCTAAACTAAAGGCCTTTTAATTATACACTGGAACCCACTTTAATGCCTAGAAACAGGCTTGCTCAGACAATAGGAGTTTTATTTCATTAAAGAAGAGTAGACATTTCTAAGCACAGAGCTGTAATTCCTAATTGAAATATTCACCAAGAATAAAATGAAACAACACTTCACTGAAGGCAATAGGACACAGGTCCATTATCATCTATTAACCAGATAGACTCGAGGATCCTACTACTGGGAATGAACAGCAGGGAATGGATCTACTGTATACTTCCAAGTGACCCAGACTGGCCACTGTTAGAGAGAGGATGCTGGGCTCAATGGGATAATTTGTCTGACTCAGCATGACACTTATGTTCTGATAGCATCCTTTTATTGCAGTTCCCTTCTTAAGGACAGCAAATTGGTCTGAAATGTGCAATCTGTCTTACTTGGGAGGACTAGTATTAACACTTCATACTTTTGAAAATTAACAGACTTTTAAACTTGCAGCTAAAGACCTACATAATTTAGAGCCCCTTTTTTCATTCTGATTTTTAAACCATTCTTGAGGTGATGAGTAGATAAAAAGTTTTTAATCTACTCTATTATGAATCTGTGTAAATGAGATTTCTGCTGTGCTGATTTTTATAAGTACCCCTGGCAGGCATCATACTGATACAAGATAACAGCTGACAGATTATACACTTAGAAAATAATTTTTTTAAATGAATGGCTATAATAACATTTCTGTACAAATAAGAGGAATAAATCTAGGACAAGAAAGGAGACCAGAAGAGGGCGCAGTAAAACCTAGGAACTGAAAAGTTGATGCATTGAAGCCACAATTTAACCCTCAGTACTGTGCACAAATTTTACTCCTGATACAGCAGGGAGTTTGCAAACAAAAAATGTGCTCACAACAATATGTGTAAATGTTAGCACCTTCTCATGCAAATCTCATGTTAAATGATTTCATTAGCTATTACCCCGATGTAGAGAGGTACTCTGGCTTAACTTGTGTTTTCTTAGCCCTGTAAACTTAATTCCAAATCGGAGGTGGAGTAAAATTTACAGTGTTAGTATATGGGCAGAAGCTTGAGTTCTGGTGCCAGGACCTGCACTGGGATTAATACACACAAAAGAAGATTGGTATGCATAAATCTTCCCTTCGTCTCCTATCCATATGTTTTTAAAATGCCCTCACAGGACAAGCAAGGGACAAGCCGCTCCTGGTTCCGCAGCCTATCTGGGGCAGCCAGTGAGCAAGTGGTGGAGGGAGTCTGCAATCCCAGGAGATCAGATACTTTTGGGGGAAAAGGGCAACACCTCCCCAGATCCTTGGAAGCAGAGCTATGGGGATTGCAAACCCCCACCCCACCCCTGGCTTCCAGCTGTGCCCTGTGCTGCTATGTTTTTCCCTCTCCAGCTGAAGATTTATGCAAACAAATCAGATACCTGATGATTTGTGCTTGTTTGTACATAAATTTCTTCCCCCCTCCTCCTGAGTTAAAATGTATACTTCGGCCCATGCAAAAGCCTGAGCAGATCTATGCACTTTTTAAACTTCCAATGCATTAGCATACCATTTTGCTTACTACATCGGGAGTCAAATTTGTTTTAGCATATAGGTTAAGAAACTGTGCATTGAATTTCAGCACAGTCTTAACACGCAGTTTAATACATCGGCCCCCTACCTTGAAAACCCTTCTGAAAAAAATTATAAATTCTGTACATCCACAGGTAAAATGTTTAGATTTTCTGGCCAGAAGCCATGCTGAGAAAAGAGGATGCACCAATACTTTAACATGGAAGCACTTACTAATTTCAGTGCACACAGAAAGTGCTTTCATGTTAAAGTAGAAGGGGTCCATTCACACCAGAAAAATCCAGAGTAGTACTGTTTATCCATTATGCAAGAGCAAAAACAGGAACCATCCCACATGATTAGTTTACAGTGCTTTAAGAACAGGTACAGTGTTGTGGGAGGCAAATTACATGTGGATAGAAACCTTTCATCCAAAGAGCTTACTGGGTGACTTGCTTATAGAAGAGGATACTGGCATGTGAGTCTCTAGATTATACAGCATTGCATTACAACCACATTGCCAAGTTACCTTTCACATTTAAGTAAATATGTATCTAACTTTGTTTATATGTGAGTGTGCACACATAAGTGGTTTGGGCTATAAAAGAGGGAATATAACAAATATATTAAAATTTTGTCTCAAGTGTGTATATATACACACATGAGACATATTTTGTCTATTGAAATTTGTTATAGCATGCCACATGAATTAAGATTTTTCAACTTCATTATGTTACTGTATTATATGAGACTGCTGAGCTTTTCTACTCCATCCCTGGACTGCATGAGCATGATCTGAGGTTTAGGATTCTTCTGCTCCTAGAACAGGGAAGCACTTATTGTCTATAGATACAGAAAGTACCTCCATGTTAAAGAAACAGGAGCTCCACAAATGCAGCTCCTGCTGTCACCTCCATTCCTGCAAAGACAGATAAGACCAGTGCCACTATTAGCAAAATTATTTATAAGGGAAACACTATAAAAACAAGATTTTACCATTGTTTATTGCACATTTCAGACACTCTCATATTTCCATGGAGGTTTCTGTACTTTAGGGATTAATGGGTTCACCACAGCTGAATCACGGAAGCACTTACTTGTTTTAAGTAGCAGGTACTCCCATGTCAAAGCAGCAAGACTCCCCTCATATCACCAATCTGTGTGCAGTGCCTGTCTCAAATAAATAGTTGATTGTACTGATGATGCAGTGGTTATATGACGTACACCTACTGAACTGTAATAGTATTCTAATCAAAAAGTACATTTCTAGCTGATACTCATTTTGTGTACTAGAAGTATGAAAGCCTGAACTGACCATGCTGGATTTGAAGCTTGAGATCCAGAAGAAAGAAAACAGGATACACCAATACTATAACATTAGAGCACTTAATGTTTTGATGTATGCAGTAAGCACCCCAATGTTAAAGTAGAGGGGTGTCCTTCCAGTCCAAGACATTCTGCAGCAGTGCTCCTATTCATACAGTAGAAAAGTGCAGCAATAAAAGCACAAACTGAACCTCACAGCCTACACCTCCCACTTCTATTTTCCCCCACACTTACACACTCAAAAAGCAGTAAGTGCACACTGAGTCAGGATTTAGTGCTAACAGGTATCTGCATGATCTGCGGGTGTTACTACAGTAATAAGATTATAATAATTTTAAAGTGACATCTTTGGACAAGGTATTACCCCACTTGTCACAGATGCATAAATGACCTATTTAAGATGGATATCTGTACATAAGTTGCTTTTTCTTACAAAGTGGAAGCAAATGAAAAAATCAGTGGATTGCTAAAAGTATAACATTGTTTATATAGTTCACTTGTGCATTTGTGTGGCTATATGTACCAACACAGTATAGAAAATACATCCTAGTTCCATGTCTCAATGGTTTAGCTATAAAGGGTTAAATACCAAACTAAAATGTATAGGATTTCACATTGCAAGTGTTAACAAATGTGTCACCAAATCTTAAATAAAGAAGAACCCTCATGTGAACTGGTGCTATGTCCCAGGCCACAACATTGCCGTGTGGAAGATCTAGATTCATCAGACCTGGTTGGATCTGCCATGCCACGAACATAGCGTGTTGGGGGGGGGGGAGAGGCAGGAAATAGGCAACTTCCATCACTAGCTAATAAGTGTCACTGATAATGTACCTAAGAGGATGCCCCCTGCAGCCTTTGGCTTGGTGAGGGTTTCTGGAATCATTCAAGCATGTTGCCTAGAAGAGGGAAGGAGCAAAGGGCAAAAAAGCTATTGAATGAAAGCATCATATACCTACTTGGGCCCTTCTTTAATACTTTTTTCCTTTCTTGCCAATTGAGAAAAGATATATTGAAATTAGTCCACTTAATATTTCCTTTCCTAGTTCAAAGTAATACTGCAATTAAGTGTTTTAAATTTATTGTTCTTATAGTACTCTTTCTTACTATTGGTTCTGTAGTTAAATGACAGTAATTTTGTTGTTAAAACACATGCATAAGATACACTTACACTAAAACATAGAAGCACTTACTTTTTAAACACACAGAAACCACTTCCATGTTAAAGTGAAATTGGTCACAACAATCTGTTTTCTTCTAGTATATTGTCACATCAAGATAGTATTCTGAATAAAGTTTACTGCAAAAAATGTATTAGTGTATTTCAATAACTTAAATAATGTTCTCCTTAGAAGTCTGAGGTAAATGAAACCCAAATACAGTTTTGGTTCTTCTTCCTTTACTCACTGTAGTGGAAGCTGAACACTTTTTTTTCCTGACATTAACAACTATTAAAATTTATGGTACACAGCTTACTGCTCAGTTTCTCAAATGGGCATAACCCAAAACCTCTGCTAGTAAGTCACTTTTCCCAGCAACAAAAGTATCTTCTACAATGTTTTATAACTCTAAGGTGAACTGCACTGTGCATTAACAAAAGCATATTTATTTATTAAAATATTTATCATTCGTCTATATCAGTTGACCCATGCTAGGCAAATCACAAATGGTGCACATAGAAATGAAAACAGGTTATATTAAAATAAAGGCTCCTGACCTAGACAAATAGAAATAAAAGGAGCCATTCTGCATATAATGTACCCATGCACTTGCCTGTCTCTTCATGGCCTTCTCTTTCTCTTCAGGTATCTAGAATCACAGTGTCTCTGGGTCTCTTTATACCCTGAATCACCTCAGATGTTTCATTTTATCTCAAGGAAGCCTTGGGTGGTTCTTTTGTTATTTTAATGTATTTGTACTGAAAGAATGAGTGATATGGGTGGGGCTGCATGGACTCCTGCTCCTTTTTTCCTGAGGTATAAAGTTGTCAAGTATTAGCAACTAAAGTCATTAGCCAAAAAATATCCTCCTCTATCAGGTTGTTTGATGCTGCAGATTAGGTGAACAATGAGTTGTTCTCCTGGTGGTACTGTAGGTATTGTGCTACTATCAAACAAGGCTCTGACTGTTGACTGAAGTATCTGCATATTAAATATATGCACATACCTCCATTACTGCCATGCTGGGTCCTTACTTTGCATTTTAGAGTTATTAGGATGTATGCAAACAGTAACAAGCCCTTGTTACCTCAGAAGTTTGTAGATGGTTTAATTAATTCTGGTTTGTTTTTTTTATCAATTATTGCTAACCAGAAAATAGGCTAATAGTAACAGTGACCAGAGTTTAGCTGGGTTAGCTTATCATTAAAGTTCATTGTCAGTTACATAGTTCAAAGTGTATGAAAAAATAAACATTCCTGTTGAAGTCTTAAATTCTATCCTCCTTTTCTACCAAACAGCCATGCAAACATGCACACTAGCTCAGAATAGTTGGATTTTTTTTACCCCTTACAAAATATGCATGTGGTTAAGAGAAATAATGGTGTGAGCAGTCAAGTTTGACTTGTACTACTGTTTTGAAAAACATTTTGGTCACCAATGAAGAGAAAAAAATCTTGTAATAACTTTGGTGTTATTGAGTTGAATGATAGTGTTGGAAAGCACTCCATTCAAACATTGAGTCCGATGTACTAAGGGGTTTTTTTCTAAGACAAAAACTGGGGAAAACCCTTTAGTAACATAAGAACTTATGTGACAAATTGAAGGAGAAGTAGCATGAAATTGTTGTTCTTAGAAATATAGCTAAAAACATTTTCAGGAAAAATTTAAACTTTAAAGAATTTTTAGTAAAATCTAGCTTTTTTTGTGCACGCTAAGGAATGGATCATAATATCAATTTATACATGTGCAGACTTGCTGCAGAATCTCCAGCAATGTGCCTAGAAATCAGCTGCAGCAGAAAATAAGAGGCCCAGCTATGATATTTCATATTACATCACACACTGCATGAATCTATTAGATTCAAGCCTCATGGATGTTGTTTGTGGCTTTATAGGCGAGGCTCCTAGTTTTCCATAGCAGCCCAAGGAAAGATTCTGTTGGAAGGTTTAAAAAATTGTGCTGTATATCTGCAACACATTTAAAGAAATTTGAATATAGTTCTATGTATATAACAGCATTAACAAAAAGACTTGCTATTGAAAATTCAGATTTTTTTAATATTCTCATTTTATAAACCAAAATATTTTTTCCAAATTTTGTTTTTACCAGAGGAGCAGCTTAAAATATTTTATTAGTAGCAACAGGGCAGTACAATTTGTAATTGATGCAGTACTGTAAATGTGCTGGCAGCTCAGGAGACATGATCTCAAATCCTGCTTGTGAAATTCAGTGGGAGCCAAGGTAAGTCAATTTGGGAGCAATGTTCAGTCTGTCCACTTTGGAACAAAGTCTGCAGGGGTTTTTTTTTACCCACAGACTTTCCCTTTGAAACATGCCATGGGTACAAATCTTCAAATTTTTATACTTGCTTTTTGTGTAGGTAGATTTTCAACCCAAAATAACACAGATCTGCAAATAAAATCTGCAAATACAATCTGCATGTGTTATTTTTTAATCACATCCCTGGTAATGCCTCCTCCAAAATGTGACTAAAAGTTCAAACTTTGGGATTGATATTTCAAAGCAATTTCTGTTCATAAAATCCTGTTTTATATGCATATTTGGCACTTTGAAAATCATTCAGGAAGTTATAAATTAAAGTATGCATTATACCCCATTTCATGTGTACTTTTCCCCACACTAAGAAAAGGCATTCTGTTGGTGGGGGGAAGTGCAGTCGAGGCAGAGAAAACATGTATGTACTAGGGATGTGAATCGTTTTAGGACGATTAAAATTATCGTCCGATAATTTTAATATCGTCTTAAACCGTTATGGAACACAATACAATACAGATTCTAACAATTTATCGTTATAAATCGTTAGAATCGTGAGCCGGCACACTAAAACCCCCTAAAACCCACCCCCGACCCTTTAAATTAAATCCCCCACCCTCCCGAACCCCCCCCAAATAACTTAAATAACCTGCGGGTCCAGCGGCGGTCCGGAACGGCAGCGGTCCGGAACGGGCTCCTGCTCCTGCATCTTGTCGTCTTCGGCCGGCGCCATTTTCCAAAATGGCGCCGAAAAATGGCGGCGGCCATAGACGAAAAAGATTGGACGGCAGGAGGTCCTTCCGGACCCCCGCTGGACTTTTGGCAAGTCTCGTGGGGGTCAGGAGGCCCCCCACAAGCTGGCCAAAAGTTCCTGGAGGTCCAGCGGGGGTCAGGGAGTGATTTCCCGCCGCGAATCGTTTTCGTACGGAAAATGGCGCCGGCAGGAGATCGACTGCAGGAGGTCGTTCAGCGAGGGTTATTTGGGGGGGGGTTCGGGAGGGTGGGGGATTTAATTTAAAGGGTCGGGGGTGGGTTTTAGGGGGTTTTAATGTGCCGGTTTTTCGATTTTTCGATTTTTCGATTTTTTAACGATTTTTCACGATTTTTCACGATATTTTACCCCCCCAAACGGCAACAATACGATTCCCTCCCCCTCCCAGCCGAAATCGATCATTAAGACGATCGAGGACACGATTCACATCCCTAGTATGTACACACTTTTGATTTTTGGAAGTATGCATGTAAAAGTCCTTGCAGAATGTGTAACTTTCTGCATGTATATGTATGTATGTACTGGGAATGACACGTACATTTTCAAACAAGCCTGCTTTGAAAGTTAGGATAAAGTCTGCGAGTAATTGGTACCCAAAGACTTTAGCACTCCCCCCCCCAGCTATTTAAGAATTACTCACCCTATGGAGCAGTGTGCATACTATTTATTTATTTATTTATTTATGAATATTTGATATTCTGCCTTTTCCCAAAGTTGGTCTCAAGGCGAATTACAATAAACTTAAATGAACAGAGGCATTGTAACTGCATACAACTGAATCAGAACTTGCAATTAGCATAACATTGGGATTCAGCATAGAAAACATATGTGTGAGTAGTTTCGAGACCCACTTGTGTCCTTGTGTATAACACACTCCCTGGTCAGGAGTTCATGTAGTTGGGCTGAAGATGTGGGTGTTAGAGGAAGGCCTGAAAAGCTATGACTTAACTTCTCTCCTGAACTTAAGGTAGCATAGCTGCAAGTGCAGTGTTAGTGGTACATTGTTCCAAATTTTTAGTGCATAACAGCTGAAAGTGTGGGAAGTTATGCAGGACATTTCCACAGATCGCTGTTTCCTTGAGGATGTGTAAGGGGCGAGAAGTTGGGAGAAGTATTCAGGGGCCTGTTTATTCAAGCATTTGAAGACACAGAGAGTTTTACATTTTATCCCGCTTTCTACTGGAAGCCAGTGAAATTGATATAGAATAGGCTTGATATCATCAGTTGCTGTTGCACCTATCAAAATTCTCTTGGTAGTAATTTGTGGGAGCTGGAGGCACTTTGCACTATATTGTAAAATGTTGTTGTATAGGGAATTGCAGTAATCAAGTGGGCAGGTGATTAATGCATGAATTACAGTAGCAAGATTGTGTTTATCAAGGAAATACACAGCCTTCCATTTGGAGGGCGCTAAAGCCCAAGGTAGTCTACCCAGGTTTTCTTCTTGACACTAAAAAACCTGTAATGACAAAGCCAAGAGCTCTCTTTCCCTTGGTTAATGAATTGTGCCCTTTCTCTCACCCAGGAGGACCTGGATCTACTGGGGCATATCAAAGCTCACTGTGCTGGAGCTCTGACTGCATCTGATTCAAAGCGCTGAAGTGAGATTTTCTCCAATCATTCACAGTGCACCCCTGTTTTGGCAGGGGTTCCTGATGAAAAACTGAATTTTAAACAGTCTGACTTGGGTTCTTTTAAGTGTAGAACCCAACTCCAGTCGCACCTAGGGCCTGCTATTGGTCAGACTGCCACAGAAAAAAAGGAAAAACAGATAATGTGAGTCACCAGCCAAAACTAGTGCCTTTGGCACTGTTTAGGTTTTCCCTTTGTGCAAGGGGATTAGGCGCACTAGGCACCTTCTGCCTTATGTCCGACCCCCCCCCCCCAGTTGTGCTGCCCCTCCCCCCCCATTAGGGGGCGCGAGCCATGTGGGGCTGCAAGTGGCGGTGATCCTCCTTGTCCTTGGAGGAAGTGAAGTTACTTAACTGTAATGGTGGTTTTCCAATGGACAGAAGGATGTCAGTACTTACAAAACCCTCTTGCTTCCCCTTAGAGTTGGTTTCTATGAGTCTTAACTTTATTATTGACTGAGAGGCCATGAGGTGGCTAGGACTGCACATGCCCAGTAGGGCATGCTCAAAATTTTTAGAAGCTTTGAAATCAAAGGTTCCATGCCAGGCTTCTGTTACGCCCATCAGTCGCAGATGGCTGTGACCGCTCTTGCTCACCTCCTTCTTTGCTTCCCTGTCTCTGTGGAGGAGATTGGCAGCCTCCGTCAGCTGCTGACAACCTGCCTACCGCTCCCAGGACTCCCGGGACAGCACAGACGCCGCCGACCGCCATCTTGCCATCAGGACCTCCTAGGTGTGCACGGGCCAGCCTTATCCACGTCAAGGCGGGAACCTCGGTGGTGTCCCCTCCGGATGACGTCATGACTCTCGGGTAATTAAACCAGCTGGCCCTGCCTATGGACTGTCCTTGCCATATCCACCTCGCTTCCTGAGGACCCTGTGTTCCAGTTCCTGTCTACCTCTGTGGACGTCTCGGGTACCCGCTCCTCGGCAGCCCTCTCCTCATCCTGGCTATCTGCTCATTGGAGGGCCTAATGCCTGGGACCTTGCCTGCTCTGTTCCCCGGGGCTTCCCTGGAACCAACACTACACTTTTGTGAGTACTCCACTCTGCGGACCACTTCCTACTCTACCAAGGACCTCCCCAGTGTACCCCGCACTGCAGACCATTACCATCTCTACGGAGGTACCCTTCGGATGCACTCGCTCTGCGGGCCTTCACCAACTCTACCGAGAACCTCACTGGCGCACCCTGCTCTGCGGACTGCTACCATCTCTAACATAGATCCTCACCAGTGTACCCCGCTCCGCGGGCCATTACTATCTCTACTAGGACCTCATCTGTGCACTCCGCCCTGTGGACCACTATCATCTCTGCTGCGGACTTCACTGGTGTACCCCGCTCCGCGGGCCACTACCATCTCTACTGAGGACCTCACTGGTGTACTCCACTCTGCGGACTATTACCAACTCTACGGATGTATTCCTTTGGGCATTCCCCATTTCACCGACCCTGTGCCCCTGGGTCTGTGAGACCTCCTCTCTGGCATTCCCTACTCCTCAGGTAGTGCTTCTATCTCTTTAATAAAGACTCTGACTGTCTCTATGTCTGACATCAGCTGGGACCTTGCCTCCCAACAGTGAGCCTCACGGGGCTCCTCCCTGTGGGCAGTACCACCTCTCACTTCGACCCAGGGCCACTTACCAACTATTCTAACAGAATCCTAACAGCTTCATCTGATGATGTAACCCAAATGTGAGGACTGATGTTCTGCTGTTCCTTAGAGAACCACCATTGCAGCTAAGTAACTTCACTATTTTAGTATCAAATTATAGTTTTTCCCTTTATATAAGAGACTGTTCGCAACCTTAGGTGACAATAGGAAGCTTTGAACAACTGAAAAAGATGAAATAAAAATTACAACTAAAAAGGGAAATCTTAATAATTTGTTTCTCAGAAGACAGGGTGAATCACCAAGTTACACAACTAGGTGACATCAACCAATCCACAATAACTGGGATTCTCCTGGCTTCAGAGAACACCTGTTACTAGTAAGCAACTTAATTTTATCCTAATTGCCAGTTGAATCTTCTAAAGGAAATATTAGTACTGCCTACTGTTTTAAGTTGAATTGAGTTTCCCATATTTGATATAGCTCCTTTTAACAATCTGGTGATTTATCTTTAACTTTTAAGATTGTTTCTACACTTGCTTCTTTAAATAAATACATAGTAAAATACTAGATGTCTGCAGATAAGAATCATTTGGCTCACCTAGTCAACCTGGATGCTCCTCCCTGTACTGCTGTAGCTGTCAACCCCTGTGAAATCTTTTTCTATATTTACCTCCCCAGTTTCTTCTTGCTCTTTTGTACTTCCAGCTCAGTCTGAACTGGCCCCTACTAGGACTATGGCACCATAAGTCTTCATTCACAACTTCGCCCTGAGTTTTTCCCACTTTTATTTCCCTTCTGCTGCCTTCTGAAACAGCCATCTGGTTGGAAGGCACAGACTGCCACTCATTTAGGATCTCAGTACCCATGCATTATTAAGCCAGCCAGTGGATATTACTGATGAGTAATGATAGAAAATCTTTCCTTTTGGCTGTGACTAATATCTCCAAAGCATCCCCAGCACTAATCTAACTTCTGCAATTGCTTCCCTGAGCATTGGTTGTTTTAAAGAATAATTCTGTTGGTGTGGGTTTTCTTTCTTTCTTCCATGTAGGAACGAGTGGATGGAACTGAAGATGGAGTACTTAGCATTGCAGAAAGCTAGCATGGCCTCTCTAAAGAAAGCATTAGCCCCTTTGAAACAGGAGCCTGCAGAACCACTGGACACAGAGGCGTGTGCGCAAAACCTATCCAACCTGAAGAATGGGAAAGGTGCGCTCATCGTCAAAAATTGTTATATAAATATAGCATCTGTATGCTAAAATGTAGCCACATGGTTTAAAATTTTAAAAAAAAATCTCAAAATAAGTAAAACACCTCTATAAAGCTGAAGATGATCTAGTATTTTTGGAGTGAGGAAGGTTTTTGTCTAAGTAAACTTGACTTTTGCTATTTGCTGTATGTGAGCATATTTTTAATGGACAAGCAGACTACAGAACAAATTAAATACATGCATAAGATATGTCTCAGTAGAGGCCCTGAAGGCCCTCAGAAGAGACCTTCACCAGAAGAGGTGAAGGTCTTATCCAAAGTTTCTTATCCACAAGAAAGTGTTCTTGCTATTGATCATTATTATGACTATAAACCATTAAACTGTAATAAAAAAATGTTGGGCTTGCCAAGGTGCAGGGGGAGCCAGGTTTATTTCCCCCATCCACTGAGGCTTGGAGGGATCTTTTCCCATCACAGATGTGGCATACTCAGGTCCAGGAAGGAAGGGAAACGTTACTTTGGTGGCCTCCCGCTGGCCATTGAATGGTGCTGAACCATATGCCTTGGAAGAGACTGCCCTTAGACCAGCAAAAGTTGAGCATGCTAATGGATGGAAGGCACATCCTCTATTTTCAGATCCTCATCATAACATTCAAGTCTTGGCACTCTAGCCAGGCCGCATTAGATTTACAGTGTAAAATATGAACACTTGGAGGTCAATTTTCAAAGGATTTAGGAGCTTAACTTTGGGAGAATGAAGAGATGAGCTGCGTCAGACTGCTCCTGCTGCTTAGCAGAAAAACCTATTACTTGTTTCATATCAAATTCTACTGCCGTGGTCACCCTTTTTTTTTTTTTTTTTTTTAATATAAAAATTTTTTAAAGTGAAATGTGGTTTCATAAAGCGGTAGATTTTCAAAGGGTTACGTGTGCAACCCCCGAAAACCTACCCCTGCGCGCACCTATCTTGCATAGGCTCGGTGGTGCGCACAAGCCCCGGGATGCACGTA
Organism: Rhinatrema bivittatum; assembly: GCF_901001135.1. Taxonomy (NCBI): domain Eukaryota; kingdom Metazoa; phylum Chordata; class Amphibia; order Gymnophiona; family Rhinatrematidae; genus Rhinatrema; species Rhinatrema bivittatum. The sequence goes on from NC_042615.1 coordinate 290,319,858, forward strand.
TGTCCCGGGGCTTGCAAAAAGAGGTGGGGGGGGCGGGGCCTGAGCCTTTTGCTGCTGTGCCCAGGATCTCGGGCCGGCCTTCAGCCGGCATGTGTAACTTCTTCCACAAAGGTAAGGGGGGGGTTCTAGGTAGGGCTGGGGGGAGGGGAAGGTGCGGGGGGGGGGGGGGGGGGGCGGAGGGGAACGGAGGCAGGCTGCGTGGCTCGTTACGCGCAAGTTGCATAATTGTGCACCCCTTGCGCACACCGACCCTGGATTTTATAACATGCGCGCGGCTGCACGCGCATGTTATAAAATCGGGCGTAGATTTGTTCGCGCCAGGTTGCACGAACAAATCTGCGCCCACGCGCAGGTTTTAAAATCTGCCCCATAATGTTTAAGCGGGAACCATCCAGGTTACCCCGTCATTTCTATAATCATAAACTCTAGAAATGACGGGGTAACCTGGATAGTTCCCACTTAAACATTATATGAAACCACCACATTTCACTTTAAAAAATGTTTATATAAAAAAAATGGGTGACCACGGCAGTACAATTTGATATGAAATAAGGAGGTAGTGGGTTTGTATATTATTAAACAGTAGTTGTTGAACCCATACTACTGATCTTTTTTTAATTGGTTTTAGCAGAAAAACCTAGCAGCCATTGGACACTGGTGCTGCCTCTTTGGGTGGCTTGAAAGTTGCCTTTAAGGCCGAGCATCTGAGGTAGCTGTTGTGGGTACCATGCAACTTTGCAGTGCTGCAGCTGTCTAAACTGCACCCATAGCCCTAGTAATATCTGCCTCATAGCTTAAGATAGCAGTGCCACAATTGTGCAGCTTTTGTCCATAAAAAAAAATGCCCAGTCACTCTTACAGTGTTGGTCTAAGTTATTTTATGGTAGTTTTGTGTATCACAGGAAAGTTTCAGGTACATTTTCATTGCTTTCTTTTTCCTTTTCACATTAGCCGCCAACAATGAAAAGGCTCTCACAATGGGACCACAGTTCATCAGTGGAGTGATTGTGAAGATCATGAGCACAGAACCCCTGCCGGGCAGGAAGCACATCAAGGTAAAGCTTCTATTCCCCCAGGGTGCAGCAGGATCTGCTGTTTCCTTTCCCTGCCAGCAATCATGCACTAGGAAAATCTGTTTGGAATGCAGAATAGTGGTCAAACAAACAGAACCACATTTCTGCCCAGCAGTTTACTTCTCAAACGTTTTTGAATAGCACCCATTAGCTGAAAAGTAGCATCAAGGGCAGAGCCAAGGGGTGCAAAGAGACTCTAAAACAAAGTCATTAAGTACTTTCAGCACAGGAAACAGCTTATTATGCAGAAATTTAAATTGCTGTGAGAAAAAAAGCTCTTGTTTCAGAAGAATTATCAAATTGGGGTCTGAATAGGGAAACTTAAACACCTTCGTTAAACAATGAAATGTTGCTGGATATTTAAGTTTTAAAATACAGACTTATTAGGATGTTTCGCTGCCATCTTAATTTACAAGCCAAAACAGATGTAGAGAGTTTATAAAATTTTCACTTATCTCACTGTAGCAGATTTACCTTAGCATCACATTTGTTCTTTTCCATTGGATATTTTGTAGGTTGTGATACTGTTTCATGGACCCACAGAAGAATGATCAATTATGAGGTGCCTGAGCTTTCATGACCACATAGGTCCCTGCTTTAGATGGGCTCATGAACTCATATAAGTTATCATTTTTTGATAAATCTTAGATGGGTTGAATAAAAGGTCTCGCAGCCTGCAAAAATCCAGGTTTCTTTATGATCAATGTGGCTGTAATGGCTGAATTCTTTCTGTGTGCGTGTAGCATTGTCACTTGAAGGGAATAATACATTGCAAGACTCAGTTGTAAAGGTACATATCTGCCTCAGAGTATGCTGTGAGGCTCAAGGTCCTAACTGCGCCCCACAAAGCATGGTTTTTTTTAGCCCACCTTAAATTTTGCTTCCAGCAACTGACTGCAGCCCATGGAGGAAGTAATATTTTTGCCCCCACGCGTGGCGGCACAGGCCGGTGGTGTTTCCCAGGCCTCGCCAGTGGAAGCAGAAGAGGACGCGCATCAATAGAAATGCTGGCGAGGTTTCCCAGGCCTCGTAAGCGGAAAAGAGACCACTGGACCCCCTGCTTCTGCACAGAGGCTAGCAGAAGACCAAGCAGAACCTATAGTGAGGTGAATGAGAGTAGGGAGGAGAGCCAGAGGGAAGAGAAGACAGAGAAAAGGAGCAGAGGATGGGGAGAAGTGAGGTGAAAGTGTTATGGGAAATTTGTTTGAGAGAGAATCAGAGGAAAGGGAAAGGAGGAGAGATGGGTGGGAGGAAAGGGAAAGAAGGAGGGAGGAAAGTGAATGAGAAGGGCAAGGAAGGATGGCAAAGGAAGGAGTAAGAAGGAGAATTGGAAGGAAGCAAAAGAAGGGGAGGGGAGAGTAAGAGAAGGAGGGAAGAGACAGTGAGAGAAGCAAGAGCAGAATGAATGAGAAGAGGAAGGGGAGGAAGGAGTGCTCGACATGCATATACATTCTACATCTCAGAGTACAGATGAAGTGGGGAGACAGGGTTGACAACTTCAGAGAAATATAGAAATAATATTACTACATGCCATACCCTCCAGTAATCTTGGCTCAAATATGCTCTTCCCCCTACCTCCCAGCCTTCTTGGTGATTTCAAATGCTGTGTATGACCTTTCTTTGGACAGTTTGGGGACCCGTGCCCTAAACCTTCAGCACCCCAAGAGTAGTACATTTTTTCGCCATTGCACCACTTGGAATGATTCACTCCATTAGTAGCATGATTTATTTAAATATAATTGAAATAGAACTATATTCAGGAATTTGTTTTGGGAAAATCATTATGTAAAGCATCAACACTAAATGGGAAAATTATTTTCCAGAATTTAGTGCAAATATTGTGATTGCGGTCCATTTGGATACATAGAAAATAAGGATCAGCAAACAAGTTGTAGGCAATACCTTTGTATTGGAGTAACTTCATATATCTGAGACTAGCTTTCGAGAGGTATGCTACTTTCAACAGGTCAGTGAAGAAACAGCATAGTTACACTGGATTTAGATAGTACCGAATTTAGTGAATATGGTCATCCTGTAAAGTTGCCAAAGATGAATTGCTAAAATGTTTGTGTGTTGATCACTGTCAGTCATGCTTGGGGACCTTCATTTTTGTTTTTTACTATTGTTTATTTTCCTGGGAATTTATCAAGGTTTATTATGACAAGAACAAAAACAGGAGAAAATCAGTTGAAAAAAATGATACATTATTATTATGGGTAAATATTGGAGTTTATTTTGGTGGACAGAAGCCAGAACCATAAAATAATAATAAGCAGATTCTCCCACCCATCTACTCAACAACATCTCTACCTTCATTCCATGCCAAGAATCTCTTTCCCACCCATTTCCCTGCACTGCAACATCATTCATCCTTACTGGTGGTAGTGGCTCCAGGTTTTTTCTCCCTCCTTCAGCAGCATGCTTATTCCTGTGCTCTGCAGCACTGCACTTCTACTTTTGTCCAGGGCCAGAAAGCGCTTCTGGTGGAGTTAGCAAGTAGTACATTTAAAACAAATCAAAGAAAATGATTTTTCATTCAACGCACAATTAAGCTCTGGAATTTGTTGCCACAGCATGTGGTTAAGGCAGCTACTTTAGCTGGGTTTAAAAAAAGGTTTTGATAAGTTTCTGGAGAAGTCCATAAACTGCAGTTAATCAATAAGGAATAGCCCCTGCTTGTTGCTGGCATTAGTAGTATGGGATCTATTGCCAGATACTTGTGACTTGGATTGACCACTGTTGGAGACAGGATACTGGGCTTTATGGACCATTTGGTCTGTCCCAGTATAGCATATTCTATGTTCTTACAGTCAGGGCCCGTTTCAAATGCATTTGCAGCACTAGACAGAAGGTACTTTGGCTGCTTGGGGGGTGAAGAGGTGGACTTGAAACACGGCATTGGCAGCATTGTAGGGGTTAATGTTTTCAATGGGGGGGTGAGACTTGAAACACAGCCTGTGCTTTGTCCCACCCTGGCTTCCAACTGTGGCTGGAGGTCTTGAAATGCTGCATCTGCAGCTCTAGAGCAGCTTTTTAATTAGGCTAAAAATAGGGTGAATATTAGTTTAAACCGATTTGTCAGCTTTGGAAAAATCCAGGAATTTATGGGTAAAAATTGGTTTAAACTGAAAACAAAGGACCCTAGTCATGCTCAAATAGCCATACTTGAAATTAATTTTTGGAATATGTCCTGATTGATTTTGTGTCTTTAGTGCCTCCTCTTGGTATCGCACTGAAAATTGCTCTTAAGAATCTTAATTAAAGAAGAGAAATACAATAAAAATGTTTCTCCTTTTATGTATTTCCCACTGGTGTGTATGCACATAAGCCACCCATATGAACATTGCTCAGTATCTCTGTGAGTAGAAGTACATGTGCTATGTAATAGTGCATGTACGTTTACACTGTGTGACAAGTATGTGAATCGTCTATCCACAGTTGATTGAGGGAGTGACTGTTCTGCCCGTGTCATTTTTAATGGGCCGATATACTAGTGTAAGGATAATAGATGATTTGTGACTGAAATTTATTGCCACCTGACAATTATTTGGTGGCCACTGTCAATGAGCTGATGCTTTTGGTCTAGTTAAAATGGACAGGTGTCTACATTACCCAAAATATCCTACCGTTACAAGTGGCACTGACTTGTAACTACTGTTGGAAATCTTCTCAATAAGCCATTTGTATCAGCATAGAAATTGAATTATCCTTTTTCCTTCAGAACTAATCCCTAAGAATAGTTTGAAGCATGTTAGCAGAGCGTGTTGAAGTGCTGCTCATTTGTCTGTGGATTAATAGAGGCTTTTACTTTCTAATGCTGACAATCCAGAACCTTCTGCAAGTGATGAAATATCTAGAACACATTTTTAAAGGAATTCCTCTTCAACCAGTCCAGGCAAGACAAGTGGGTTGTTTACTCCGACCAGCAGATGGAGACGGAGATGAACAGGCTCACCGATGTCACTCCTTATATTCCTCTGTACTGCCACTCTACTGACAGAATTCTCTGTCTCCAGAAGAATAACATAAGAAGAACATGCCATACTGGGTCAGACCAAGGGTCCATCAAGCCCAGCATTCTGTTTCCAACAGTGGCCAATCCAGGCCAGAAGAACCTGGCAAGTACCCAAAAACTATTCCATGCTACTGTTGCTAGTAATAGCAGTGGCTATTTTCTATGTCAACTTAATTAATAGCAGGTAATGGACTTCTCCAAGAACTTATCCAATCCTTTTTTAAACACAGCTATACTAACTGCACTAACCACATCCTCTGGCAACAAATTCCAGAGATTAATTGTGCGTTGAGTGAAAAAGAACTTTTTCCGATTAGTTTTAAATGTGCCACATGCTAACTTCATGGAGTGCCCCCTAGTCTTTCTACTATCCGAAAGAGTAAATAACTGATTCACATCTACCCATTCTAGACCTCTCATGATTTTAAACACCTCTATCATATCCCCCCTCAGCCGTCTCTTTTCCAAGCTGAAAAGTCCTAGCCTCTTTAGTATTTCCTCATAGGGGAGCTGTTCATTCCCTTTATCATTTTGGTCGCCCTTCTCTGTACCTTCTCCATCGCAACTATATATTTTTTGAAATGCGGCGACCAGAATTGTACACAGTATTCAAGGCGCAGTCTCACTATGGAGTGATAGAGAGGCATTATGACATTTTCCGTTTTATTCACCATTCCCTTTCTAATAATTCCCAACATTCTGTTTGCTTTTTTGACTGCTGCAGCACACTGAACCGATGATTTCAATGTGTTATCCACTATGACGCCTAGATCTTTCTTGGGTGGTAGCTCCTAATATGGAACCTAACATTGTGTAACTATAGCATGGGTTATTTTTCCCTATATGCATCACCTTGCACTTATCCACATTAAATTCCATCTGCCATTTGGATGCCCAATTTTCCATTCTCACAATTTATCCTGCAATTTATCACAATCTGCTTGTGATTTAACTACTCTGAACAATTTTGTATCGTCTGCAAATTTGATTACCTCATTTGTCGTATTTCTTTCCAGATCATTTATAAATATATTGAACAGTACAGGTCCCAATACTGATTCCTGAGGCACTCCACTGTCCACTCCCTTCCACTGAGAAAATTGTCCATTTAATCCTACTCTCTGTTTCCTGTCTTTTAGCCAGTTTGTAATCCACACACCTATCCCATGACTTTTGACTTTTCCTAGAAGCCTCTCATGAGGAACTTTGTCAAACGCCTTCTGAAAATCCAAACATACTACATCTACTGGTTCACCTTTATCTACACGTTTATTAACTCCTTCAAAAAAGTGAAGCAGATTTGTGAGGCAAGACTTGCCTTGGGTAAAGCCATGCTGACTTTGTTCCATTAAACCAGTGGTTCTCAACCTTTTTTTGGCCGGGACACACCTGACAGATGGTTCTCACATGCGTGACACACTGAACATGTGACCATCACAGGGCTAAATGTAAACATTTATTTATTTATTTAACACTTTTTTATACCGACCTTCATAGTAATAACCATATCGGATCGGTTTACATTTAACAAGGGTATAACTGTAGCGTAACTAAAGAAAATTAAACAACAGAAATGAATAAGGCAAAGTTACATTGAACAAGGATAAGGAACTTGGAAGCTTATGTAGCTGGAAGGAAGTAAAAGGTGGTAATAATTAAGAAATACAATAGAGGATACGGTTAGAGCTTAAAAGTGCTTTAACCTAGAGGTGCCATAGTCCATCGTTCATGAAGATCAAAGGCCATCGTCCAAGTAAGAGAAGGGCAACTAGTGATTGTCTGGTGGATCCCCGAAAGCTTGGTGAAAGAGCCAGGTCTTGAGTCTTGAGTTTTTTTGAGTCTCTTTTTTTTTGAGTTTTTTTTGAGGTTTTTTTTTTTTTGAGTTTTTTTGGGTCTTGAGGTCTTGGATGCACTCTGCATCCACAGGAATCCCCTCAACCCCCAGCAATGAGTGCAGAGCAGATCTAGGGCATTACCCTATACAACCTGCCATACAAAAAATATATTCTGGTTCTGATGACATCCCAGTAAAAGCAAAACAAACTCCTTTTACTACCAGGCAAAATAGCCTTCCTTATGAAAAGACATTAATTTACCACTAATGCATATCCTATTGAGAAAACACAACAAATAAGATTGAAACAAATGCCTACATGCTAGTTAAATACCTCACCTCATCACACACCCTTCACCAAGTACAGAAAAACCACAAATTATAAATATGGAGACAGAAACTGGAATGGAAAACCAAAAAAGCCACTCTGCTTGCAGTGCGAACCTGGAGAAATGGAAAGAGAAATATAGCACCTAACAGACTCTCAGGATTTGCAATAATGCACATAAACTAACCCGCACAAAGTTACACCTGTATTATGGAACACACTAAAACAGATGTACCTACAAATGTCGGTTAAAAAAAAACCCCTTTAAATAAATAAATAAAAAAGGTAACAATCCTATCTAAGAAATACAACTATTAAACCAGGCCCTAAACACTAATACATTTCCTATTGGGAAAACAGAATAAGCCAAGCTGCTATAGAGCCCCACACAGAAATAATTGTAAAGCTATACTAAAAATGTTACAAAACAGCTGCTGAACAGAATAATATCCAACAATTAAAAACTCATAAAAATTATTAAACATGTCCAAATATCAATAAATATTTCAAAACAGCAGACATCGCATAATACCCAATAATTAAAATGGCAGTCAATCAAGAAAAATAAATTTAAAATGCCACCTTTACTTACTCTCTCCAGCAACTCTCCTACTCCTTTCCCTTCCAGGCCAATAGCATTCACCAGAAGCAGCAAGGGCTGCTGAAGCTCTGTCCTCACAGTCCTCTTCCTTAGCACCCACAACCAGTCACTCACACACACAATTAGTCCCCACGACCAGTCTCGGTCTCTCTCACATCAGTCATCTTCCTGACCAGTCTCTCTCTCAATCACACTCATGGTCTCTTATATACATGCTCTCGATCACACACAAATGCTCTCGCACCCATTCACACCAGCTCTTACCCAGGCTTCCATTCACACCTACACACACAAGCTCTCACCCAAGCACCCATTCACACCAGCTCTCACCCAGGCTTCCATTCACACCCACAGACACAAGCTCTCATCCAGGCTTCCATTCACACCTACAGACACAAGCTCTCACCCAGGCATCCATTCACACACACAATCTCTCACCCAGGCATCCATTCACACCCACACACACAAGCTCTCAGCCAGGCATCCATTCACACCCACACACACAAGCTCTCACCCAGGCTTCCATTCACACCCACACACACAAGCTCTCACCCAAGCACCCATTCACACAAGCTCTCACCCAGGCTTCCATTCACACCCACACACACAAACTCTCACCCAAGCACCCATTCACCCCAGCTCTCACCCATGCATCCATTCACCCCAGCTCTCACCCATGCATCCATTTATACCAGCTCTCACCCGGGCACTCATTCACACACAGACACACCAGATCTCACCCGGGCACTCATGTACACACAGACACACCAGCTCTTATCCAGGCACTCATTCACACACAGACACACCCGCTCTCACCAAAAACGTATTCTTTCTTCACTGCAGGGATCTGCTCCAGTTCTGCCTCGGCTTTACTCCGGCAGGCCTTCTTTTTGCGCCACCATGGAGATGGGCTTCTGTGGTAGCCTAGGTCGGGGTTGAGTTTCCTCTTCGCTGCCATGGGCTGTGGCGGCCTTGCTTCGTCAGGGTCGAGTTTCCTCTTCATCACCACGGGGATGGGCTCCCGTGGTAGCCTAGGTCGAGGTCTGGTTTCCTCTTCGCCGCCACGGGCTGTGGCGGCCTTGCTTCGTCATGGTAGAGTTTCCTCTTCGCCACCATGGGGATGGGCTCCCGTGGTAGCCTCGGTTGGGGTCAGGTTTCCTCTTCACCACCACGGTCTGTGGCGGCTTTGCTTCATCTGAGTTCGAAACTGCTATTTCTCCCATCCCACCCCTGAGCTAGGCGATGCCTGCCTCACCAGCCAATCAAAGGCTTCCTCCCTTCTTCCTACTCCCATTGGTAGGTAGAAGGGAGGAAGTTTCCGATTGGCCTGTGCTGGGGCAGGCAGAATGAAGGAGGCTTCCCATTGGGCAATGGGTGTAGGAAGAAAGGAGGCTTCCAATTGGCCCACAGGGGCTGGAAAAAGGGAGAAGGGAAGTGCAATGGGCAGTGGGACACCGGGAGACTTGACACACCTGCCGGTATTTGGTGACACACTAGTGTGTCGCGACACACCGGTTGAGAAGCGCTGCATTAAACCATGCCTTTATATATGTTCTGTGATTTTGATATTTAGAACAATTTCCACTATTTTTCCTGGCACTGAAGTCAGGCTAACTGGTCTGTAGTTTCCCAGATCGCCCCTGGGGCCCTTTTTAAATATTGGGGTTACATTAGCCACCCTCCAGTCTTCAGGTACACTGGATGATTTTAATGATAGGTTACAAATTTTTACTAATGGGTCTGAAATTTTATTTTTGAGTTCCTTCAGAACCCTGGGGTGTATACTATCCAGTCCAGGTGATTTACTACTCTTCAGTTTGTCAATCAGGCCTACCACATCTTCTAGGTTCACCATGATTTGGTTCAGTCCATCTGAATCATTACCCATGAAAACCTTCTTTGAATCGGGTATCTCCCCAACATCTTCAGTAAACACTGAAGCAAAGAAATAATTGAATCTTTCCACGATGGCCTTATCTTCTCTAAGTGCCTCTTTAACCCCTCGATCATCTAACGGTCCAACTGACTCACTCACAGTCTTTCTGCTTCGGATATATTTTAAAAAGTTTTTGCTGTGAGTTTTTGCCTCTATGGCCAACTTATTTTCAAATTCTCTCTTAACCTGTCTTATCAATGTCTTACATTTAACTTGCCAACGCTTATGCATTATCCTATTTTCTTCTGTTGGATCCTTCTTCCAATTTTTGAATGAAGATCTTTTGGCTAAAATAGCTTCTTTCACCTCACCTTTTTACCATGCCGGTGATCATTTTGCTTTCTTTTCACCTTTCTTAATGTATGGAATACATCTGGACTGTGCTTCTAGGATGGTATTTTTTTTAACAGTGACCACGCCTCTTGCACACTTTTTCCCTTTGTAGCTGCTCCTTTCAGTTTTTTTCTAACTATTTTTCTCATTTTATCAAAGTTTCCCTTTTAAAAGTTTAGCACAAGAGCCGTGAATTTGATTACTGTCCCCCTTCCACTCATTTATTCAAATTTGACCATATTATGATTACTGTTGCCAAGCGGCCCCAGCACCGTTACCTCTCTCAACAAATCCTGTGTTCCACTGAGAATTAGATCTAAAATTGCTTCCTCTCTTGTCGGTTCCTGAACCAATTGCTCCATAAAGCTGTCATTTATTCCATCCAGGAACTTTATCTCTCTAGCATGTCCTGATGATACATTTACCCAGTCAATATTGGGGTACCGCACTACAAATTTGGTTAGCTTCCCTAATTTCTCTTAGCATTTCACTGTCTTTCTCACTATCTTGACCAAATGGGCGGTAGTTTCTCACAGGTCAAGCAGGATGGTAGTCCTCACATATGGGTGACATCACAGGATGGAGCCCAATCACGGAACGCTTTTGTCAAAGTTTCTAGAACTTTGACTGGCACCTACTGGGCATGCCCAGCATGGCACTAAACCTGCAGCCAGCAGGGGTCCTCCTTCAGTCTTCTTTTTTCCACGCAGCAGTAGCCACGCGGGTTAAGGAGCTCCACAGAGATTCCTGACAGGAATTTTCCTCACGGAATTACTAAAAACTTTCATACCCCACAGGGGTCCCTCCTTTGAATTTTTGACTCTGCGGTACTCCGGTAAGTTTTTACCCGTTTTCAGTCAATTCCTGTCGAGTTTGGCCCTCGCGGCCTACTGGCCATCGACCGTACCGCAGCTACATTTTTCAAAGGCCATAGCGTCGGTGTCCCGTCGGTGCCTGGACTGTACTCGCACCATATCCATAACAGACCTGCATAAAATCTGTGTAATGTGTCTCGGGTGCGAGCATGATGTCCTGACTTGCACCTCATCGGAGGCCGGAATATAATAGTCTTCGATGTAACTGCTTGTGACCAGAATCATCCCAGCAACCAGTCAGGCAACCACTCAAGCTTACAGAGGACAGAGCACTCTACCAGCCAAACCCACTAACTTACAAATACCTTCAGCATTTTCGTCCAAACATCTACCCTTACAGACAGACACCTCTCTCTCACCCACCCTCAGACACCTCTTGAATTTCTACAGACCCACTCCTTTGGGCCTCCAAACCCGGACCCAATTAATCCGTATCTCAAAACAAACCTACCAGAACCACTCTCACCATGCTCACTTTTAATATCCCTATCATCCACAACAAAAGGCGAACCCCCTTAACTAACATCACCAACAGCTTACAAAAAAGAATCATCCCTATTACGACATCACCATTGAACCAACTATTAGGCCTCACGCTACTCTCAGTAACTCTCATCAATGCGCAATCTTTAACGAAGAAGACACATATCCTCAATGATTACCTCTTGGATACCAACCCAGACATCTGTGCCATCACAGAAACCTGGTTAAAAAACTCGGACATTGCCTTAACCAATCAACTACCAATTCAGACATACGACATCTTCACCTTCCATAGACTCAAAAAAAGAGGAGGCGGACTTCTTCTAGCCACGAAGAAAGAACTCAGATTGACTGCGCATACTATCAAGACAGAATCCAAATTAGAATTGGGTCTAGTCAAATCTAAACAACTACAAATTCTGTTAGTCTACGCTCCCCCGGGAGTTCTAGAAACGGACCCATCACCCCTCGTAGAATCCATCGTGAAATATATTAATGCAGACATCCCAACAATAATTATGGGGGACTTCAACCTTCATACAAATGCAATACCTCGCTCTACCAATTGTGAAGCTCTCCTCACCACCCTCGGCGTGATGGGATTCACTCAGACCATCAACAGCCCCACACATAAAGCTGGTCACACCCTGGATCAAATATTCATCAATTCTAATTTCACTTGCACAATAGAACCGTCCTGTACACCAATCCCTTGGTCAGATCATTTCCTAATAGAATCTTCCTTTTCCACACACAAACAGACACACACTTCTCCATACACTTCTACCATTCAATTCAGGAAAACATGTCCTTCTGACATACTCGGCGATCAGCTATCCAAAGAACTCTCCAACCTAGACCTAGCTAATCCGGACTCAGCACTATCTTCTTGGCAAAAGATTACGGAAATAGTCGCAAATAAATGGTGTCCAATAATCTCCAAATCACTCAACCCAATAAAAAAGGGAAACCAACCTTGGTTCTGCTCGGAACTGAAACGAATGAAACAGGATTTACGCCAGAAAGAAAATAGATGGCGCAAAACCCCAAATAAAACAACCCTCTCATCATACAAGGGACTCTTAAATCAATACAGGATCGCCATTCTACAGAAAAAGAAGGAATACTACGCAAACAAAATTCACCATTTTCAATACGATGCCCAGGCCTTATTCGCCTACGTATCACAAATCACTAAATCAACCTCACCACCTATTCCAGATGAACAAGCTCTCTCAAAAGCTATAGAACTCGCTTCTTACTTCCAACAGAAGATCTTAAATACCCTCGCCCTCCTTCCTACAAATACAACCCCCCTAAAGTCAGGTGAGAATTCCAATTCTCTAAATAGACCCAAATTTGACTGTTTCGAATCAATCTCCACCAAAGAGATTGAATCCCTTCTAAATAAACTGAAACCTGCTAGCCATCCAGTTGACAACATCCCATCGAGACTCCTGCTTCTAATCCCTAACTTGATCTCAGGACCTCTGACCAGTATAATAAATAGCCTCCTATCCCAAGGAAGCTACCCAGACATCCTAAAAACCGCTTCACTCAAGCCCCTCCTCAAGAAACACAATTTAGACCCAAATGTTCCAGCAAATTTCAGACCCATCTCTAACCTCCCTTTCGTCGCTAAATTAACGGAGAAATTGGTAAACACACAGCTTTCTGACTACCTGGAAGACCACAAGATCCTACACCCTTCGCAATATGGTTTCCGGAAATCACGCAACACGGAAACCCTCCTCATCTCACTAACAGACCATATTATTATGGGGTTAGATAAAGGACATTCCTTTTTACTAGTCTTGTTAGACATTTCGGCGGCTTTCGACACCGTCAATCACACCATCCTGTTGGATCGTCTAGCAGATATCGGCATCTCGGGATCTGCGTACAACTGGTTCAAGTCCTTCCTCAGTAATAGGACTTACAAAGTCAAAATCAATAATAAAGAGTCTCCCCTAACAAAATCTAATCTTGGCGTACCACAAGGATCTTCTTTATCCCCAACCCTCTTCAACATATACCTCCTCCCCCTCTGCCAAATGTTAACAGATCTCAATCTAATTCATTATCTGTACGCAGACGACGTACAGATTCTAATCCCCATAACAGATTCAATAGCAAAAGCGCTCACCCATTGGAATAACTGCCTACTTTCCATCACCAATCTACTTAATAGCTTAAACTTGGTCCTTAACGCTTCTAAGACAGAGCTTCTCCTCATCTCCTCAAATGATAATATCCATCAACCAACATCACTCAACGCTCACATCACATGTAAACAGGTGAGAGATCTTGGGGTGATTCTAGACAACCGACTAAACCTCAGGAAAATGGTCAACACAACAACGAAAGATTGCTTTTACAGATTACAGGTCCTAAAACGACTTAAACCTCTCTTATTCTTCCACGACTTCAGGACAGTCCTCCAAGCGTTACTGTTCTCCAAAATAGACTACTGCAGCGCCCTGCTACTAGGACTTCCCAAATCCTCTACTAAACCGCTGCAGATGATTCAAAATGCGGCAGCAAGATTGTTAACCAGTACCAGCCGCCACGATCACATATCACCCATTCTCAGGAATCTACATTGGTTACCAGTAAATTACAGAATTCTTTACAAATCAATCACTTTAATCCATAAAACTATCCATCATCAACTTCAACTTGACCTGGAAATACCTCTTAAACTCTATTCTTCTATCAGACCAACTAGAGACATGTACAAAGGCACTCTGAATGTTCCCCCCACTAAAGCCTCACGCCTCGCTATGACCAAAGACAGAGCCTTTTCAATAGCAGGCCCATCGATCTGGAACAGTATCCCATCAAACCTCAGACTGGAGCCATGCCTTTTAACTTTCAGAAAAGGACTTAAGACCTGGCTCTTTCAACAAGCCTTCCCTGAACCAGACAATCAATAGTTGGCATTCATTGCTACTCGGTCTGGCACTCCATTTTTCAATGAAGGAATAAATGGACTCTGAGTCATTAAGGTTAAAACACCGTCTAAGTTTTTAACTTGTACTTTCTATGGTAAAATTTCTTTTACCGGCCTATCTTCCTTCCAGCTTGTTGCAAGCTTCCAAGTTCTCTCCCCTTGTTGATTGTAATTTTTGACTTATTCCTACTTATTGTTATCTTTCGTTTACGTGGATTTGTTACTCTTGTTGTTTTTCCCTTTTGTTAATCTGTAAACCGATCCGATATGGTAATTTACTATGAAGGTCGGTATAAAAAACTGTTAAATAAATAAATAAAATGATACATTTACCCAGTCAATATTGGGGTACCGCACTACCAATTTGGTTAGCTTCCCTAATTTCTCTTAGCATTTCACTGTCTTTCTCACTATCTTGACCAAATGGGCGGTAGTTTCTCACAGGTCAAGCAGGATGGTAGTCCTCACATATGGGTGACATCACAGGATGGAGCCCAATCACGGAACGCTTTTGTCAAAGTTTCTAGAACTTTGACTGGCACCTACTGGGCATGCCCAGCATGGCACTAAACCTGCAGCCAGCAGGGGTCCTCCTTCAGTCTTCTTTTTTCCACGCAGCAGTAGCCACGCGGGTTAAGGAGCTCCACAGAGATTCCTGACAGGAATTTTCCTCACGGAATTACTAAAAACTTTCATACCCCACAGGGGTCCCTCCTTTGAATTTTTGACTCTGCGGTACTCCGGTAAGTTTTTACCCGTTTTCAGTCAATTCCTGTCGAGTTTGGCCCTCGCGGCCTACTGGCCATCGACCGTACCGCAGCTACATTTTTCAAAGGCCATAGCGTCGGTGTCCCGTCGGTGCCTGGACTGTACTCGCACCATGTCCATAACAGACCCGCATAAAATCTGTGTAATGTGTCTCGGGTGCGAGCATGATGTCCTGACTTGCACCAAATGTGCCTTAATGACACCAAAAGGTCGCAAGGCCAGAATGGAGAAAATTGAACTTCTCTTCCGTTCTCAAACTCAGATGCCGTCTATTGCATCAACGTCATCTGAATCGGCACCATCCACTTCGCGCCGATATCAGCCACCGGCCGGTGACCGTCCGGGGTCGACAACTTCTTGGCCTTTGACTACCTCTACTCCCCATCAGGACTGAGGGGATCGTAGAGAGAAACATCTGCATCATCACCGGAAGTCTCGGACCATCAATGAAGGCAAATCATCGACCTCGCCATCGTCCGAGCCGCCATCGAAGAAACCCCATCCAGAAAAGGCACTGACCCTTTTTGCTACCGGGTCACCGAGGCAACCCTCAACCGGATGGTTATCGGAAGCCGCAACTCCGCCTTTAACGGTGGTCCCTTCGGCTATGCCTCTGACTCCTTCTTCCTTCCGGAGCCGGGGCTGCTTGCTCCAGGTCTCCATGAAGAACTGGACCGGATGTTTCAGGAGGCCATCGATAAGGCAATGCACAGACTCCAAGATCTCCCGGTGCTGGTCGCGGAACCGACCATCGATCCCATTCTGGTAGCATTGGCACGGCTGCTCTCGAAGATGGAAGCGCTCATAGCCGCTTTTCCACCGATGGATCCTGGGTCACCGATGGCTCCGGTGCCTTCCCCGCTTACCCTGTCATCGGTAGGGGAAACACCGTTCCGCATTCCTCCATCGGGAGTCCTGCCGATGCCTCAACCATCGATGCCGATGCACCCATCAGCGCCACCGATCCATCTATTGATGCCCTCGATGCCTGCACCGGTGCCTTCATCGGTGCCTCCAGTACTTCCCTCGATGTCTTCAGATCCTAGACCAAGACCTTCAGGAATACCATCGTCCCGTCCTTCTCAGGTTCCTACAGGGACAGGTGCTGATCCCTATGACACCTGGACTGACGATTCATCTCAAGACACCGATGATTTACCATTGCCACCTTCTCCTACTGAAAGTAGGAAGTGTTCTCCTCCAGAGGACTTGTCCTTCATAAATTTTGTGAAGGAAATGTCTGAATTGGTTCCCTTCCAATTACAGACTGAGCAAGATGATAAGCACCAAATGATGGAGCTGTTACAATTCCTGGATGCTCCCAAGGAAATAACCTCCATCCCTATTCACCAGGTTTTTTTGGATCTCCTCAAAAAGAACTGGGAACACCCTGGTTCTGTTGCTCCAGTCAACAGGAAAGCTGATACCACTTATTTAGTCCAGTCAGCACCAGGATTCCAGAAACCTCAGCTGGATCACCAATCTGTGGTTGTAGAATCGGCCCAAAAGAGGGCAAAAAGATCAAAATCCCACTCTTCCTTTCCCCTAGGTAAGGAACAGAAATTCCTGGGATGCCATTGGGCCGGCGTGTCTTCCAGGGATCAATGCTTATCTCCCGGATTGCCTCTTACCAGCTGTATATGACCCAGTACAACAGGGTCTTATTCAAGCAGATAGAGGACTTTGCAGAGTCCCTGCCTCAGCAATTCCAGGAACAGCTTCAAGCCCTGGTATACAAGGGCTTTGAGGCAGGGAAGCATGAAATCAGATCCTCTTATGATATCTTCGACACTGCTTCCAGGGTCCCTGAAACTGCTATTTCGGCAAGAAGATGGGCCTGGCTTAAGTCGTCGGACTTGCACCCTGAAGTACAAGACAGATTATCTGATCTGCCCTGCATAGGCGACAATCTGTTTGGTGAACAGATTCAGCGGACAGTGGCGGAACTCAAGGACCATCATGAGACCCTTCGCCAGCTCTCTCTGATGCTCTTTGAGTATTCCTCCAAACAGCCTTTCAGGAAGGATACTAAAAAGTCATTCTTCCATCCAAAGAAGTCCTATCCACCACAGTCTAGAACTCGTTCCATGAGACCTTTCCAAAAGGCCCAGTCTCGTCAACCGTGGAAACAAAAGCCGCAGGTAGCTCCTCAGCCGGGCCCTGCTTCCGGCTTTTGATTCCTGCATAGAGAGCAGCAGCCAGTTTCCACTGCCTCAGATACCAGTGGGAGGTTGGTTGTGCCATTTCAACAACAGGTGGCACACAATCACCTCAGACCAGTGGATCCTTGCCATAATCTCTCAAGGTTATCACCTGAACTTTCTCTCCATCCCACCGGACTCCCCACCTCTACCAATGTGGAGAACATCCGACCACTCACTTCTCCTGGAGCAGGAGGTCTCCCTCCTCCTCCAGTCCAGAGCAATAGAGCCAGTGCCTTACTCCCAAAAAGGCCTAGGATTCTATTCCCGGTACTTTCTAATCCCCCAAAAATCAGATGGCGATCGTCCAATTCTGGTCCTACGTGCCCTCAACAAGTACCTCCACCGAGAAAAGTTCAAGATGGTAACCTTGGGTTCCCCCCTTCCTCTTCTGCAAAAAGTAGACTGGCTCTGCTCTCTCGATCTCCAAGACGCGTATACACACATTGCGATAACTCCATCTCATTGCAGGTTCCTGAGATTTCTGGTAAGTCCCAAGCACTTTCAGTACCGAATGCTACCATTCGGCCTGGCATCTGCACCACGAGTCTTCACCAAGTGCCTCGTAGTAGTAGCAGGCTTCCTCAGGACTCAAGGTTTTCACATCTACCCCTATCTAGTCGATTGGTTGATCAGGGCTCCCACTCAGCAGGCTGCTCTGTTGTCTCTACGTCTTACTTTACACACTCTGACTTCGCTAGGATTTCTCGTCAACTACGTGAAATCCTGCTTAGTCCCATCTCAAACTTTATCATTCATTGGGGCAGACTTGGACACCTTGCAGGCAAAGGCGTTTCTGCCTCGACAGCGAGCTCACACTCTCATCTCTCTCGCACACCAGCTATAGTCTCAGCACTGCACGACTGCACGCCAGTTCCTCATCCTGCTAGGACACATGGCGTCCTCAGTGCAGGTTACCCCAATGGCCCGCTTGGCCATGAGTCATGCAGTGGACTCTAAGGTCACAATGGACTCAGTCCGTCCAACCTCTATCGACCACTGTCCACATCACTGACTCACTTCATCAGTCTCTAGCCTGGTGGCAAAATCAGATCAATCTCCTCCGAGGCCTGCCCTTCCAGGTTCCAGACCATCAAATAATTCTCACCACCGATGCTTCCAACCTCGACTGGGTAGCCCATGCCGCCGATTTGCAGACACAAGGAACTTGGTCTCCAGAGGAAGCCAAACACCAAATCAATTTCCTGGAGCTGCGAGTAATCAGATATGCTCTCAGAGTATTTCAGGATCACCTTTCCAACCAGGTCATCCTCATTCAGGCGGACAACCAGGTGGCCATGTGGTACATCAACAAACAGGGAGGGACGGGCTCCTACCTACTGTGTCAGGAGGCTGCACAGATATGGGTGGAGGCCCTCTCCCATTCGATGTACTTCAGGGCCACCTACTTGCCGGGAGTGGACAATGTTTTGGCGGACAAGCTGAGTCGCGCCTTTCAACCACACGAGTGGTCCCTCAACCGCACTGTAGCGGACTCAATATCCCAATGTTGGGGTTACCCCCACATAGACCTCTTTGCGTCACCTCAGAACCGCAAAGTAGAGAACCTTTGCTCTCTCATTCGCAGCCAACACTCTCAGCCAAGAGATGCGTTCTCCCTCTCATGGGCAACCGGTCTCCTAAATGCATTTCCTCCACTTCCACTTCTCTCGAAGACTCTCGTGAAGTTACTTCAGGACAGGGATGCATGATCCTGATAGCACCTCACTGGCCTTGCCAGGTGTGGTTTCCAATTCTTCAGAACTTCTCCATTCGCAGGCACATTCCCTTGGGAAAGGACCCGCTTCTAATCACTCAGAATGACGGGTTCTTACGCCACCCCAATCTTCAGGCCTTGTCTCTGACGGCCTGGATGGTGAAAGGTTAATTCTTCAGCCACTTAACCTTTCGGAGTCAATTTCCCGTGTCCTGATTGCTTCACGGAAGCCTTCCACGAAAAAATCTTATCTTTACAAATGGAACAGGTTTAAATCATGGTGTTCTTCTCAATCCCTTGATCCCTTTACCGGTTCCACCAAGAAGTTTCTAGACTATCTCTGGCACTTGTCAAATTCAGGTCTAAAAACCTCCTTCATTAGAATGCATGTCAGTACGGTAGCCGCCTTCCATAGAGGTGTCGGGGATGTTCCTATTTCCATACAACCCCTCGTAACACGTTTTCTGAAGGGCTTGCTTCACCTCAAGCCTCCACTGCGCCCTCCGGCCCCTTCTTGGGACCTCAATCTGGTTTTGGAAAGGCTCATGAAACCACCATTCGAACCTCTCCAATCCTGTGATCGTCGCTATCTCACATGGAAAGTGATTTTTCTTTTGGCAATAACATCTGCTCGCAGAGTTAGTGAGTTACAGGCCCTAGTTACCTATCCGCCTTACACTAAACTTCTGCAGGACCGGGCAGTGCTCCGCACTCATCTTAAGTTCTTATCTAAGGTAGTATCGGAGTTTCACATTAATCAATCCATTATACTACCTACCTTCTTTCCCAGGCCTCACTCCAATCCAGGAAAACAGGCTCTGCATACCCTTGATTGTAAACGTGCTCTAGCATTCTATCTAGACCATACAGCTGCCCACAGGAAAAGCACTCAATTGTTTGTCTCTTTCCATTCCACCAAATTGGGGCTGCCTATGGGTAAGCAGACTCTCTCCTCCTGGTTAGCGGACTGCATATACTTTTGCTGTCAGCAAGCAGGCATTCCACTTCAAGACCGTGTTAAAGCACACTCTGTAAGGGCCATGGCGACTTCAGTAGCACACATACGATCGGTGCCACTTCCTGACATTTGCAGGGCTGCTACCTGGAGTTCTCTCCATACCTTTACAGCCCATTATTGCTTAGACAAGGCCAGAAGACAAGATTCCATCTTCGGCCAATCTGTCTTGCGCAACCTTTTTACAACTTGACGTAACAACACCCTTCCGCCTGCCTGTTAGGGTTCAGGATGCCCTCTACCAAATTCCACCCCAATCCTTGTGCCTATTGCACATCTTGGGTACATTTGGTACATTTCTCAGACATCCTCAGCTCGGTACTCACCTATATGTGAGGACTACCATCCTGCTTGTCCTGTGAGAAAGCAAATGTTGCTTACCTGTAACAGGTGTTCTCACAGGACAGCAGGATGTTAGTCCTCACGAAACCCACCTGCCACCCCACGGTGTAGGGTTCGTTTTCTTATTTTATTTTTCGGCACTTCCTGTAGCTTTAAACAAGACTGAAGGGGGACCCCTACTGGCTGCAGATTTAGTGCCATGCTGGGCATGCCCAGCATGGTGCCAGTCAAAGTTCTAGAAACATTGACAAAAGTGTTCCGTGATTGGGCTCCATCCTGTGATGTCACCCATATGTGAGGACTAACATCCTGCTGTCCTGTGAAAACACCTGTTACAGGTAAGCAACATTTGCTATACTCCTATCACTATAGTCTTCCCCAACATACAAGTTAATGCAAAGGGTGTCATTGAAGGATTTAACCCTGAAGACTATTTCCCTGGTGGCCACCTATTCAGCTAGGTGAATTTCTGAGCTGCAAGTGTTGTCGTGTAGGGACCCTTTCCTGTATTTTTCAGACTATGGGGTTCCTTTATGCACAGTTCCTTCTTTTTTGCCGAAGGTAGTGTCCTCTTTTCATCTTAATCAGGTGGTCGAGCTTCCGGCATTTCCGAACTTGACAGCCAATTCTTCGATGGCTAGGGAACTTCACTGATTGGATGTGTGTGTTATCCTTTTGCAATATCTCAAGGTAACAAATCCCTTTCAGAGATCAGAGTATCTGTTTGTCCGGTTCAATGGAGCAAAGAAGGGAAATAAGGTTTCCAAGGGCAGTATTGCTCGCTGGTTAACAGAGACGATAGCTTCGGCTTACATCTGCAAGGGACGGCCGGTGCTGGAGGGGATTCAAGCGCATTCCACTAGGGCACATGCAGTCTCGTGGGTGGCGTGTCAACTGCTTTCTCCACAGGAGATCTGTCGTGCGGCAACATGATCTTCTCGTCACACTTTTACCAAACATTACCGCTTAGATGTCCAGGCTCCAGAGGAAGTGACATTTGGGGAGAGTGTACTGCCCATGGATCTTTCAGGTTCCTGCCCAGAGTAGAGGGGCTTGGGTACATCCCACTCAACTGCAAGTGGCACTCTGTTATGTAGCAGTGCTCAATTTAGTTCTCTTCCTCCATCTGCTGGTAGGGATGCAGAAACCCACTCATCTGGACTGATCCATGGTACTACAGGAACGAAAATTAGCAGGTAAGAACCAATTTTCCTACAATCCCCCTCCCCCTTTATGTTTTCAGGTATGTTAGCCCACAGGCCCCATGCTGACTCTTATTAGTAGTGCTGCAGCTGCTTGCAGATCACTGTAGGGCTTGGGATCAGCCATGACGGAAGAGGAGGACTGAGTATCCTTGAGTCAGTGGAGATTGCCACTGCTCCTTCCCTGTCACCCATCACTGAATTCTACCCAAGAGAAAAATGTTGCCAGTCATCAGCCTACCCTCTCTTCCCACCAGTAGTCATCCATCTTTGGCACAGGGCCTAAAGGAAAATGTTGCCGCTAATCCTGGACCGGGGGATATTTGGAGGAGGGGCTATTTGAAGTTAAGGTTGAGTTGCTGAAGTGGTTTGGGGGTTGGATAAGGTGGAAAGGGATTGGAGTTAAGGTGGAGGGTGAGAGAAGGGAAATGACAGAAGATCAACTAGGGGATGTAAGAGGAGTGGGAGTGAGAGGGGACCAGCTAGGAAAGGAATGTGGGAGAAGGGTTGGAGGATGAGGTGAGGTTAGGAGGAGAGAGGGATGAGTGAGGGGAATGAGAGATGAGGTGAAGGAAAGAGGATGATAGTTTCAGGTGGGGGTTATAAAAAGTGCTTGGGTGAGAGAGGATAGGCTGGGGGAATATTTATTTATTTATTTAAAATCTTTTCTATACCGTCGCTAAGTTATCTTCCATCGCAACGGTTTACATGTTGGCACATAAATTAATATAGGGAGAAGCGTACTATAATACATTTTAACAGGTGCCGTCAAAGGTTTGGTTACAATAAATCATTAAATACAGACAGTTGTTAGTGAAGTAGGTCATGACCGAGTGTACCAGGAAGGTACTGTTTATGGGTAAAATTCATTATTCATAGTGTTACAATTATGTTTATAGTGATGTAGAGTTCATAGAGCCCTCTACTGTATGTTTCTAAGTGCTGTGCGTCTGTGCTCTTCTGCCTATTCCTGACTGGGCAGGAGGGAGTGAGAGAGATGGAAGGGGATGGAGAGGTGAGTGGAGATTGAGAGAGGAGATTCCCTGGAGGGCAAGAGTTTGAGAGGAGATCCTCAGGAGGAAATGGAGGTTGAGAGATCAGTTGAAGTGTAGGCAGGGTTAGAATGGAGTCTTGAAGGGGGATCACACCCCTGCTAATTTGTTATGGTTGTCCTCTGGGATCATGTGAATTTTCAAATGCTAATGTCACATTGGCTAAAAGTTAGGGAAGCTCTGCTTTAGAGCCTTCGTAATTAGTGTGCTAACACCATAGGTTTTTGAATGTTTTTGTAACTGAGTTTTCCTTAATGACAGGACGCTCTATCAGAGATATCCGAGGTGGTCTATGTAGACATTTTAGAAGGGGATACAGAATGCCACGTGCGGTTCAAAACTCCAGATGATGCACAGCTTGTACTGAAAGCACATGATGAAATTCTGAGTAAAAACAACTGGAAACTGACAATCCTTTCTGGTAAGACTTTAGGAGCATAGGCAGGCTCTATGCAAGCTGAACATAAACAAGTCTGTACAGAAATACAGTGAATGATTACACATCAAAGAGATACAAATGCAGGAACTCCTTTTAATTGGGGAGCCAAGTCAATCAAGCTCTGACCCCTCCCCACCCCTTCCTTCTGCACCAACCAGTCTCTCTCTCTCTCTCCCTGCCCCACAATCCCTGTCTCTCTATCCACCTTTTTCTCTCATTTCCTCAGCTCCTCCCTCATAGGGTCCTCCTCCTCCTCCCTCACCTTCAGTAAACAGCAGCAGGAGGAGGAGAGAGATGCTGCGAGCGTTGCATCCTCCACTGCTGCCTGGCCCAACAGCTGCTTTGAACCCTGGGGCTGTACAGCGTCCCCTGTTCAGGGTCCCCAGTCATCTGCAATGCTGCAGCCATGGTAAGGGCCATAAAAATCGCAAGTCTTGGCCAAATTGTCATGGCAGATCAAGGGCCCTCTAGGAAGGGAAGCATTGGTGGTGGTAGAATAATCCATAGCTCCTCTAAGCAGTTCATCTCCATACCCAGAAGAAAAGCATTGGTGGAAGTGGGATAGCGCAATGTTTCCCCTCTGCCTCCCCTCAGATCCATTCACTCACCTGTTCCTATGGTAAAACAGGAAGAGGAGGAAAACAGGGACCTTTCAGTTCTTCTGAAAGTCCTACTTTCTCCCCTTCTGGGACCTGAATGGTGCACTCTGAACCATGTGTTTCAAAGTGCAATGCTCAGACCCCAGCAGAGGAGGAGGGAGGAAATACCAGAGGGGATGCAAGGCCCCCCATCCTCCTCCTGTTTTATGATAGGAGTGGGTGAGTGAGGAGATTTGATCAGGGCAGCCAGGGGAGGGGGTGAGTGAATGAACCAGGGATCGCAATGGGGAAGGAAAGGAAGGGAGGGACGAGTGAATGAGGATCATTACGGGGAGGGGAAGGGATAGAAGGAGTGAATAAACCAAGGATCTCTGTACAAGGTGAAAGGAGGGAGTGAATTAACTGGAAATCACAGGGCTGGGGGGGGAGCAGAGGAAGGGAAGGGTGAGTGAATGAATCTGGGATCACTGTGGGGAGGGGAAAGGATAGATGGAGTGAATAAACAGAGGATCTCCGTGCAGGGTGAAAGGAGTGACTGAATGAACCGGGGATCATTGTGCACAATGGGGAGAGAGTGAACCGGGGAGAGGGGTGTGGGAGGGAATGGGAAGGAAGTGATTGAGACACGGTAAGGGGATGGTGGGGAAGAGAAGTGAAAGAGGGAGAGTTGAGGGGCTTTGGAAGGGGGGATACGGGAAAGGGGATGAGGGTGTACTTTAGGGGTGGGGCCTGTGGCTTCCTCTCTTCACCCCATCCCATCCCAATCTTCTCTTCCTCCACCACTCCCATCCCTAGTCCTCCCTTTTTCTTCTTCATTTCAATTTTCCCTCCTTCTCTTCCACTTCCATCCCCATTACTCCCTTTCTCACAGGACAAACAGGATGGTAGTCCTCACATATAGGTGACATCAGGATGGAGCCCAATCACGGAAAACTTCTATCAAAGTTTCCAGAACTTTGACTGGCCATTACTGGGCATGCCCAGCATGGCACTAACCCTGCAGCCAGCAGGGGTCCCCCTTCAGTCTTCTTTTTTCCGCACAGTAGTAGCCTCGCGGTTTAGGAGCTCTGAAGAGATTCCTGACAGGAATTTTCCTCACGGAATTAACTAAACTTAAATTGCCCCACAGGGGTCCCTCCTCTAACTTTTCTCAGGCCGTGGTACTCTGGTAAGTTTTTTGACCGTCTTCCATCGATTACTGTCGTGTTTGGCCCTTGCGGCCTACTGGCCGTCGACCGTACCGCAGCTCGATTTTTTTCTATGGCCATGGCGTTGGGGTTCCGTCGGTGCCCGGACTGTTCTCGCACCATGTCTATCACAGACCCCCATGGAGTCTGTGTAATGTGTTTAGGCCGTGAGCATGATGTCCTGACTTGTACCAAATGTGCCCTCATGACACCATAAGGTCGCAAAGCCAGAATGGAGAAGATGGAACTCCTCTTCCGTGCTCAGACCCCGACACCGTCCATCGCATCGACGTCATCGGAACCGGCACTGTCGACGTCGCGCCAGCATCATCCACCGTCCGGTGACCATCCGCCATCGACGTCTTCACGGCCATCGACGCCCGCTACTCCCCCTCAGGATCGAGGGGATCGCAGGGAAAAACATAGTCATCGTAGGACTTGGACCGTCGAGGGAGCGAAATCATCGACCTTGCCACCGTCCGAGCCACCGTCGAAAAAGCCCCGTCCAGGAAAGGCACCAACCATTCCTGCGACCGGGTCACCGAGGCCACCCTCACCCGATCGGGATTTGGGAGTCGCGATTCCGCCTGTAAAGGTGGTCCCTCCGACTGTGCCTCTGCCTCCTTCTTCTGTTCCGGAGCCGGGGCTGCTTGCTCCAGGTCTCCAAGAAGAACTGGACCGGCTGGTTCAGGAGGCCATCGACAAGGCGATGCAATGGATCCAGGTTCCTCTGGCACCGGCACCGAGGTTGGAGCTGGTCACCGACCCGATTGCAGCAGCGCTGGCACCGCTGCTATTCTGGATGGAGGCGCTCATGACCGTCCTTCCACCGGTGGTTCCCGGGTCTCCGATGGCTCCGGTGCCCCTCCCCGTTGACATCTTCATCGGGAGGAGAAACACCGTTCCGCATACAGAAATCTGCTGACTTACAGTGACAGCATATACAAGTTCATTATCGCATGCTGATCGATACTTGCTAACTCCTTATGGGGCTGGGTCTGTCTGGTTTTTTTTCCTCTGTATTGCTCTCCCTGTTTTTCTTTTCTGTAGTACTGTTTATCTCTGTCATGCTTACTATTTTTTTGTTTTTTTTCTATTCTGGAATTTTTCTCATATTTTAACTTAGAGCGAGAAGGAGTAGGAAATAATGAGAAAAATGTATAAATAAGTTCTCACAGGACAAGCAGGATGATAGTCCTCACATATGGCTGCCATCATCGGGATGGAGCCCAATCACGGAACATTTTTGTCAAAGTTTCTAGAATTTTGACTGGCACCTACTGGGCAATCCCAGCAATGCACTGACCCTGCATCCAGCAGGGGTCCCCCTTCAGTCTTCTTTTTTCCGCGCAGCAGTAGCCACACGGGTTAAGGAGCTCTCTGGAGATTCCTGACAGGAATTTTCCTCACAGAACTTCATTCAAAAATTTTCAAAAAATTCTACCCCATAGGGGTCACCCTATCGATATCCATACTCCGCGTTCGAAAGATAAGGTTTTACCCTTGTTGCAGTCGATTCCCATCGAGTTATCCCTTCAGGGCCTTCCGACCATCTACCGCACCGTGGCTAAAGTTTTGTCAGAGACATGGCATCGGGTTTTCGTCGGTGCCCTGACTGTTCTCGGACAATGTCCCTCACTGACCCGCATGGGGTCTGTCATGTGTTTGGGTTTCGACCACGATGTCCTAACATGCACCAAATGTGCCCAAATGACACCGAAGGGTCGCAAGGCTCGTTTAGAGAAAATGGACTTTCTTTTTCAGTTAAAAACCCCGACTCCATCTATAGCTTCGATGTTGTCAGAGCCAGTGCCATCGACCTCTTGCCAGCACCAGGATGCCGCTGCTGTTTGACCGGCGTCGACAATTCCAAAAGTGTCGATAGCCTACTTGCC
The DNA here is from genome assembly GCF_901001135.1 of Rhinatrema bivittatum. Taxonomy (NCBI): domain Eukaryota; kingdom Metazoa; phylum Chordata; class Amphibia; order Gymnophiona; family Rhinatrematidae; genus Rhinatrema; species Rhinatrema bivittatum. The sequence continues at coordinate 290,346,706 of NC_042615.1, forward strand.
TCTTCAGGAAGAGAACATTGTGAAAAGCATTGACACCGGCATCAGAAGGCTCAGTCCGTCGATCCAGGCAAGGCCTTGGCATCGATGTCGATAGAGCCACCAAAAAAAAGCCCCGTCCAGAAAAGGCCACCTTCAGTGTTGCAGGGATCCGCGATTCCACCTTGACCAGTGGACCCTCCGGCTACGCCAGTGCTGCCTCCTACTCCAGAGCCGGGGTTCCATGCCCCAGGCTTCCACGAGGAATTGGATTGAATGATCCAAGAGGCACTTCAGGGCTTCCATCCTCCATTGATGCCGGTACCGGTCCCCGAGCCAATCACCGATCCGATTCCCGTAGCGCTCGCACTGCTACTGGGTAAACTGGATGCGTTGATCGGTGCCCTGCCTCTGTTGGAACCGAGACCACTGGTGGTTCCAGTGCCTTCTACACCAATTCCATTGTCATTGGATGATGAAGAAACACCGATTCCCTTCCCACCGTCAGGGATCTTACCGCCTACCCTTACCCCTGCCTCTACCGCAGGGGTAAGGGTAGGCGGTAAGTTAGCAGGTTAAACGCGCGACAAAACGGCAGGGAAAAATAGCGATAGTCGGGGCGCGGGTTACGGGGATGCTAGGGAATAGCTAATTCGCTCGTTTGCATGCAATATACATGCCGCGTGCGGAAGGGGTTGCCCGGGGATTTTAGGACGCGGTAGGAGTAGGTTAAAGGGGATTCGGGATTGCAGGAAGGGCTAATGCGGCCGGAAAGTGAGTAGAATGCGGGTTAGGAGAGGGGTAAACGCGGCCGCACTTTACTGGATAGACCTGTCTGTTAGCAAATGAAGGTAGGCTAAATACCCGGATGGTGTGACGTCACTGGAGGGGGACGCCCCCGAGGATTCGCGCCATAGCCCAGATAAAGACATGAGTGGCGTGCGCGCGCGCACCCTAGGAGGCCCTCAGGAGAAACATGGTAGATAACCTCACCATAGCCGTTCCGGGAACGCCGGGGAGTGCGGCTTGCAGACGCAGCGGTCGCCATCTTCCCGAGGCTGGTGGCGAAAGCTTGCATTAAGGTGAGGCACAAAGGACGAAGCCTTCTGAGTCTGACGGACGCAACAGTATCCCTCTTCAAAGGGCCTCCTCCAGATCCCCTACCTGGTCTTGGTTTCCGAGGATGCGATCGGTGGAATTGATGCAGCATCTCCTTGTCCAAGATATTAGCCAAAGGTTCCCAAGAGTTTTCTTCAGGTCCATAACCCTCCCATGACAGGAGGTATTCCCAAACTCTGCCTCTCTTTCGACTCCATCGAGGTGCATGACCGCCCTCGATGCCGTAAGGGCCTTCTGTGCTGTAGGCATCTGTGACTCGATACACCGGAGTCATCGAGCACCTTGGACCTCGATGTGGCGGAGTAACGGTATTAACCTCTAGTGTCAGGGACAAGGACAGCCATCGAGCATCATGGTCCCCATCAACATTGGAGCCGCCGTCAATGCCCTCGATCCCCTCGAGGTGCAAGCATGGGCCATTGAGGTACTTGGCCTCGATCGATGCCATCGAGATGTATGGCCCCATTGCCATGGCTGTCTTTGATGCTATTGAGATGCATGGCCTCGAGGCCATTGCTTTGCGGTGCTGCCTCAATACCACCGAAACCTTTGATGCCATCGAGATACGGGGCCACCATGGAGGCCATCAGGCATGTTGGCCAGCAATGCTATTCATTGCTAATCTTGACCACCATCAACAAGGCGCTGGGATCACCATTGAGCGCTCTGGTTGCCCTCAAGGCCATCGACCACCAGGGCTCCTGAGAGCCCTCAAATGCCACTGAAGCTCTCAGGAGACAGGGGTTTCAGCCTTGGACTGAATTAGTGCTGTCGAGCCTGGGGTCGCCATCTACTCGAGGCACCCTGGAGCACCGAGGCATCCAAGTGCAGTGGTCCAGTGCCCTCGAAGCTCCTTTGCAGGGCACCGAGGAACATCGGACTGTCCCATCACTGGCCTATGGGTATTGGGCACCATGAAGCGAGTTGGGACCATGTTGGGGCTACAGAACTTGTGCCTGCAAGCACCCCTGGCATCCTTGGTACTGCTGGTCCATCAATGACTTCAGACACCGGGGTTTCTATGTATTTAGATTTTCCCCAAAAACCTTTTAGAGTGAGAAAGTAAAATATCCCTAAGCACCAGAACATACGTATTAAATATAATGTTATTGACCATCCATGTGTCTCGTAAACAGAAAGTTGCAGATCAGGTCTTCACAAGAGAATATGTCAACACTCCACTCCCCTGCTCAGTTCAAGGGAGGAGAGTCCATTGTTTCAGGGTGATATTCCTCGTGCTTGGTCTGTCTGACCTCCAGAATGATGGGTGAGGCGTCTCCCTCCTGGCCCAGCTCTCTTTCATTTGGGTGCCACCAGTGCAACCTCTCAGACCATTGGAGTCTCTAAAGATGGTGGCGGTGTTCCTGCCACTGACAGGATTATGAAGGCCTCTTCATTGGTTTTAATGTTGGCAGTTATCCCCTGAATTTTAAACGCCAGACCCCAGGGATATGTCCATGATACCTAATGTGTTCTTTTTGCAAAAGCTTTGTTAATGGTTGAAGCTCTCTTCTTCGTTTTAAGGTTGCTGGTGAAATATCATTGAATATCATGAATTCGTGTCCTTCCCACTTAAAAGGTGCTAGTTTCCGGACACATCTCATGAGCCTTTCCTTAACCAAAAAGCTATGCATGCACATTATTATGTTTCTGGGGACATTACATGGGGCCAGACCCAGCGCTCTCTCGATAGCCACTCCTGCATGAGTGGACTCATTTCCTGATTCTTCTGAAGCAGCAAGCAGTGCGAAACAGATCTTGTGGATAACTTCCATAGTATTCATATATTCTGGGTTTTCTGGCAGCCCCCTTATTCTTATATTAGACCTATGCAATCTATTCTCTAAGTCCTCTATTTTTGGAGACATGTCCTCTTGTTTCTGGTGATATTCTTCTACGACTACCACCATGTTTGTAAGCTTAGTCCCTTACTCCTCCACCATTACCTCTGCGTCCTCTACTCTCTTTCCGAGATCCATCAAGTCCATGCGAAGATCCGCTATGGACGAACAGAAGTGTTCCCTCAAAGTATGAATATCTTGTTTGAGATCTTGGAACCAGTTTTCAGAATCTTGCTTTATTAGCGTGTCTGTTAACTCATCTTTTTCCAGGCTCACTCGCTCTTTCGCCAAGACTACGTCTTCAGCCTCCTCCAAGGTGGCCATGCTGGACAAGGTCTCGTATCTCGATCTCGCATTGAACGAAAAGTGAGTCAAATCGACTTGCTTTTTCTTGCTGGTCATTGCATCGAGTTCGATGCAGATATACCTGATGCTATTCGACTGTAAAAACCACAATTAATGGGAAAAATGCTTGATTTACCGGTGGAGGGGAGCAGAGTAGGAAGCTCAAACGTCCATTGTCACTAGATGACATCACTTCCTCCAGACACTGGGGTTTCTATCGGTGCCGCTGGGCTGTCAGTGTCCACGGGCATCTGTGGTGCTGGGGATGGCACTATATACCATTGAACTGATCAAGACACTGTCAAGTGCTGTCAAAGCCCTGGGTGCAGCATTGTTGGCTCCATTGATGCGATCCATCATTGGTGAGCGCGAGAGCGCTATGGCCGTATGGGTGCTGCCACCAAGGTGGTCACCAGTGGACATGGTCAGATGCCGTAGGACTCGACCACAGAGCACCAGGTTCACCGTCAGTCGCCATGGACTTTGCTGCTGCCTTTCCATGAGGAAAACAGTGGTAAGCCAGTCCCAATGCAATTTCAAGGGCTGTCTCCAGCCTCTTGGAGCATTGTCAGGTACTGGAGGTACCATGGGAGTGATGCCATAGAACGCCACCCAACACCATGTCATAATCAGAGCCCCAGTGACACTGAGGCCGCCATCGTCACACTGTTCCTATCCACTTCACTGTGACAGTGAAACACAGCATGTGTGGTCATGTACAGCAGGGCATCTACTCCAAGCACCTTGGTGCTGGTAGGTGGCATTCTCCCTGTCTGTGCAGTACACAGCCATGTTAGGGTTCTGCCATCATCGCCACAAGGTATCAGCCTCTGTCTGTTCTAAGGTGCCATCACACACTCTATGATTGCTTTTTGGCAGCACGCTGCCAATGACTCTTAACAGGTGGTGCTCGGTCTTTGCTGTGCCATGTGATCCTACCCACAAGCACGGCGAGTGGATTCATAGGTGTGCCACCATCCATAGGATGGGCTACCACTATATGAGTACTAGTCAGCGTGCTTTTACAGCATAGGACACAATTTTCCAGTTGCCCTCTATTGTATAGGTGTGTGTGTGTTTCCCTCATGGCGAACACATGTGTGATGCAGCTACGGGATTGACCTAAGACTGTGTTCCTGGTCGAACCCCTATGGCAGTGGATACCAGAAGGGTAGTGTCGGGAGTCTTCTCCTTCTTCAGAAGAGAAATAGTCTTCAACCCCTCCCATTTTAGAAATCTCCTTTGTAGGGAAGCCCTTGGGGCTCCGTTCCTTGTAGGTTTATCGCCGACCTGGAGCCTTGATTCTTTTGAATCTGTGCATCTCCTTGTAGGCCAGGACTGGCGGGATAGCAGCGGCAGTCATTGGACCGTTTTTGCTGGGGTCCGTCTGTTGATTACCGTGATGGCCTACCCCATCTGAGGGTGACTGCAAGTGGCAGATTAGTCGTTTCTGAACCTCGGCAATCAGAGACTGTACTCAACTCTCACCTGGAGAGTTAAAAGGTATTTTGGGATCATGAGGCCCTGATTCCTGTTGCTTTCCTGTCCCTTCAGGATGGGGAGATACAACTGGGTTTCTAGGGAAACTTTTTTGGGTCCCCCTCTGGATGCCTGGTTGTCCCTCATTCTCTGTTTCCCAGAGAAGGGATGTCACTGCTTCTAACTGGCAGTTGCTCTCGGTTCCTCATGGGATATGAGAGCCGGTCTGGCAGTAGCACTCTCCTTAGGTCGTCCTAATGCATAGGAGGTCTATTTTGCGAGGGAGCCATTCCAGATTCAGTCTCCCCTTCGTACTACGACTCTCCTCTTTGGGGTAGCTCCCTGGTGAAGATTAGGGGTTTCTCCTGTCTTGGAGTTTCCTTTGATACCTGCTGAGCTCAATGGGCAATGGAGGACCACTATTGCCAGTCATTCTTGCCTGCAGGACCTACCTCAGTGAGGAGGGTTCTAGTCCATCTAATTGGCAAGCATGCTTTTCAACCTATTGCCATATCTATGGCTAAGGGAGTTGGGGGACAAGGGACCTTGCAGCAGAGATACTAACGTTTGGTTGCAGTGGCTTGCAAGCTATACGGTCTGAAGACAGGGCAATCCTGGTTCATGCAATGGTTGTTCCATTTACTAGACCCGCATGCTTCCTTGGGGGAAGTATATGTAATCATGGTTGAGGTATTAATACCTGAGCCAGGTACGTGGCAAGATCACACTGACCCTGCCCTGATCCCCTTAGGGTTCCATGCTGACGAAGAAATCTGGATCATCAGGGGTTTGCACTTGTGGCACCCTGGCTTCCTGTCTCTTGGTGGAGTGTTTCTGGATTTCTTCCATGGGTGATTCACCGTCCGTTTCAGCTGATACAAACAGGCTGAGGGTTGTATCTTGATGGGTAACCCCCTTACTGGAATCAGCAGTGAGTCATTAGCTTACGGTTTTGATATACAACCTAGCACTTGTTCTTACCCCTGCAGTCCAGCTGTCTGCCTCCTTGTGTTCTTTGCTTCTTCCATCTTCCAGTTGGAATGTCGAAGGGAGGGGAAGAAAAGCTAAGGCATTCATGGTATATCTTGATATATACCTGCAGTGAAATATACCACGTTTTCCCTATAGTTCCCCAAATTCTGGCCAGTACTGCCTTTAGCTTTTCTCACTTTACTAGGTTGTCCAAAGTGTCTTCCTGCTCACCTGAACTAACCTGTAGACAGGATGAAAGACCTGCCTTTGACAGGGTGCAGTGTGGGTGAGTTTCAAGCCTAACATATCTCCCTGCTTGGGGATTTGGGCTGGCGACCCCATTCAGGGATTGCCTTTCATTCCCTGAAGCTTTTGATGCTGTCCTGCATGGTCAGCTATAAGAACATAAGAAATTGCCATACTGGGTCAGATCAAGGATCCATCAAGCCCAGCATCCTGTTTCCAAGAGTGGCCAATCCAGGCTATACACGTACATGGCAAGTACCCAAACACTAAGTAGATCCCATGCTACTGCTGCCAGCAATAGCAGTGGCTATTCCTCAAGTCAACCTGATCAATAGCAGTCAATGGATCTCTCATCCAAGAACCTATCCAAACCTATTTTTAAACCCAGCTGCACTAACTGCATTAACCATATCCTCTGGCAACAAATTCCAGAGCTTAATTGTGCGTTTAGTGAAAAAGAATTTTCTCCGATTAGTTTTAAATGTGCTACTTGCTAACTTCATGGAGTGCCCCCTAGCCCTATTATCCGAAAGAGTAAATAACCGATTCACATCTACCCATTCTAGACCTCTCATGATTTTAAAGACCTCTTTCATATCCCTCCTCAACTGTCTCTTCTCCAAGCTGAACAGCCCTAACCTCTTTAGCTTTTCCTCATAGGAGAGCTGTTCCATCCCCTTTATCATTTTGATCACCCTTATCTGTACCTTCTCCAATGCAACCATATCGTTTTCGAGATGCTGTGACCAGAACTGTACACAGTACTCAAGGAGTGGTCCACCATGGAGCGATACAGAGGCATTATGACATTTTCCATTGTATTCACCATTCCCTCCCTAATAATTCCTAACATTCTGTTTGCTTTTTTGACTGCCTCAGCATACTGAGTTGTGTCTGGTACTTTAGCACATAGGGTCTGTCACACACCCCGCCGTTGTAGCTGATTATTCTTCCAAGCTTGTTTGGGTTTTCTGACTATTGTGCCTATCAGTCAAACATGGGGCACACTTCTGCAGATGCATTCTGTCCTTCAGGTGCCAGTGGACTGCAATTTCTTTCTGGGGATCTCACGGGCCCCATTTGTTTTTTCGGTTGTCTTATAACACTGAAGGAAAATGTGCAGTCTTCGTCCAAGTGTCCTCCTCTTGTTTACACCTCTAGACTTCTTCCTGTGCCCAGGAGGTTCTAGACCTACTGTCGTCCTTAGGGTTTACTGATCTGAAACCGTGCTTGTAAGGTTTTCCGTGATGCGGAGTATGTTTCTTGCTGGCATTCGCATTACTCCCCTACCTTAGGTACATCTGCTATGCATTGGGGTTTTGTGTCTGTCTTTTCTATGGTTTTCTCTTTGTAGAACCCAACTCTTTTCCTGCCTAGACCCCTTGTGGGTTGACTACCTCACAGGCAAAAGGGAGAGAGGTGATGCTTTCAGCACTGTGCAGTTTCCTGCTTTGTCCTGCTCGGACAGCCTATAGCTTGGAAATCACTCGTATGAGGACTACCACCCTGCTTTTCCTCAGAGAAAGCAGAGTTGCTTACCTGTAACAGGTGTTCTCCGAGGACAGCAGGATGTTAGTCCTCATGAAACCCACCCGCCTCCTTTTATGAGCTATATCATGGACTGAGGGACTCTGCCTAGGGAGCAGGGTGATAACTACAGCTGCACATGCTTGGTAGGGCATGTTTGAAGTTCTAGAATCTTTGAAATCAAAGTTCTGGACTGGAACTTCATGCAATGATGTCACCGATGTGTGAGGTCTAACATCCTTCTTAACTCAGAGAGTACCTGTTACAGGGAAGCAACTCTGCTAAAAGTACTGTGTGGGAGTACTAAATTAGGCTCTTCTGCCACATCAAGGTCATTGAGATCTTAGATTCTGCAGCTTCTTGTTTCACTGAAATTCAGTATGTGGAGTCAGATTTTTTTAAACATTTTTACCATAGAGACAGCAGTAAGTGGTACTTCAGAACAGTTATGGTGATTATTTAAAGCTGTTGGAGGTTTCAAGTGCCTGAAAGATCAATTTAGTTGATTTTTAATCACGTTCAGAAAGAGGTGGTAATCCAGAAGCATGTTGTCATATAAGAAAAAAAAAACACTTTTCAGTGTTTTTGGTGAGTTGTTGCTGCAACAGTTTCCATTGCAGGAAGGTCCCTGTCATTATCTAATGATAGTCAGGACTGTCACTTCTAACTGTACCTGATTGTAGTCTGCTTAAAGGTACCAATGAAAAACACATGAACAAAATACACAAATAAAGATTTTCCTTTGCTCTATTTATCAGATGTATGATACCATGGCATTACTTTATACCTCTTGTGAGATGAGCAATAGTGAATGATAAATAAGAACTCCTAGCATATGAGTAGGCTGTATGCTAGTTTCCTGTGACATTGGGATCTTGAAATGGTAATCACTGCACTAACTCATATTTCCACTTACATTGAACTCTTGTTTGTTAAGGTGATCATGAGCAGCGTTACTGGCAGAAGATCTTGGTAGACAGACAGGCAAAACTCAATCGACCTCGAGAAAAGAAACGAGGAACAGAGAAGGTAACATGTCCACACACAAGTAATTTGGGTTTCAGCCTTAAGTTCTGAGAGGGGTTCAATGTTTGATACCATTACTAACAATCTGAAGCTCAGACAGGTAATGTTTCAGGTTTTCCATAGTAGCAGATGATGCCACAGCCTTTGTTTTGTTATGTGGCTCATGATGTTTGTGGGTGCAATGGAGTACAGCTGTTTGCCTCAAAGTAGAGCACTACCTTCTACCAAACTGCTATAACATAGATCTGTCCAAAATGCACCATAGAGGCACAAATTTACAATAGCACTATATGAAGTGTTCTTATGTTATAAAAGTTACTAAAGCATGTGTTATGAAGTCTATTAATGCAAGTTGTTAGACACTTCACATTTCTTGTTAAGTCTGTGCAGCCAGGATTTTCCAATATTGAAAGCAAGTACCATAGCGCATGAATTGCCTACATTTGCTCCGAAAGCAGCACTGCTGCCTAGGTTTTTCAAATTTCCTTGGTTTTGTTCCTACATCTTTGGGTCATATTCCTATATCTCTTTTATTGTTTTATCATAATGAGTAGAAGGGAAGAGGTACAAGAGAGATGGCTCCCAGGAGAGAGAGATAAAAAGGAAATGGATCATGGGAGGGAAAAACAGAAGGTCATGAGAGATTGGAGAAAAGGGGGAGGAGATAGGTAGAGGAAGAAGAAGAAAAAGGGGATGTTGAAGATTGGATGGAGAGGAGAAGTTGATAGGACATTGCTAAAGGAAGAACAGATAAGAGATAGAGGAAAGAGTAGAAGAGAGAGGAAGGGAAGATGGAAGAAAAGAGAGGATGTAAAATAGGAAGTGTAGAGACGGAAAGAGTAAATGCATATAGGGAGGGAAAAAGGTGAAGGAGGTTTGGGAAGGAAACAGAGTGGGATGGGAGAGAGCTTGAGAAGGTACAGACCAGGCATATGGAGCAGTAAAAGATGGTGGTTCTTCATCAGGGCAGGCCAGTCCATACGGAGACAGATCAACAGACTTGCTGATGTCACCTTCATCAGCCTGCCAGTATTCTCTGTCTCCAGCAGATGGTGGACATGCGTATGATTCTGTGGAAGTAGGCTTGTCAGGATTAGAATGAGCCTGGAGGCTCTTGAGGTGACAGCTGAGACTCCCTTCCTCAGTTGAGCTATATCCAGTGATGATACCCAGACTGCAAGGGGGGAATCCTGAGGTGAAGGCAGGTGCCCTTTCCTTCTGGTATGAGCTTGGAGCCCTTCCAAGAAGGTAAGGCAGTCTTTGCTTCTCCCTCTCTTTGAGCCCCCTTCCCCTTCCTTCTTCTAGGTGGCACTCTTGATCACCTTTGGTCTACCTCCAGGCCCCCCACCAAAAGCCATAGGTCTGGAGCAGTCTGGCTCTTTAAGGCAGTTATGCTTCTTGCCAGTTATCAATAAAGTAAAAAAATAAAATAATAGAGAGGCCTCTGACCTCTGATCCATAGCTCTGTGAGATCAGCCGGTGGCAGGGGATCCAGCATCAGTGCTCAAAGCAGTTTGCGGGGGCAAGGACTGAGGTGAGCACCAGCATTTCAATACATTGGGAGACAGCGGGGACTGTATCTCACAGGTACTGGAGAAGGCACGATGGTGCCGGGAAGCTAGAGCAAGCAAAGAACTCGCTGTGTGTATCATGCAATTTAGATCAGTGCAGGCTGATAACTGTTTAAACCTGTGCAGTGCTTAATTTGTGACTCAGGGGATTCCTCTGCAAGGGACTACTCCTCAGCAGGGGAATAGGGTCCTTTAGAGGAAACACCCTCCCCCAGGGGACCACTTCCTCTTTCTCCAGAGCGGGTCAGCTTGGTCCCTAGCTGGAGGCTGCCTGCCTTCCTGGTACCTGGAAAGGAGTTAATCTGTTCTCTCAATAGTAGAATATTTTTAGGGGCTTCAGTCTTTTTGTATGGAGCAGAAGGATCCACGTTCCATTCAGTCCTCTAGGATTCCTCTTCATCTCAGGGCTCGAAGCAGATTAGGGGAAACCCAGCTCTAGTTGCAAGCAAGGATGATGCTGGATTGGCTGATGACTTCCTGGATGGGTTCCAGTCCCCCTGCCACCCCACTTCCAGGAGACAGGAACTTGGAAGAAGGAGAGGTTCCTCCTGAAGAGAAGGCTCATAGGTCTATTCAGAGGTTTTTTCATAAGAATGAGTTGTCTACCATGATCTCTGTTACTACATACGCTGCAGCTGGAGGAGATGGGGCAAATGCGTCTAGAGTTCCAAAAGGGGAACCTATTATGGTTATTTTGTGGACAGCTTCTTGTTTTTTCCCACTGCTTGAGGTGGTGCAGGGGTTGATTAATTTGGAGTGGACCTTGCTGGAGACTAATTTTAAAGGGGACAGATCCTTAGCTGGTATGTATCCCCTGAATCCTAGGGCAAAGGAGCAGTTTTATTTTCCACATGGGTGTGCTCCATGGCTAAAAGGACCACCATCCAGGTAGAGGGCGGCGGTGAACTTAAGGATTCTTAGGATAGAGAATAGAGGCGATAATGAAGCAAGCCATCAAGGCCATGGTCAAGAATTTCCAGATTGCTGTTTGTATTGTGGCCTGGTTTGCATTTTGTCATAGAGTGGCAAGAAGAGTTGGGGGAGCATGATCCTTCCCTGGAGCAGCCTTTTTGGAGGATGCTGGCTATGGCTTAGCATGCATAGGAGCTCGAGGCGTGGCCTCCATAGTGGTAGCCCGGCATCTTTGGTTGCGCAGTTGGTCAACGAATGCAATCTCAAAGTCAAATTTGATGAAGCTGCCTTTTGAGGGGCGACTTCTGTTAGAGAAGGATGGTATCTCAAGAGTCGGGGCCTCTAGATCCTCCCAATGATGTTTTGGGTGTCATCCCTCCAGGACTGGAGATAGGCAGACGTCTTTCTCGGTTCTATCAAAGGTGGACCCAAATTACTTTTAATCAGTAGGTTCTCGATATTATCAGGCATGGTTACACCCTGGAGTTTGTGAGTCCGATTTCAGATGCTTTTATGATTTCTCCAAGCCATTCCACCGAAAAGAGAGTTGTCTTACAAGCCATACTTCAATGACTGATTGTATTGAAAGCTATGATTCCAGTACCAAAAGATCTAGATGGAACAGGATGTTACTCCATTTACTTTATGGTTCCCAAGAAAGAGAGTTCTTTCATCCAATATTGGATCTGAAGTGGGTCAATGAATTCATATGGGTGATTCACATCAGAATGGAGGTGTTACAGTTAGTAATCATGGTGGTACAGAACGGAGAATTTCTAACAGAAGCATATCTTCGCATTTCGATCCGGAAAGAGCATCAGCATTTTTAGCACTTCGCAGTTCTTGGATGTCATTACCAGTTTCAGGCATTGTTATTTTGCCTAGCTATGGCCCTAAGCACCTTCTCAAAGATGATGGTAGTGGCAGTGGCACTGCACAGGGAAGACATCTTGAATTATCCATATCTGAATGATTGACTGATCTGAGCCATATCTAGCTAGGAGAGCCTCTCAGCATTTCGAGGAGTGGTTCAGATGTTGCAGGAGCTGGGATAGGTAGTCAGTCTGTCCAGAAGCAGTCTGCAGTCCTTTCAGAATCTGGTGTATCTAGGGGGCTCGGATTGATACAGCACAGAGCAGCGAATCCAAAGCTGTGGGGTCAAATAAGGAACTTGAGGGCGGCAAACAGTCCATCGGTGTGGGCTTACTTTGACACCAGGTTCCATGGCAGCGACACTAGAATTAGTTCCGTGGGCCAGGGCACATATGTGCCCTCTTCAAAAGGCCTTAGTTTCTTTATAGAATCACCAGTCCCACGACTACTCAGTGAGATCGTCTCTTCCCTGGACAATCAACCAAAACATTGTACTGTTGCATGCAGTGAGAGCATGTGGAAAAGGGGATAGAATTGGTGATTCCAGTTTAGACTGTGGTGACCACAGATGCAAGTCTCAAGAGCTAGGGAGCTCAGTGATAGGAGCTGATGACTCAAGGGAGGTGGTCTCCCAAGGAGGTGAGATGGTCCATCAATCGCCTGGAAGTTCAAGCGATTCGATTGGCGTTCCTACAGTTTTCGGACCAGTTAATCAGATAGGCAGTACATGTGATATCAGACTATGCTATGGTGATAACATGCATAAATCAAGGGAAAACCTGAAGTCAATGAGTTTCTCTGGAAATGGATATTTTTCTGCCATGGACAAAAAAACATTTCCAGGCCCTATCAGCATCTCATATGGCAGGTGTGGACAAAGTTCAAGCAGGTTATCACAGATGTCATGCTCTAGACCTGGGGCAATGGGAGCTGTCAAACGAAATCTTTCAGCTAATTGCCTCCCATTGTGGTCAGCCGATGCTGGATTTGTAGGTGTGCAGCATGAATGCGAAGGTACATCATTTCTATAGTTTCAGAAGAGACTCTCGGTCAGCCAGTATCAATGTTCTGGAGCAAATTTGGCCACAAGAAGCGATGCTCTGTATGTCTTTCCTCCTTGGTCCATGGACGGCAGAGTGCTTAAGAAAATGGCAGAACACCCAGACCTGGTTTCTTCTAGTGGCCCCAGACTGACCTTGGAGGCCTTGATATTTTATTTATTTGTTTTAAAAATGTATAGCCTGCAGCGCAGCCATCGTTTTATGTTTTTGAAACTGCCTTGATCTTTGGAATGTGTGGTTAAATAATTTTCAAATAAATAAATAAATTGTTTGTGGTGCATTATTTGGATCTTCAACATCTGTTAGTTGACAGTCACCTTCATTTACCAGTATGCAATTATTTGCTTTGTCGGGAACTGATTCTTTATGAAGATCTGGATCAATTTATCTTATGGTTTGGCCCTTGCAAGGGAACATTTGGTAAAGAGAGTTTATTCCTCGGTGGTGGTGAGCACGCTGAAGGCTCATAAGTTTTCTACATTTTTGGCTTACATCCTGGTCTGGAGAGTGTTTGAGTATTGGTGCTCTGAACAGAAGTGCATACCAGCTCAAATGACCATACCTCTTATTCTAGATTTTCTACAGGAAGGTTTAAGGGGCTGACCCTTAATACTCTGAAGGTACAGATAATGGCATATTCAAGGTCGTTCTCTCTCCTCTCACCCTAACGTCTATAGATTGAGGGGTGTTAAATACATTTAGCCACCACTTCATCTTCCATTTCCTCTTTGGGATCTGAATTTAGTCTTGACTTTTCTGTCAGGGCCACCCTTCCTTCCTTCCTTTTAATTTATTTATTTATTTATTTTAAATGTATAGTTTATTCAATTTCAGCAAATTTTTACAAGACAATTCTTGCATTACAAGATCCAAAAGAGGCATAGAAATATATGACAAGAAAATTCAGCAATATTATAAATTTGCCAGATTCAGATTAAGTCCCCAATATGGGGAGAAGTCTTACACAATTTCAAGAAAGCGTATTACTACAAACATAAAAGCGTTAAGAGAGTGGGGTAACAAGCGAGGGTATTAATTTTAAGGACACTTATTATGTAATGACAGTTATAATCTAATCAAAGGACATTATTCAACAGGTTATTTATCTGCAAGAAATAAAGACAGTTGCGCCGGTTGAAAATATACATAAAAGTCAACTTTATACTTAATGCAGCATTTACATGGGAACTTTAAGAAAAACATTGCCCCCACTTGCAAGGCTTTGGGTTTCAAAATCAAGAATTGTTGATGTTGTTTCTGAGTCTGTTTCGCCACATCAGGAAATACTCTTACTTGAAAATTCAGGAAAGACTCAGACTTATGCCAGAAGAAAAGGCGTAGAACCCAATCTCTAGCAGGCTCAAGAAGAAAGATAGCCACAAGAGTAGCCGGAGAAACTTCTGTAATTGATTGTTCCAAAATTGCCAAAAAATTATCCATTTCCAATCCAGGATCTTGTTGTGATGATGTAGGAATATCTCTTCTGAAGTTTGGTATATAAAATGTTTAGAAATAGGTGGTAAAGCCTGGTCAGATATCTTCAAAACTTCCAAGAAATACTTTTTAAGCATATCCTTTAGTGTGATTAAAGAACTTTTGGGAAAACTCACCACATTTTTCCAAATTTTCCATTTTAAGGGATAATTGAGAGTTTTCCTTGATAATTGAGGATTGAAAAGACTTTACAGATTCAATTTCAGTTTAATTAGCATTGAAAGATTTCTCAGATTGTATTTTAAATGTTTCCAGAGTAGATAATCTAGTTCCCATATCCATAATCTTAGCTTCTAGTGGTTTAAAATGGGAAGAGATCACTTTGCCTAAAACTTCTATGGATTCCCAAATCGATTCTAGTGTTTTATGAAAGGGTCTGACCAAAAATAGAGATATATTGAAACCCAGTATCTCTAAACCAGATTCTAGAGAAGAAATGTCCCTTGTCTCTGTGGCTATAGGTCTGTCTCCAAGCACAGCTCCCCACTGAAGGTTTCGAGAGCCTGGGGCTATGGGTGAACCCTCCATCTCCAAAGAGGAGAGAGACTGCCGAGCTCCTCT